>NW_024543089.1:24765000-25365000 GCF_018167655.1 Microtus oregoni
TAATGGTTTCTTATAAATTATTAGCAGATAATGTGTGCCGAGAACAGAACTGAGGGATCTAGATCTATTAACTCATTTAGTGGTCATAATAATTCAAGGAGATAAAAGCTATGATAATCTTTCTTTAAAATGAACTATCAGTGGACCAAGATATTAAAATAACTTAATGATAATGCCATGAAATTTGCTCTTGAATGCTGCAGGCAGTACTTAGTGGACTAATCTCATGTAAGTGAGGACATCTATAATGCTGATAGTAATGTAGAATGGGAAGACTATGCTCACGTGATTTCAGAAGGAACGTGGACTCTACTGACAACTGAATCAAAGCCACTCATGTTATATTTTAGTAAAGTGATGGAGGAAGGTCATTGGCTAATAAAGGAACTGCCCTGGCCCATTTTATTGGTTAGAAGATAGGTGGGAGGAGTAATCAGAACAGAACGCTGGGAGGAACAGGAAGTGAGGTCAGAGACTCGACCGCTTTCCTCTCGGGAGCAGACGCCTGAGAGAGACGCCATGCCCCGCTCCCAGCATGAAGCTCTGACCCAGGATGGACTAGGCTAGAATCTCCACGGTAAGCACACCTTGGGGTGCTACACACAGATGATTAGAAATGGGCTAAATTAATATGTGAGAATTAGCCTAGAAGAGAATGGGCCAATCAGTGTTTAAAAGAATACAGTGTCCATGTAATTATTTCGGGGCATAAGCTAGCCGGGCAGGCGGCTGGGGTGTTGGGGACACAGCCCCGCCGCCCTTATTACTTCAGTAAAGAATCTGCTGCTGTCGCGAATTAGGTTGACCAGCTCACGGATAGCAATTTTATTTTTAATGGTTATAAGGGGAAATTCACGCTACAAGGGTGGGAGGGCCGACTTCCTGTCTGTCCGGTGGGAGTCGCACAGAGAAAGCTCGCACCTGGGTCTTCCCAGTTTTCCTTCGTGGGCTCCAGGTTGTCATGCCTTAACTAGATGTGATTGGTTGACAGAGTTTCTCCATCATCTCCTCCTTTTGTCTATACAGGATCAATCCAAACCCAATACAACTATATACAATAGGAACAGATACCAAATATAAAATTACAAATAATAAACAATATTAAGCAAGGAACACATAACAAAAGTTTTACTAAACATTTTATTTTAAGGGGTCTAAATATTGCATTGAAATTAAGCTTGGTTCAATCATGAGGAAGGTAACTACAATTATCTAATCTTCAACTCCATTGAAGATCTGAGAAGGGAAACAGTATTACATGAGTAAACAGGAAGTACAACTGAGAAATTTCCAAAATGTGCAACAAATGACAGAGACAACTGACTACCTGGGCAATCACACAAAGTCTCATTTGCAATGTTGAAGAAACCAACTTTGGCTAAGGCCTAACGTAACTGACATACCATTTTCAAAGGCAAGCAACTTTTCAAAACTATTTTACCCTGTTTTGGCAGGATATGACAGCCCTGTTTTATCCATTTATGTATACTATGTATCTCTGTCAGTGGTTGAGGTATGGGCATTTCTTTGCCCAAAGGCCAGTTCTGCCAAGAAGAAAAGCTCCAGGTGGAGTGTCTTTGTTGCTCAACATTCTCTCAGGAATAGCTCAGTGTTGCCAGGAGCAGTTGTGTCTCAATACCAAGGAACTCTAAGTTAGATTAAATGCCATTTTTTTACAGCTCTTTGAAGAGGTCGATTATCTATCTATAATGAATATAATGTTTATGTATCTAAAGAACCTGATTAGTCTAATTATAAATATGACAAACATAGATGACTATAATGTTAAAATACTTTATAACATGTATTTTAGTTAAACATTATAGTTTTAATAAATTCAATTGAGAAGATAAGTAAATATTAACACTCAGAAAAATTGGACTAATCAGAATTCTGAAATTATTTTTCTATGACACCGGTGGTAAACTGAACGTAATTGGACACCATAAGCTTACAGAGAGTGGCAATATTAGAAGGTGTGGTTTAGTTGGAGTTGATATGACCTTGTTGGAGAAAATGTGCCACTGTGGGGGTAGGCTTTGAGGTTTCCTACACTCAGAATACTGCATAGTAAGTCAGCCAACTTTCTGTTGCCTCTTAATCAACATATATGACTCTCGGCTCCAGCACCATCTGCCTGTATGCCCTCATGATCTTCATCATGATGGTAACAGACTGAACCTCTGAAACTGTAAGTGAGCTACCCCAAGTGATATTTTTTATTATGGTCATGATGTCTTTTCACAGCATTGAAAACCCTAAGACATCTATAATTAACAGTCTTAAAAAGTCATTTATATCACATGTAAATATTTATTGAAATTTTAGTAAAATGATGTACTCATTTAGTTGAAGATCATGTAATATTTATTTAAATCATTAGTAATTTCATAACTTTTCTGATATCTTAATTATTTCAGTCACTCCAATGCCATTTAGTAGTAGTTGTTGTTCATTTGTTTTGTATCGTATTGCTTTTTCCTAAAGCTTCTGGTCAAAGAACCAATGATATATCTTTAGGAGCCTTTGCTAATGAAAGTCTCCATAAAAACCTTTTTCCTATCTACTGTGGCCGGGAGCTTTTTAACAGAGCAAAGAGCCTTTCTTTTACCAAAACTTATCAATAATCTGAATATAGTGCTATAGTGTGTATATGTGCTCACCACATTTTATATTTTAACAATATCTTCCTTTATTCTTTCTATACTTGAAACATCACTCATTTGATGGAAATGTAGATCTATCTGGGTTATTGACTAATTAGATTTTCTGATGTTTTTCATTACTTCTAGACACGACTATTTTTCATGTATGAGACTAGGAAACTTTTCGCTCAAGTCATTTTGCCATTCTAAATCAGTACAGTGTTCATCATTTATAAAATTATTTAATTCACTTGCATTTTCATTCTCTTTTAAAAATGTATTCTTGACCTAGCTACTCTTCTTTGGGTTTTGGTCCACAAACTACTTTCCTTCTTGTCAAAATAATTCTCCTAATAAAGTCACTTAGCAACGTATCACCTCACATTGACTCCCCCTTTAAAAAGTTTAAACATGGTATCATGAAAACTACATCCATGTCAGTTAATGATCTGGTGAAAGCATCACTAACTACTGAACTTTATCATCCCCCCCCCCCGTCCCTTTTAGCTCACTGCTTTCTACCTTCACCTCAACTTGAACAATCCATCTTTCTCTTACTTGGTGAGTTACAGAGAGCAGATAGTCTTTATTGGATTATACAGAATGACAATGCTATGAAACTCTGGTCCTGGGAGGTCAGTTCCAGAGATTATCAGAGATAATTGCCTCAACTGTCTCCTAGCATAATATTGTACTATTGTGACCCACTCTGTCTGTTTGTCTATCTCTGTATCACTATCTTTTTCTCTTCTCTTTCCACTTATATGGTCTGCCATATAGTCAGTTAAAACAAGCAAAAGCATTGTGAATTTATCTTTGATTCCCTATCATGAACCTCTGTTATATTTTTCCAGTGTGATGACACTGCATTCAGCAGTGACCAGTTTTGTAGATCATGAGAGTTCCTCCTGCACCTTCATTTAACCTGCCAAGACACTGATATCCCAAAGAGTTTGCCTGTAGCAACTAGCACATTCTGGGCTTAAGGAATAATTACAGAGGATGTTTAACTTTTAACTCAATTCCGGAGTTTAACTGTCATTTACGTGATTACTTAGAGTGACATTCCTGAACAGTGAGCTTTCAGGATCATTAAAGTTTAATTTTCTTTAGGGATAGAATGCAGAGGATTATGTTCACTTTATTACAGCTGACCCTTACACTTGGACAATTTTCCAGTTTAATTTGGCTTGTGCAGTATATAATTCATGTGGCCCTGCCTATTATGTACTTTTATTCTGACAGATGCTACTTGTAATGCCTCAATGTGAGGTTCCTACTTCCTTTGCTCCCAGCAGCATCCTGAACAGGAAGGGAACGGGAAGGAAAGCACAAGTGAACGGATTTTATTTTAGGCAAAGAAAAGCTCAGAAAGAGAAAAACAGTACTAAAGTCAAAAAATCATAAAACAGTATTTCTAACTTCACATTTACATTATTTATTATATTTTGCTGCAGCTCTTACTTTTTGAAGACAGAAATAAACCTTGATAAAAGCCCTTTAATACTTGAAAAATAATGTGATTGTAAAGCTATTTTGTCTGAACTATAGTGTTCAGGATACTGGATCTAGCTATGAATATATATTCAAATTAAAGCATCACTGAATTGAAAGTATATATGTATTAGAACTTTGTTGTGAATTTAACCAGCTATAATACAAGTGCTTATTAGATGTGTGCCATAGCTCATTGCTCAGTCACCATCTGCACGGTACTGAACAGCACAGACAGCACTTCCATCATTTATCAAGTTCACACCACTGGCCTTGAATGGAGGTGTATTTCCAGGAAATATGTGCATTGTGAGTGCATCTGATAATGTTTCCTTCCTTCTTCATATATACCCTGCTGTGTCTAACCTGTGCTGCCCTTAATTGCATGTATTTGGGGCTGTGCATGCAGGATTGGGTCTCTCCTATTAAACAAACAAGTAAAAAGCAGATAAGAACACAAACAAAACTCAAACAACAACAACAAGACACAACGGCAATAGTTTGCGGGTCTCTTGGGCCCACTGACCAACAACTAGAAAAGAGGTATATTTTCTGCCAGATACTGGGATTTCTGCTAATTATTTCACGAATCTAGGAGGTGCCTTTCCACAACCATGTTGGGTGTCCTCATCACTATTTTATAGCTGTGAAGAGAGACTATGACCAAGGTAATTCTGAAAAGAAATAAATATTTTGTGGAGACTTGCCTACAGTTTCAGAGTTTAGCCCATTATGATGGCAGGGAGGATGTAGCATGCAGGCAGACCAACTACTGGAGAAGTATTTGAGAGCTACATCTTGATCTTCGGGTAGGAGGTGGTGGACCTTATGTGGGTTTTTAAGCCTCAAAGCCCGGCCCTAGTGACAGGCTTCCTCCAACAAGACCAGAACTCCTTATCTTTCTCAAATAGTCCCACTCCTTTTTTTTTTTTTTTTTTTTTTTTTTTGATTTTTGAGACAGGGTTTCTCCGTAGCTGTTGGTTCCTGTCCTAGAACTAGCTCTTGCAGACCAGGCTGGCCTCGAGCTCACTGAGATATGCCTGCCTCTGCCTCTCGAGTGCTGGAATTGAAGGCGTGCGCCACCACCGCCCAGCTAGTCCTGCTCCTTTGTGACTGCGCATTGTAACACATGGATCAAAGGGAGTCATTTTTGTTTGAACCACCATGCATTGAGTAACTAATATTAAAACTGTATATAAATATCTGTGTATCATTGTGTGTGTTTAGAATAGTTTTTCTTGTACTTATAAAATGATAGGTTTGACCTGGTTTTTCAAGGCATTTGTAACATTGCTTATCTCTCCTTCTTCCCTCTAGCCTCTGTATCAACCCCTACTCACTCCCTCCTTGCTAGTGAAGTACTCCATATTTCCGCCATAATAGCACCTGTGCCTTCCGAGTCCCTCTCTAGAGATTCTTTTTCCCTTCCCTCAATGTTCCCCTGCTTTGAAAGTATTTCTGCTTCTCCAGCAACTCCAGGTTACAAAATCAAACAAAAAACATTCAAATCTAGTTCTTCAAATAAGAGAGAACTTGCAATTTCCACATCTAATGGTATAGGATTCACATCTCTAATTCCAAAATCTAAAACCTGAAACTTCTGGACACCTTGACATGGCATTGCTAGCAGAAAATTCTGTACCTGGTTTCTTGTGATTGCTTACAATTAAGATGCTTGTAAACCTGAGCTATTATACAGCATTACCTTAATGTTGGAGGCTCAAGGTGCATGGGAAAGAGATTTCTTTTTTGAAGTGTGATTTCATCATTAAGATATCTTTTAAGATAGACATAAAGTATTCCAATAAAATAAATCTGAATTATAGAACACTTTGCTACTAAGTATTTCAGGACAGGAACATTCAAGCTTTGCCTTATGTTCTAAGGTTCATAAATTATTATATACTAAAATTAAATTTTTATTTTTAAATATGCAAATTCTAGATTGGTTCTAGTTGGCCTAATTGCCTTGACACAAAGGATAATATTAATTAATGTGACAAAATAAATATAGAAGGACATTATTTAAGAGGGGGAGTAGGTAGGTTGTGGAAGGAGTTGCAAGTGAGAGAACTGGATAGGATAAAAATGCATTGCACTTATAAATGGATTCTCAAAGAAAAAGATGTTGCTTTGGCTTTGATCTTCTGTTTTGTTCTATTCTGATTTGTTTTTGTATTATTTTATTTTTATTATTTAGTTTTCTAATGAGAAACAAAAAGACTGTAGATTTGAATGGGAGGAGAAATGGGGAGGATCTTGGAGGAATTGGAGGAGAGGAAACCATAATCAGAATATATTGTATGAAAAAAGTCAAATTTCAATAAAAAGAAAAGAACAAATATTATAAAAGTAAATGAAAAAACAATTCATAGAAAATCAGTTGATGCATTTTCCATCAGAAAACAAAATTGATATGATAAGCATAATTACCACTGTATTTTATAATCTAACAGTAACATTAGTCTTTTAGAAATGTTATATTTTATATAATGAAAACATATGATAGAGTAGACACTAAATCATTTCAACAGACTTAATTTTTCTGATTTTAAAATGAATTAAAATTATGAAAATTAAATTTTTAATTGTGACTTTAAAGATTAATAAATTTTAATAATACTGAACAAAGTTGTTTGTTTCTCCTCTGTTTTTCTTCTTCCAAATCTTATTTCTTTACATTTATTTTCTTCTGTGAAATGAAACTGTAAAATGCAGGTTGAATGTCTCAGTTGTCATCTGAAAGGCTGTGTACCATACATTCAGGTATGTATCATCCCTCACCATTTCCCCTTTCAGCAGAGAATTTTGCATAAGACCTAGGAGAGAAAAATAGGACACTCCTCCAT
Source organism: Microtus oregoni (assembly GCF_018167655.1). Lineage (NCBI taxonomy): Eukaryota > Metazoa > Chordata > Mammalia > Rodentia > Cricetidae > Microtus > Microtus oregoni. The sequence continues at coordinate 24,771,989 of NW_024543089.1, forward strand.
CTTTTTATTCGGAAGAAAGAGAACAAAAACATTCTGGGAACTTCAGCAGAATATATTTTATCATGACGTGAGAAGCCCTAACTTCTGAGTTGAAATCATTTACTGATTAATGGTGTGACTTTGAATACAATTTCTTTACTTTGGGGTGGGGTGGGTTAATTCCTTGAACTGTCAAATGAACAGCTAAGAACACCTGCCTCCCCCATTCTCTGAATAATACATTCCCAAGACTGAAATGAAAGATTCCAGCTCCTAAAGCTCAAAGACTTTTTGCTTTAGAATTCCAGATCTTTCAACTGGCAGAGTAGTGTTTTTATGCTGTACAGATATAGGAAGGAAGCCTGGGAAAGGATCCATCTGTAGAGACTGGTTAAAGATATTGAGACTGTGAGCACATAATGAACCAAGCTTGTCCAGAAAAAAAAAAAAAAAAAAAAAAGCTAGCGATTGACACTGTGTGGTGCAGTAGAATTCTGGCAGAATAATCAGCTTCTTTGTTTCTGGTATCTAATAAAGACGAGGGGATTGAGAATTTAAGTAAATAAAGCTGAAATTAAGTGAATGCCTGACCAGAGGGAGAGGGAGATTAACAGCCCTTTCCCATTGATATTTAATTTACTGAGATACTCTTTAGTTTAAGTAACTTTCTTATGCCGCTTGACAGCTTGGCTCAGTCTACAGTGAGCCAAAGCAGTACTGAAAATAACCACACACTTATGCTACAGCATCTCATCAAGGTTTTGCCAATATGTTTTGAGTGACGTGGGAAAAGATACAGCCCCCGGGTATGTCGTGAACCTAAAGATAAGAACATCCTCGACTTCAAAGTTCAAGCTGTGTGCATGACTCAGCCTGTTCTTGTCACAGTTGGCCAACAATCCAACTATTCATTTCTTTGCACTTTGCTTTATGAAGATATTTAAGTTTAAAAACTGGAGCCTTGTCTAAGGTTTTAAATCTAGCACTGAAGTAGCCTTCAACATTGGAAATGTGAATGTTGAAAGAAAACATTGGTCTCATTCTTTCCTTCACATGGTCTCAGGCTCAACCGTCTCCAAAGAAAAAGGGAATAACATGGTGCTGGGAGAAAATGAAGGGGCGTCAATGGCTAATCTTTCATATTTTCACGACTATTTTAGATTGCTCACAGCATCTATTTTTCTGAAAGTTGCTGTTAACATACCAGAATATTTTTTATTCTACATAAATTGGTTAATCCACCCCACCCTTAATCAATTCTTAGACAATTCTCTCCAGGAACAACTCATTCATTGTATACAGGAAAAGTTAAATTTAGCAAAAGGAGCCCATCAGAGTTTGGAGGGCTTGCTGCGCTGGGAGGCTGTCAAGGTGATTCCGTGCCAACTTGGACCTGCTTGCAGTGGGAGCCTCCAATCTTGGCCAAATGTTGTGCTTATTTTGTGACAAAGATGAAAGTCACAGTTGGATTTAAAGGAGGCCATCCATTTTATTTTATTCCTGTCTGAATTCTATGAATCTTTGTCTGTGTGACTGAAAGCATGGTAAACAAACAGGTGTTCACATTTCTTATTGTGAAATAAAATTTGATAAACCACAAAAGAGAGTTGATAAATTTTAAAAAAGAAAGATTACTATAATAGACAGAGTCATTCTGTTGTCATCTTCTATAATTTTTTTCCTTTTTTTTTTTTTTGCTCACTGCCTTTTCATGGAATTCAGAGCAGGGTTATCACACACAGAAATGATGATTTGGCATATTTTGATATTTAGACAAGCTCTGCTTATTTTAAGAAGTATTTTTGGGCTAGCAAGATTTTTAGTACTAATGACAGGCTATAGGTATGCATAAGATTTGCACTTCATCTCAGTAAGTAAATAAAATTATATTCCCAATGACTAATCATGAACAATATCTAATATGATACTATGTATGTACACTTATGTAAAATCACATTTTCTTAACTACTTCAACCACTAAAAATTTCTTCTTTAAACATTTACCATATTATGCACCAGTGTTTGTAACTGCTTCAACAAACTAAATGCCCATAGTGCCTAATTTACAGGAGCACAGTGATTTAGAATTTCACAGATATATGAAATGGAGTCATATTGCATTTACTATTAAATGTAGCTGTCAACAATGCTATAGTATTACCTTTAAAGGCAAGTTTCAGAGCTTTGATTATTTATGTTTCACCTTTAAACAATATAGAAAATAGCTCCAGTAATCTTAGTCATCTGATATTTAGGCACAAATTCTTGATTAATGTGTTAATATTTATTATGCATAGATATCTTATGTAGGCTTTACTGTGGGATGATGGTCTTGAACCCTGTATAGATTTGTCACTTGTATTGATTTAATAAAATGCTGATTGGCCAGTAGCCAGACAGGAAATAACAGCAGGGCAACCAGAACAAGAGAATTCTAGGAAGAGGAAAGGTTCAGTCTACAGTCATCACCCAGATGCAAAGGACACAAGATGAGAATGACTCATGGAAAAAAGGTACAAAGCCACGTGGTTAACACAGACATGAATTATTCAAGTCAATAGGTATTTAAGAGAATAATCATTAACAGCCAACTTTGCCATTATATCATATGTTTTGTAGACATTCACATTCCTTGGTAGGAAATTTAGGAATTCATTTATGAGACAATCCACTATTTAGCTTCAGTGCACATATCATTCAATTATAAATATAATTGCAACAGACTGTACAAAAACTCTACTCATAAAATATAAAAACAGATTTTCTTTTCCTGTTTTTTTGAAAGTACCTCAATGATTGGACTTATTTATAGTACTAGCAGTTTTAATAACCTAATTATTTAAATTTATAAGTGAGTGAATCTAGGGCCCTAGAATTCAGATCCACCATAAAAAGGCAAAACAACTTTCTCTTGGACCTCCTTGATACTTGGTTTCCAAAGGTGGCCTGCCTGTAGTTGTATCCCTTAGAACCTGTTATAAGAGGTCACAAGAGATGACTAGGTCATATTGGTCATCCCACAGAAGACTGTTTTTGGCATTTAAGGTGTTGGTATAAAATTCCAGCGTCAACAAACAAGAAACTAAACACTTTGTAAATTATTGCTATGTCTCATTTGTTACTGAGCTATTGGTTAATGCAAGTCATAGTTTAAGTTAGATCCAGAATAGGATCCTAGCATATGCAAAAATGTGGCAGAAAACAGTGTGTGGGAAAGCAATTTTTAGGTATTTTCTATGGTGAGATGCAAGAATCAAAGGTATACAATATTGTGTAAAAGACTAATTTTCTAAGTTGCATCTTAGTTTTGTTAAATATTCATTTTGTTATGATGATGAGACTTAATATGCAATCTGTGCTCCCATTAAAGTTTACAGTGCCCAATATCTTGTTTCTGTAGATACTTGGGGAAGTAGAGAACAATCAGCTACTACTCTCATCCAAACTCCACCTAATAAAGTTCTGAGAGCAAAAAAAAAAAAAAAAAAAAAAAAGAAAGAAAGAAAGAAATTAAACAATATGACCTTAGTGCCATCATGTAAAAAAAGAAACAAATGAAAGAAAGGAAAGAAAAAGATGAAGGAAGGAAAAAAAAGAAAGAGGATATATATATTTTATTTTATATATATATACATTCTTTTATATATGTATATATATACATTCTTTTATATGTGTATATATATATATATATACATTCTTTTATATATGGAAAGGAGGAGGGCAGTACACCATGGAGGTAGTAAGTATGATTGAGAGAATGCTTCTAGAAGGATGAAGAGGTAAGCACTACCCTGAATGTAGACTCCTCATCCTATGCTCTGGGTTCCAGACAGAATAAACCAAAAAGCGGGAGAAATCTTGCTGAATGTTTTGGCTTTTCCTGCTTTGGTGCCGTGCTAGCTGTATTGAATGAGACTCCTCTGAACCATGAGTCAAATTTAAATCTTCATTCCTTAGCTTTCTTTTTTTGTAAGAAATTTGGTCATAGCAAGGAGTAAAGCAGTTGATACCCAGAGGATTAAGAGTTTACTGTAATTTTACCACTCAACTTTGTACCCATGGTTGGGATCTGGGCCTAGGGGTTACAGATTTTTGTCTTCTTATTCAATAATAAACAAAAATTCACAGAGATGGCAAAGTTGCCAGGAAACTTTATTTAAAGCAATGTGATAGAACAGGCTAGAATACGTTGCAAGAGAGCAATAGGCCACTTATATGAAGATTTTCCATAACCTGGAATATTGTTTGGGCTCCAACAAAGGAAGCAATTTGGTGGCTAATAAGTGGTGTAGGCAGTTATTTTGATTGATAGACTTGGATTAAGTAGGCCTTTGCTCATTGCACATTTTCTTTTCTATAACACAGTTGATTTTCACCATATGCATATCCAATTATGCATATGTATAAGATGGTAAAGAGGGGATTTTCCCTAAAAGCTTACTTGAAGACACAGTTTTGCTCTACTGTGAAAGCACCGCACCCAGGAACAATTCAGACTGGGATAGTCTTTTTAGTCTTGTACCAGGATGTAAGGAGAGTACAGTTAAATAGTATCTAAGTTTGATTATCATTAAGGGGAGGAGAAACTTATTCCTTTATGGAGGGTTCTGTGTTACTATCAGTGTATGTGAAGAGAGAGAAAGAAGGGACTGGGGAAAAGAACAAATGAAGTAGAGTTCCAGGCTACTAAACTACTCTGCTTGATTTCTTGCCTTGATTTTGCTCCTGGATTTTCTAGGAGTCTACAAAAGGAACAAAAATATTTTAGACAAAAGTTGGAAATTATTTCAGAATATACATCATGTGTGAAAACACCACTTTATACATATTGAATTTATGCATCATATTTGGCAAGCAAATCTCAATAAAAGGGAAAAACACATAATGAATTTGTAGAACATGAGCCACATTTCCCATACTTAATGTTAGCAGCAAGACTTCTATTTTGTTAGTTTGTATGTGTGTGCATGATGGGGAAGTACTACTTTGTTAGGGACCTGAATTTCTGGACCTCCATGCTAATTTTTATTCTTATCCCCTCCCTCTATTTGATTCTACTCCTTCTATGTCTAATCTTCCAAACTCACAGCTTTCACTTTTTAACCATTGTTGTTACACATACACACACACACACACACACACACACACACCAATGTATACATGCAATCTGCAGAGTCCATTCCGTTGCTTATACATGCATATTTCTTGGGCAGAGTACTCTCTATTGTAAATCTACTCCAGAAGTTCATCCCTGGGGAAAATGAATTTTCCCTTTCTCTGAAGTTAACAGCCTAGAATTGTTCGTCTAGGCATGGAGTAGGGTCCTTGAGACTTCTACCATCTATGTTATAATGTCAAATGATATTGGAATTGTCCACATCTTCTTTAGGTAGTCATGCTGCTGAAATTTCAAAGGTGTGGATTCCTGTCATTTCTAAGTTACACAGTCTCAGAGCAGCTTTCCTGGTTCTCTGGCTCCTACCTCCTGTTTTGTGCCAACATCACTGAGCTTTAGGTACTAGACTTGGGTTGTAGATGCATCAGCTGGGCCTGGGTATGCCATGGTCAGTTTTTCTCTGAGTTTTGACTACTTGTGGTATCCTGGAATGGCCTCTTTCTGTTGCAAAAAGATGATACATCGGTGAGGATGGAGATCTATGTTTATCTGTCAAGTGCTTAGAGTGCAGTTAAGTAATTACAGTAGCTTAGCGAAGTGACAAAACAACAGTAGGTCTTTTTCTAAGATCCATGGCCTCAATAGCCACAAGCTCTTGACTACATTAACAGAATTGGGCATAATTCAACAGACAGTTTGTTTTTTTTCTAAAAACAGTTGTTTTCCTATTCCTTGAAGAGTTATGCACTAATAAAAATATGAATATGTTGGTTTGTTATGTCTAAGAGTGACAAAACCTTTCTTCCTAAATACCTAGAATCCATTCTTAAAAAGAGAAGACACTTATTTGTTGACTGATGTTTTTTGTCCTGCCCAGTTTTCACAGTCATTAAGTCCCAAAGAAATAACACAGAGGTTTACATTAATCATAAACTGATTAGCCCATTAGCTCAGGCTTCTTAACTCTTATAACTTATATTAACCCATTATTCTTGTCTATGTTAGCCATGTGGCTCAGTACCTTATTCAGCATGGCAATTACATCTTGTTTCTTCTGTGACTGGGTCATGATTGCAGACTAGGACTTCCCTCTTCCCAGAATTCTCCTGTTCTCATTGACCCACCTCTACTTCCTGTCTGGTTGTCCCACCTGTACTTACTGCCTGGCTACTAATTGACAGGGTATAGACCATTGTCCTACAGCTCTTATTTATATTTTCAACTTACTTTTCAATATTAGAATCTGTAATTGTAGAAAACTATTTTAAAATTTGAATATTAAGCACAATTATATATATATATATATATATATATATATATATATATATATATAATGACATCCTACATCAATTGCAGATTATAAGTTTCAGAGTGCTGCTTCAGAGCGATGGGACACAATCTCAGTTTTCAAAACTCATCCTTTTTCAGGGGAATTTTTTAGAAGACTGTGCTCCACTGTTGCCATCTTAGAAACTGTAAATAAAGAGAAATATATAGGCCTAGTAACAAGGAAGAGAGTAGCTGCATGAAGCCTGAAGTCAGACTTTGTAACTTCCTATGGAGACTTTTTTTTTTAACAACAGACAACACAACATTTCAAATACAAACCCAGGTATGGAAATGATCGGAGGTGCTTTCTCTCCTAAGGCTGTCCATATGTTGGAGTCGGCTAGGATCCAGTGCTGCCTAGAATTTGAGGAACTGACTAATGGGGCCTGGTGTTCCTTCCTGCTGACAATTCTATATGCCATTATAAATCTTTCAAGTGATGTAATTTCCAAAACAGATTTTGAACAATTAAAGTTTAAATTTTTTATGGAAGTAAATGGGAGGAATTGTCATTAACAAGGCTTTCCAATGTAAAAACTTTCCTACTGCTATATGAATTTACTAAATATCATACTTTTTTTCTTTGAGACTTTTTGCTTTGAATATCTCAAAGAGAAACTTAGGGGTGCATGAATTATATGTGACGTGGGGATAAAGCAAGAACAGATTGTCTTTAACATCAGGCAAGAGTGTTATCTTGGACTGTCTGTGAAGCCTGAGGTGCTTTGACGCTCTTTCGAGCTCACACACCTAAAAATACCATACATACTCTCTATACTGCAGCAACTGTACTAGCCAGCCAGAGGCATGTGATCTGTTTCCTGATTTTTTTCAGAATGAGTACTAGATTTAATTACCTATCTACAATGCCTTTATTAAGAAAGAATAGGCAATTAATAAATATTAATTAATTATATATATATATATTATATTATATATATAATTTTCTTCAACTGCACAAGAAACTGAAATGCAGGTATGTTCTTTACAAGAATGCATAAAATAATATCATAATACTGACAACACAAATACTAGCAAAGATTAAGAAATTATATTTTATTCTTGAAATAATCAGTCAGGAACTCCCAAGTTAACAAAGGATTATAGTTTGAGGAAATTAGGAATTATCTAGCAGAATATCCCTCCCAATCTAAAGGTTACTCATAAAAAACACAAATTCTAAGTCTCTTCCTTGTTATTGTTCATTTAATGGTTAAGTTCAAATTTCCAACACCCACATAAAAATCAGGCATAGCTGCATGTGTCTGTAATCCAGAATTGGGAAATGGAAGCAGTCCTATCCTGGGAGCAACCTGGCCAATCATCTTATTTGAAATAATGAACTAACTGAAAGTCCCATAAAATGGGACCTACAACATGCACCAAGGTAGAAATATTTTGATGATCGCACATGCCATGGGACAGAGGAGCATAATTATACTGTCATGAGGTTAGTACAATTTTGTAATAGTTCACATTAGGTCTGAAGCGTCAGATATGATGTGCTCTAGCAAGTCATGAAACTGTGACGTTTCTGTGGATATCTCAAATTCACCTTTTCTAGAAAATGGTGCTCAGTGTTCTCTGATCTCGCACACCAAGTTTTCCATACTTTGCATTATTTGTTAAAACCAATTAGGCACCGTTTACAGATTGCTATGAACAGTTGCTTTCTTAATCTGATTTTTTTTTGTTTCTGTTGTTGTTTTCCATTAAACATCTGTATTCTGTTCCAGAATCCTATTCGGGACACCAAACCACTTTTCCTTATCATGCCCATTTAGCTTTCTCGGGACTATCAAGTCCTCTTTCAGATGTCCTTGAAACTTTTGATAAATACAGGGTTGGCATTTTGCAGAAATTCTTCTAGCTGTGATTGGTTTAGAGTTTCCTTCACATTTAGATTGAGGTTCTGGATTCTGCAGGGGAGAAACACAGGTGAAAGTGAATTTTCATCACATGGTATTAAATGCCTCTCCAAAATGGTATCACCAATGCAGCTTACACTGAGAAGTGACCCCTCCTCCACCTCCCTGTGTTTTCTGGGATACCCCCTCCATTTTTCTTGTGTTCTTCACATTGAAAAAGGTAAAATGTAAGCATGACCTCCTGGAGTTTAAGGTATTTATTATGTGTTAAATACTCTTTATCTCTTTTGTTAGTTTTTTCAACAAGTGATACTTTGTATTCACAGTTGGACATATCTCAATAGGATATCATTGCTGATTAATCTATGATTCACCCTCAGAACCCCTTATACATTATAATCTTCTGTATTTATTGTCGTTGCTGCCATGTTTTGTTTGTGAGAGTTCCCTTATTTTCAGGCACTACAGAAGAACCAGCTCATCTCATTTATTTCCTTTCTTCCCTTCATTGTTAGTCATTTCCCCAAGGAAGCTGGTTCCCTTTATTGGAGACTAGTATCAGAAACCAAAGTCTAGGCACTCAGTATATTCTTTGCTCCCACCCTGTCAGTACTTAACTCTCAGCAGTCTATATCTTGGAAGTGTATGTGCACATCAACACCTGGAAACACATTTATCTATAATTGCTTTTCCAAGAATCCACCTGCATCTAATAAACCAAACAGAGGTTAATATTGTGGGATTGGACTCCATTCCAGCACTGTCTGCCTCATTCTAGTCTTTCCTTTTTGCCGGTGTCTTACTTTTCTCTCATGAACTGACTAAGTAGCTCACATCTTTGACCATTGCTTCATTTGTTCCTCGTTAGTATATCAGTAGATCCATACAGAAAGGTAAGCCTATATGAAGAAAATATAAATATTTCAGTTAGAAGCCAGTGTTTATCAACATTTACTTAAGTTTTTTAGTCTCACGATTTCTACTTCATCCTAAAATAACTTAGGGTAACAACCCCAAGCACTTCAATGAATTTGTCATCCTATTTATAGTACACTTTTATTACTTTGTGTCTCTCTAAATTTTCTCTTGAAATCATCAACCCAGTATTCTGGTCTATTTTGATTCTCAATGAAAAGTGAAGAACAAATACTCTAGATTTTATGGCTATCAATACTAGAAAAATGTTTAGAACCTTAAGAATAAAATACTTGCCGGGCGGTGGTGGCTCACGCCTTTAATCCCAGCACTCGGGAGGCAGAGGCAGGTGGATCTCTGTGAGTTTGAGGCCAGCCTGATCTACAAGGGCTAGTTCCAGGACAGGAACCAAAAGCTACGGAGGGACCCTGTCTCTAAAATCCAAAAAAAAAAAAAAAAATAATAAAATACTTAATAAAATGGAATGCTGACATATGTTCCATTTCCAAAGAGAAGTCAGAAAAAGATCAGGACAGAATCAAGTAGAAAACCATTAACAAAATAATAGGGTTGAATCAATTATATAGCTAATTACATTATGATTATGGATGCGGATGTACCATACCTGTTACAACACTTTCTTATCATGAAGCTTTGGGGTCAATTACTACAACTTGAAAGCAATTAAACACACACACACACACACACACACACACACACACACACACACACACACACAGAAGGAATATATACTCCCAAGTGGAATTCAAGTGATATACTTAGTGAACAGGCAAGCAGTAATGGTTCAAGAGAGGAAGTGTGTGTGTGTGTGTGTGTGTGTGTGTGTGTGTGTGTGTGTGTATCAGGGGAAATGATAATTGCAGGCATAATTTAATTAGGAAAATGTAATACTAAATATGTATTTGTTAACAAAATTTCAAAATCCATATAGAAATGCTGACCAAATAAAAGTGAAGAAATCAAAGTCCAGAATAATAGTTGGAGATTTAAGTAGAAGTTAAAAAAAAAACATTTGGTAGCAAAATATGAGAAAGGAAATATCTAGAACCCACCTAAAGTAAGCCTCAAGCATGAGCCTGAACTGCAAAAAAATATTGGGGATGAACATCTGAGAAAAGAAGGCGCTGAGTTGAGGATGAACAGCAGAACAGCCCAGCAAGCAGTTTTGAAGAAAATGTTTCCTGTCAGACCTATTCACATCAGCCTGAATCAGCAGCTTTTCTTCCCGAATCCCTCCTCACTACAAAATGTGCACTTCCCCAGGGAAGGGATGACCTTGCATGAGGTGACTCTGCAGCCCAGGTGGAAGATGACATCTAAATGCTCTATGCTATTTGCTCTCTTGGCAACCAAGCAGAAACTTGTTCTCAAGGGACAGTAGGTGTCCAATCACCACATGTACTACTGGACCTAATGAGATGTTGTAGACACCACAGCTATTTGTTGTAGACACACACTCTTCAAGGGACACATGACAAATGTAAAACAAGAAGAGGAGGAGTTTGCAATGAACTATAGTAACAATCACAAGACAATATGTTGAATGTATTAATTAAAGCAAATGCCATTTCAAAATATAGAAATCTTCATAAATATATTCTTTGATCATAATTGAATTAAATGTAAATAAAATAAATTTATCTAAAAATTTCCAAAATAATAAGAAATTGAAGAAAACATAGTTAAAATGTAGCTAAAGAACACAAACCACAAAGATAGTCAAAATTTCTGAAAACCTTAAGCTTTACTTTCTGTTAAGCATAAAATAGTCAACATTAATTCATATTAACAACTAAGAAATTACTTCTAAAAATGGAAAAAAATCTGAGTGGAACAAAAACAATGTCATAGATGCATGTATCACTGAAATAGACATTACATCCTTGGAAACACTCAAGGTAGATCTCAGTGGCTAAAGAGCTTGCCACGCAAGCATGCGTGACCGCTGAAGTTCTGATACCCAGCAAACATGAAGATGCTGAGTGAGAATGCTGGCTTGTCTATATTTACATACTGATTATGCAGAGACAAGAGATCATCAGAGCAACTTGCTCATTAAATTAGTCTTGAGTACACTCGGGGTGTGATTGAGAGATCTGCTTCAATGAATAGAGGGTAGTAGCAAAAAAAGAAGATTCCTGACATATACCTCAGACGTTTGCATGCGCTATCATGGACCTAACCTCATTAATTGCAACCTACTATTCCTCTTTTTTTTTTTATTCCCTAAATACCCTCTTCTGGCAATGGTTCCATTTCACTTTCACGGGTTTCGTAGTTACCATAGGTTATATACTCACATCTGAAGATTTGAAGCTTGGATCCTTTAATGAGAGTGAACATGCAATGTTCCTCTTTCTGGGCCTAGGTTTCCTCACTTAATATCTAGTTCTACTTATTTACTTATAAAAGTCATGGTTTCATTTTTCTTTACTGCTGAATAATATTCCATAGTGCATCTTTACTACATCCCATTATCTGTTAATAGGTTGTAGTATGTTTATGCTATTTTCATTTACTTGTTTTTGTGAATAGAAAAATGATGATTATGGCTGAGCAAATATCAGTTGAGTATGATGTCGAGTGCTTTTGGCATTTGACATAGAGTGGTAGAGCTGAGTGTTATGGTATATTTAGTTTTAGGTTTCTAAAAATCCTCCGTACTGATTTCCATAGTGGCTGCACTACTACTACGGAAACCACCAGTTTACAACCCCACCAACAGTGAATGAGGCTTTTTAGCCCCATATCCCTGCTAGCATTTCTTGTTAGTTGTTCTATTAGTTGGTTCCTTATAAACTGAGGAAATTAAAAATATCAAAGTTGTTTTTAGCTTCATTTTCCTAAATCTAGGAGTGATGGGCATTTTTGCATTTTTGAGGTGTTTCTTAGTCTTTCTTTCTTTACTATTTTTTCCTTCTTTCATTTTTCCCTTTAGAACTCTCTATTCAGGTTCCAGAATAATTTTTTGACTCTGTAATTTGAATTCTTTGTATATTTATAAAGTGGGAAGTATACTTGAATGCATTGGCACAGGAGACCACTTTCTAAATATAACACCAACAGCACAGACACTAGGAGAAATAATTTACAAAGGGGAACTCCTGAAACTGAAAAGCTTCTGTAAAGCAAAGGACACAGTCAACAAGACAAAACAACAGCCTACAGAGTGGCAAAATATCTTCACTAACCCCACATCAGACAGAAGTCTGATCTCCAAAATATACAAAGAACTCAATAAATTGGTCATCACAAGAACAAATAATCCAATAAAAAAATGGAGTACAAACCTAAACAGAGAACTCTCAACAGAGGAATCTAAAATAACTGAAAGACACTTAAGGAAATATTCAACATCCTTAGTCATCAGGGAAATGCAAATCAAAACACCTGAAAAAACGGCCAAGATCAAAAACACTGATGACAACTTATGGTGGAGAGGTTGTGGGATAAAGGGAACACTCTCCTGCATTGCTGGTAAGAATGCAAGCTGGTAAAGCCCCTTTGGATGCCAGTGTGTCAATTTCTCAGAATTAGGAAATGACCTTTCTCAAGACTCAGTAATACTACTTTTGAGTATATATCTAAAGGATTGCTCAATTGTGCCACAACGATATGTGCTCAACTATATTCATAACAGCATTGTTTGTCATAGCCAGAACCTGGAAACAACTTACATGTCCTTCATGTAAGAAAAATGTGGTACATTTACACAAAGGAGTACTACACAGCAGAAAAAAAGAACAACACCTTGAATTTTGCAGGCAAATGGATGGAGCTAGAAAACATCATTTTGAATGAGGTAACCAAGACCCAGAAAGAAAATTATCACATGTATTTACTCATAAATGTTTTTTTTAAAATATAAAGCAAAGAAAACCAGCCCACAAATCACAATTCCTGAGAACCTAGACAACAATGAGAACCTTAAGAGAGACATACATAGATCTAATCTACATGGGTAGTAGAAAAAGATAAGATCTCCTGAGTAAATTGGGAGCATGGGGACCTTGGGAGAGGGTTGAAGGGGAGAGAAAAGTCAGGGAGGGGAGCAAAGAAAAATGTAGAACTCAATAAAAATCAATAAAAAAAATGAAAATTTAACCTTTGCACAATGAATGGCTGACAAAGATTCTCTTCCATTCTGAAGGCATCCTCATCATATGATCCATAGTTCCCTTTGCTTTGGAGAGTCTTTTGGTCACAAGAAGTTCCACTTGTGAGTTGTTGGCATTAATCCTTGGGCAAATGAAATTATATTCAGGAAGTGTTTTTCTTACTGAATTATGTAGGGCACTGACCTTATCAGTTTGTATTTAGGCTGTTCTCTTTCTTGTCAAAATTTAAAATATTGCTTTATATTATAGATTATAGTCTTTAATGAAACTTGTCCCTTTTAAGGATTTTCTACTACTTCATTGTCTGTATTTTGTGTTTACTACAGTTATTCATATAATTTCTACTTTTAACTTAATGAAATCCAACCTAACATTTATTTCTTCCACAATAATGCCATCCATGCTATAACCATAAAGGAACTGTAGTCAGTACTCAAGACAGGCTATGTTTTCCCCTATATTTGCCTCCAGCTATAAAATACTTTTCCTTCAGAAGAGAGAAGTGGCATTATTTTAGCAGATTTAATAATCAATGGGAGAAGAATTATCTATTTTTTTTTAATTTTTTTATTGAGAAAAAAAGTTTCCGCCTCCTCCCAGCCTCCCAATTCCCTCCCCCTCCTCCCACCCTTCTCCCCCTCCCCCCACCCTTCTCCCCCTCCCCCCACCCTTCTCCCCCTCCCCCCACTTCTCTCCCCCTCCCTCTCCAGTCCAAAGAGCAGTCAGGGTTCCCTGCCCTGTTGAAAGTCCGAGGTCCTCCCCTCTCCATCCAGGTCTAGGAAGATGAGCATCCAAACTGGCTAGGCTCCCACAAAGCCAGAACATGAAGTAGTATCAAAACCCTCATGCCATTGTCCTTGGCTTCTCATCAGCCCTCATTGTTCGCCGTGTTCAGAGAGTCCGGTTTTATCCCATGCTTTTTCAGTTACAGTCCAGCTGGCCTTGGTGAGCTCCCAATAGATCAGCCCCACTATCTCAGTGGGTGGGTGCACCCCTCGTGGTCCTGACTTCCTTGCTCATGTTCTCCCTCCTTCTGCTCCTCATTGGGACATTGGGAGCTCAGTCCAGTGCTCCAGTGTGGGTCTCTGTCTCTATCTCCATCCAGCGCCAGATGAAGGTTTTATGGTGATTTGCAAGATATTTATCAGTATGGCTATAAAATAGGGTCATTTCAGGTTCCCTATCCTCAGCTGCCCAAGGAACTAACTGGGGGCATCGCCTTGGGCACCTGGGAGCCACTCTAGGTTCAAGTCTCTTGCCAACCCTAAGGTGGCTCCTTTAACTAAGAATTGTGCTTCCCTGCTCCCCTACCCAACCTTCCTTTATCCCAATCATCCTGTTTCCCCAAATTCCCCCCATCCTCCCCTTTTCACTTTTCTCTCCCCATTTCCCCTTACGCCCATCCCACCCCACCCCCAAGATTCCATTTTTTTTTTTTTTTTGCCTGGCAATTTTGTCTACTTCCCATAGCCAGGAGGATAGCTATATGTTTTTCTTTGGGTTGACTTTCTTATTTAGCTTCTTTAGGATATCAAATTATAGACTCAATGACCTTTATTTATGGCTAGAAACCAATTATGAGTGAGAACATCCCATGTTCATCTTTTTGGATCTGGCTTACCTCACTCAGTATAGTATTTTCTATTTCCAACCATTTGCATGCAAAATTCGAGAAGTCATTGTTTTTTACCACAGCGTAGTACTCTAATGTGTATATATTCTACACTTTTTTCATCCATTCTTCCATTGAAGGGCATCTAGGTTGTTTCCAGGTTCTGGCTATTACAATAATGCTGCTATGAACATGGTTGAACAAATGCTTTTGTCATAAGATAGGGCATCTCTTGGGTATATTCCCAAGAGTGGTATTGCTGGGTCCAGGGGTAGGTTGATCCCGAATTTCCTGAGAAACCGCCACACTGATTTCCAAAGTGGTTGCTCAAGTTTGCATTTCCACCAGCAATGGATGAGTGTACCCCTTCCTCCACAACCTCTCGAGCAAAGGCTATCATTGGTGTTTTTTTTTTTTTAGCCATTCTGACAGGTGTAAGATGATATATCAAAGTTGTTTTGATTTACATTTCCCTGATCGCTAAGGAGGTTGAACATGACCTTAAGTGTCTTTTGGCCATTTGAACTTCTTCTGTTGAGAATTCTCTGTTCAGTTCAGTGCCCCATTTTTTAACTGGGTTAATTAGCATTTGAAAGTCTAGTTTCTTGAGTTCTCTACATATTTTGGAGATCAGACCTTTGTCTGTTGCGGGGTTGGTGAAGATCTTCTCCCAGTCAGTAGGTTGCCTTTTTCTTAGTGACAGTGTCCTTTGGTTTACAGAAGCTTCTCAGTTTCAGTAGGTCCCATTTATTCATTGTTGCCCTTAATGTCTGTGCTGCTGGGGTTATACCTAGGAAGCTATCTCCTGTGCCCATCAGTTGTAGGGTACTTCACACTTTCTCTTCTATTAGGTTCAGTGTGTTTGGACTGATATTGAGGTCTTTGATACAATTGGACTTGAGTTTTGTGCATGGTGATAGATATGGGACTATTTTCATTCTTCTACAGGTTGACATCCAGTTGTGCCAACACCATTTGTTAAAGATGCTTTCTTTCTTCCATTGTATACTTTTAGTTCCTTTATCAAAAATGAAGTGTTCATAGGTTTGTGGGTTAAAAACCGGGTCTTCTATACGATTCCATTGGTCGACTTCTCTGTTTTTATACCAGTACCACATGTTTTCATTACTGTAGCTCTGTAATAGAGTTTGAAGTCAGGGATGGTAATGCATCCGAAAGATCCTTTATTGTATGAGATTGTTTTGGCTATCCTGGGTTTTTTGTTTTTCCATATAAAGTTGATTATTGTCCTGTCAAGATTTGTAAAGAATTTTGATGGGACCTTGATGGGGATTGCATTGAATCTATAAATTGACTTTGGTAGAATTGCCGTTTTTATTATGTTGATCTTCCCAATCCAAGAGCAAGGGAGATACTTCCATTTTCTGGTATCCTCTTCAATTTCTTTCTTCAATGCCTTAAAGTTCTTGTCAAATAGATTTTCACTTCCTTGGTTAGAGTTACCCCAAGATATTTTATGCTGTTTGTGGTTATCGTGAAAGGTGATGCTTCTCTGATTTCCCTCTCTGCTTCTTTATCCTCTGTGTATAAGAGGGCGACTGATTTTTTGGAGTTGATCTTGTATCCTGCCACATTACTAAAGGTGTTTAGCATCTGTAGGAGTTCTTTGGTAGAGTTTTTGGGGTTGCTTATGTACACTATCATATCATCTGCACATAACGAAAGCTTAACTTCTTCCTTTCCAATTCGAATCTTCTTGATCCCCTTATGTTGTCTTATTGCTATTGCTAAAATTCAAACACTATATTGAAGAGGTATGGAGACAGTGGATAGCCTTGTCGTGTTCCTGATTTTAGTGGAATCGCTTTGAGTTTCTCTCCATTTAATTTGATGTTAGCTGTCGGCTTGCTGTAAATAGCTTTTATTATATTTAGGTATGACCCTTGTATCCCTAATCTCTCCAAGACTTTTATCATAAAGGGATGTTGAATTTTGTCAAACGCTTTTTCAGCATCATATGAAACGATTATTTGGTTTTTTTCTTTCAGTTTATTTATATGATGGATTACATAGATAGATTTGCATATGTTGAACCAGCCCTGCATCTCTGGGATGAATCCTACTTGATCATAATGGATAATTTTTCTAATGTGTTCTTGGATTCGGTTTGCCAGTATTTTATTGAGAATTTTTGCGTCGATGTTCATGAGTGAGATAGGCCTGTAATTCTCTTTCTTGGTTGGGTCTTTGTGTGGCTTTGGTGTCAGGGCATCTGTAGCTTCATAAAAGGAATTTGGCAATGACTCTTCTGTTTCTATATTGTGAAATACATTAAGGAGTGTAGGTATTGACTCTTCTTGGAAGTTCTGGTAGAATTCCACATTGAAACCATCTGGTCCTGGGCTTTTTGGGAAGGGAGATTTTTGATAACAGCTTCTAATTCTTCGCGACTAACAGGTCTATTTAGATCGTTCACCTGGTCTTGGTTTAGCTTTGGTATATGGTATTTATCTAAAACAATCTCCATTTCTTTTGCATTTTCCAATTTTGTGGCATACAGGCTTTTGTAGTAAGATCTAGTGATTCTCTGAATTTCCTCTGTGTCTGTGGTTATGTTCCCCTTTTCATTTCTGATCTTACATGTGTCAATATTATTCCATGCACACTGGTGATTCCTATTGTAAAAATATGATGAGAGAAAATATCTCAGAGTCCCTTGCAATGCCAGATAACACAATACCAATAACGTTTTCAGTCAGTCAACATCAAGAGCACAGGGCTTGTTCATTTGTTATCAAGTTTCCTTCATCTAAAATTTCAATTAATGCTTCAAAAAATGTCTCACTTTGAACTAGGTAGAACAAGCTAACTTCGAACTCACAATAATTTGGATGCCTTTGCCTCTTGCGTTCTCAGATTACAGACATAGCCATGATACCCAAGATAAAGACTCTGTTACTTAATCTTGAAATTATATTTACTGTCAAAAGCTGGCCTGTGTGGATCTGGATCAAAATTACAGGAAAGAAAAGCAGTCTTAGTTTCTTGCTTACATTCTCATAGACACTTCTAACATATGTCTACGTTACTAACTCATAAGACAGATTCGCCTTTTGGAAAAGCTAACTAAGAGCAAAACTATGGGAAATTAAAAAGCAAATAAACTATAGCCAACTAATATTCTTGAATTTGTACTCATTTTTGATGATGCAATGCAGGATTTATGTGCCACAAATCACACATGGAATAAAGAATAGTAAAGGAAGAAAGCCCTGTTGGCCAAACTTCTCAGTGAAATTACTTTGTATCTTATGCTGTGAATGACACTTTTATTTTGATTTATTCAATATGAATAACTTAATGAAAAATGATGTCACTGCAAGTACACTTATTTCTATTCTTTTGGTTCATGGAGCTAAAATAAAATAAGCAATGGGGTTCTACTATCACTTCATTATAAAGTATAAGTAAGATGTTCATACTACATCTTTTTATATGAAGAATACAACATATCACTGCATTTTCCATAATTGACCCAGTGTAAAGTTGAAATGGCAGCACATTACCTAAGGACATTCAATAATATGTATCACTTTTTGTCATAATGCATTATGATGGACATGAATATCCATCCATCAACTTACCACAATCTCAGATCATAACAATGCCTTGGGATATTCTTCCTTTACCCCAGTTCTCTAACAGGACATATTCATTAAGTAAATATACAACCATACCTTTCTAAAAACCATGTAAGAGTAAGGGTTGCTAGTTACAAAATCATGAATGTACAGGTCACCTTTAAGTAAAAGAATTCAGAAAGGAACACATGTTTTTTCATTTATTCTCTCACTTCAGTTGGGGTTAAGGATCAGGACTGAAACTTATTTGTGTGGCATTTGAAAAGACTATCCAGAGGAGCCCATAGGGGTACCTCTTTAAAAAGCCAAATATGCCTCTGATGGGAGACTTGCTGTCAATGAAATGATGTGCTAGAGGTTATTTGTGCTCCCTCCTCGATTAGGTGAGCAAACAGTTGAGCATAGTGAATAAAACTGGTTTTTAGCTTTTGGATGAGTTTTCTGCAGGTAGAATTGTCTACAGAATCTATACATTGTAACTTAAAGTTTTGGAATAGACAATTAGAAAGAAATTTGAGGAGGGTTTCGATCAAAAATATCACGTAGTACATTTTGAGGTTTAATTTGACATCTTCTTACTGTTGATTTAAATTTATCTAATTCAGGAAAACTGTTTAAATTATTAATGCATATGAATTTTAGTCCTTTTGAATTTGTTCATCATTTGATATTCAGAAATCTCAGTCACAGGAAATCTTTACATTTATATTATAAAATTTTCATAGATTATTTGTAAAAGGAGACAAAATACTAATTACATTTTCATAGCCACAGATCACACACACACACACACACACACACACACACACACATATTTCCTATGAAGATATTTTTTTTATGAAAGCACAAAGGTATTTTTGCCAGATATAAGAATAAAAGTTTGGCTTTTATTATTTTTGAAATTCGATGTGTATTTATAAATTTCACTAATACAAGGATATTGATTATTTATGTTAAACAAGTAGAGAAGAATGTAGATATTAATTTCTATAAAAATACATCTAAAGAATAGAAACTTTAAGGGAAAAGTGAATGAAGGAGCACACACACACACACGCTCGCACACACTTCAGGGAGGTTGCAGGAATAAATGTGCCTATACTAGTAAATTAGATTCAGCAGGCTTGAGGGAGTTCTTTATGTCAGATACTTTAGTATGCAGATATTGGAATACATGATTCATCTCTTTACTTACTGTCTAGTTCAAAATCCACCTTGATTACTGTGTTAGTACACCTTTGACATAAAGTTAGCAAATTTACACTTCTAATGTTTTATATTAAATGCATCCTTCACAATAATTTATTGTTTTTCATTGATCTATACATTTTTCCCACTCCCATTCCTTCCCCCTTTCCCCTTCCACTCACAACCCCATGTCCCTCATACTCCCAAATTACTTAGTAGATCTTGTCTTCTTGTCTTTTTCCTATTCCTAGGCAGATTTATGTCCTTCTTTCTTTCTTTTCTTTCTTTTGGTTTTGTTTTCGTTTTTTTTTTTTCATTTTTGAGACAGGGTTTCTCCGTAGCTTTATGGCTCCTGTCCTGGAACTAGCTCTTGTAGACCAGGCTGACCTCGAACTCACAGAGATCCGCCTGCCTCTGCCTCCCAAGTGCTGGTATTAAAGGCATGCGCCACCACCGCCCGGCTATGTGTTTCTTTCTTAAGGTCTTCTTTGTTGTCTAAATTCTCTGGGTTTGTGGACTGTGGGCTGATTATTCTTTGCTTTATGTCTAAAAGTCACTTATGAGTGAGTTGCTTCTCTCAGCATGTTTTTTTTTCTAGCTCTGTCCATTTGCCTGGAAATTTCAAGATGTCATTTTTTGTCACTGAGTAGTATTCCACTATGTAAATGTAGCACATTTTCCTTATCCATTCTTCAGTTGAGGGCATCTAGATGTAACTCTACTATGCATGGTACTTTACATAAACATACAACAGATGAAAAAGCTCTCTGTGAGATTGTTGTTTCTAGTCTTTCTGGTATGTCATGGATGGGATTTTTTTTCTTGAGCACAGCATAGTAAAAGTTGATTTGTCTCATCATGTCTTCTCATGTTCAACAGGACAGGGAGTCCAATTAAATGGGTGACCAGGAAGGTACATTAAAGACAGGAGGTGCTGTCATTTAATACAGATACCTACATAGGGATGTTATATAGCAACCAGTGAAAGACTTAACTTTGTTTTCTTAGTTTGAGAGTTTTCCTAGAAGTGAATAATTGCTTCTTAGCTTAAGAATTTTCTTAAGAAGGGAACAATAAGGCAGACAAATATAAGAACATTTAAAAAGAATTTTAATAGCTACACATTACTGGCACCCATGTTTAATATTAGACAAAGGCAGAACAGGCAGATCTCTGAGTTTGAGGCCAGCCTGGTCTACAGAGAAAATTCCAGAAAAGCCAGTGTGACAGAGAAAACCTGTCTTGAAAAACCAAAAGAAAAAAAAATTAATAAATTTAACGTTGTCGGAAGAAACAATAAGATCAATATTCTTATGTAATGATTAAAATGTTATTTTGAAAGTAATACCCATCTAAAGTCATTGGAAATGTGAATAAAGGTTATATCTGTAGGCCTGAATCAAAAGTAGAGTCAGGAAGTACGTGATAATAAATAACTTCACAGAGGATCGCTGTGCCCAGAGGCTTTGCAAAGAAAATTGAGTTCACTAAACTCCTATCTCTACAGGTTCTACACTACAGAACCTACAGCACTGGTATTTTTATGCCCTCAACAATCAAGGGAAATACTTTTTTTTTCTCTCCATCACTTTTGTCAGAACTCTTAAATAATAAAATGGAAATATATGCTGATTTATTAAATTTCAGACCAAAATTGTGTCAAACTTGGCTCCACACTCGGAGACAAATATATAGAGTGAAACATAGTAAACATGCATAGCTTCATCCAGAGGGAACTGGTTGAGACACTATTTCCCGGTCAAGGAAGTCCCATGTTAGGTCTTAATAAACGACGGTTACAAGTAGATGAAGAATGGCCATTCCATGCTATCATTAATTCATGTGGTCACAATGCCTCCAGAATACTGCAGCCCAAAGCCCGATTTTCGTAACTCTGGTAATCATCAGTGGGGTGCACAAGTATCTTTAAGTTATATAATTGTGGTGATTTCAGTGTGTGCAGTTCTGGTGGACTGTTGCCCGTACCACTAAATCAGCCTTTGCAGCACTGTGCACATATGGCACAGTGGGGGTGAGTGGAGGCCCAGGACTTTGTTAGCTTGGGGGCCAAGTCACTCTTAACCTCCATAAAAGGCATCCCTTTCAAGAACGGTGTAAAGGTCACCGCAGCTCATGCCAAGTGTAAAAATGAGAAGTACAGACAGGAAACACTGTTCAGATGTTGAGGGCTGTAGGCCTGTTTTATGTCTGCTATGAGCCCTCTGCAGCTACAGGAGACCAAAGACCTGCTCACCAGCCCCATTAATACCAGGTCAGCAGCCAAATGGGCGCAGACATTAAAAGCAGGAGACATCCAGGGGCTAATCAGGAATCGCTTGTCTCTAAAGTACGACATGAATTACAGTGATGGGACATTGTGTGATTGGAATTGTGACCGTGATGGGTTGCTGTGGGTTGTAGATTGAGTGTTCAACATTATGAATGTGAGACACCGAAGCAGGCTGGAGCATGACTGCATAACTACTTACCCCCCAGTCACTCATAAAATTGAGATGTGCCTCTCCCGAGAGAACCCGGGAGTAAAAATTGTAAATAAAATAAATGTTCAGTGTGTCAGAATTAATGAGCATGTATTAGGATCATATATAACTTGAGGAAATAAGAAAACAGCACAACTGAGATTTCCCTGAGTAATAGAGAGAAATACGGGAAGTTATTTTTATTATCTAATTGCAAAAGAGTCCCAATTTTTCTGTCAGAATTTATAAAAGAAAATTATGTACAGGTTCCAAGGTGGGGGAGGCCTGTGTGGGAATTGTGTGTAGGTACTCAATGGGAAAATCATACATTTCATCCACCCACACAAAAAGGATGGTTTTAGAAAAAGTTGAAATTCAAACCATATTTATAAGATTCTCTTTTCAGATAATTTTTTATTGTTAAATTTAAAATTAATCAGTTTGGTTAATAAATAATATCATCATGGTTTCTGTGGTTTGAAGTCCCAGTCTTGCTCCAAGTCCGTGCCAGTAAAGTTGTCTCTCAATTCCAAACACTACTCTGTTTCTAGTAGTTAATTTGTTTTCTGAGGATTTTAATTATATTGGTGTGTGAGCATGTGTATGCAAATGTGCGTGTGTGTGTGTGTGTGTGCTTGTGTGCATGTGTGTGAACACGTGTGACTGCAGCTGTCTGCAGAATTCCGAGGAGGGTTTTGGATCCTCTACACTTAGAATTACAGGTGGTTGTAAGCTGCCCACAGGTCTCCTGGGAGC
Source organism: Microtus oregoni (assembly GCF_018167655.1). Lineage (NCBI taxonomy): Eukaryota > Metazoa > Chordata > Mammalia > Rodentia > Cricetidae > Microtus > Microtus oregoni. The sequence goes on from NW_024543089.1 coordinate 24,794,973, forward strand.
CAAAGTCAAGCAAGCCCTCTGCAAGAATCTGTTCCCTTCTTTCATTACATCTCTTGTCCTTCCCTTCCTTTATTCCTTCTTTCTCTCCTTTCTTCCACTCTTCTCTCCCTTTTAAAATCCTTTTGCTCTGTTTTCTATTGCTTTTTCTCTCCTCTCCTTCTCCCACCACTCTCAAAACTCGAAAGATTTTGTAGTTCCTGCCATTCCAAGACAGAAGCTAAGAATTGTGGTGTAGAATATTTGGGAGATTAAAAGTGAATATATCATATAATTTAAAAATTCCACTTTAGAATGACACGAATGAAGAATATTCACTTTTAGCCATCATAAAGCTCAGAGTTAAGAGGCAAAAATATGAATGACATGCTTTTAGCAAGAAGTATGTCTCCTTGTGCAGCCACACCCCAAAGCTGTGAGGTAGAGATACATGTTTATTAAAAAATTATTCTCTGGCTCCCTGGCTTATGAAATATGTATGCATTTGTGAAGAAAAGTGGCTGTGAAGTTCTATAGAAAGAGATCTCTAAATCAGGTCAAAAAGTAAATAATATTCAACCCAGAGTGGGTTATAGTAAACAGACCATTTTGTAAAATTGAAAATGGTAAATCATTTCTTTCCCATCTGTCAAAAAGTCTATCCCTCTTAGCTTTTCCATTATGCTGGATCTAAAAATTCACCTACTATCATTATTGAAATTTATATTAAAAGATTGTCATGTAAAGTTTTGATTCTTGGAACTGCCAAGAAAGGCATTTTATATAATCATCAGGTAATGCATATGTACTTATAATTTACATATGATGTTATATATAATACATAGTACATATAGTATATACAGTATACACACACATATAAAACAAAATCCTGTACATTGCATTATGAACCTGTATTATACTTAGAGCATTTCTGTGTATATATCTAGACATATAAAATTTAGTGATCTACTTTAATTTTAATCTTTTGAAATACATTGTTTTGTTAATTGAAATATTATAAATATTTTATGTATATTATTACATTTTCTTTAAATTTTTTTAATTTATCAGATTTAAAAAAATACCAATCCAAGTTCCCACTCGCTACCTTCCTCCCACTAGCTCCACACACCATCCCACCCCACTCCTATCTAATCCTCAGAGAGAGTAAGGCACATTGCCTTGTGGAAGGTCCAAGCCCCTCCCTACTAGATCTACACTGAGCAAGGTATACATCCAAAGATAATAGGATCCCAAAAAAGCCAGTATATGCAGTAGGGATAAATCCTGGTGCTGCTGCCAGTGGCCTCTCAGTCTGGCCCAGCCATGCAACTGTCAACTGTCAAAGACAGTCAGAGGAACTAGCAGCATTATTCGTAATAGCCAGAACCTGTAAACAACCCAGATGTCCCTCAAACGAAGAATGGATAAAGAAAATGTGGTACATTTACACATTAGAGTACTACTCAGCAATGAAAAAAAAATGGCATCTTGAATTTTGGGCGCAAATGGATGGAATTAGAAAACACTATACTGAGTGAGGTAACCCAGACCCCAAAAAATAAATATTGTATGTACTCACTCATAAGTGGATACTAGCTATAACCAAAGGACATTGAGTCTATAGTTCAAGATTCTAGAGAAGCTAAGTAATAAGGTGAACCCAATGAAAAATATATATACACCCACCTAGAAATTGGGAATGGACAGGATTGACTGGCATGATTGGGAGCATGGGGGTATGGGGAGAGGGAAGGGTAGGAGAAGAAGAGGTGGGGATTGAGGGAAGGTAGAGGAGAATTTGAGGGAATGGGATGGTTGAGATGGAGAAAGGACAGAGATGAGGGCAAGGAGAGATATATCTTGATTGAGGGAGCCATTATAGGGTTAGCAGAAACCAGGCTCTAGAGAAATTCTCAGAAATCCAAAAGGATGACCACACCTAGGACCCTGGGCAATAGATGAGAGAGGGCTCAATCTTGACTCCCTGTAGTCAGACTGATAATTATCTTAATTATCACCATAAAGTCTTCATCCAGCAACTGTTGGAGGCAGAACCCACATTGGGGTTCTGGACTGAACTCCCAAAGTCCAGTTGAAGAGTGGAAGGAATGAGAATATGAACAAGAAGGTCAAGACCATGATGGGTTCACCCACTGAAACAGCTTGCCTGAGCTAATGGGAGCTTACCAACTACAGCCAGACTGGGAAGGAACAAGCATAGGGTCAGATTAGTTCCTCTGAATGTGGTTGACAGTTGCATGGCTGGGGCAGACTGAGGGGCCACTGGCAGTGTTACCAGGATTTATCCCTAATGCATGTAGTGGCTTTTTGGGATCCTATTCTCTTTGGATGTATACCTTTCTCAGTGCAGATCTACTAGGGAGGGTCTTGGACCTTCCACAAGGCAATGTGCGTTGCTCTCTCTGAGGATTAGATGGGGGTAGGGTAGGAGGGTTTGTGGAGCTAATGGGAGAAGGGGAGCATGTGTAAACTTGGATGGGTATTTTTTTGAAAAATCTAATAAATTAAAAAGAGAAAAATTGCAAGCAATTCACGGATATGCTATGTAATTTTTCATGTATATACAAAAATTATACAGCAAAACAACATATATTGAACTGAATAGTTTATATGTAATCATAGCATGTCCTTTCCCTTTCTACTATAAGAAATAGCAAAATAATTTAACCACAAGAAGACAAATCAAAATAGATATCTCAGCAGATCATGTTCACTGCACAAGCCTTATGACTTAAATCTGATACCTGGAATCGACATGTGGAAAGAAATAACCAACTCCACAAAGTTGTCCTATGACCATCATATTCCCACCCCCACCCACACATTCATGATGAGATAGACATGATTTAGTAATAAATGCATTAAGATATTTAGAGTTTCAAAATTTAGAAAGTCTTATCTATCTTTCTGAATGTCTAGTCTAAACTAAGAGTACATGGTTTCTTTGCTGAACTAACGCAAAATAAACAAGTTGTCTAAAATAATCTTTGGCTATGGAAATTGGAATCTCATAAAATATAGAATTAGCTAAAGTCCTTTTGTTATAAGCTTGGTTTCCTGTGTTGTCAAATTTCTATGATAAGGCCTACAGTAATTATGTTCCTTGTTAAAAAGGCATATGAGGACTTTTGTGGTTAGATTATAAGGATGACGGGAATTCCACCAGTGTCTTGATAAGTGGACATCTAAGCAGAAAGAATGGTAAAGGGAAATGTCACCCAGTAGACTGTCGCTTATGCAACTTTGAGTTGTCATGGTTATATAACCATTCCTGTCACTCCACTCTTTATTTTCAGTAAGTTGTGTAATGGTAGACAGGCTCATTGTCCTTTGGAGAATCTTAATTTTGAACAAATTTCATTGCTCTGTTTACAGCCATCTACTATTGACAGAAGAATTTCTATGCTCTGTATTCCAAGTCTTTTGATTCTGCTCAGTGCCTTTCTACAACACTTATTGCAATTCCCTTTGTTCTCAAAACTTCAATAAAAAAGCAATCGTGTTGACACACTCGTGCATCTTTTGTATTGGTTATTCTGTATCAGATTCTTCCTCATGAAGAATCAGGGTAGAGATGTTTTCAGCCTTGGTGTTAGAAGAATGGGATCTAAATCTTGTCTGTTATTTTGTCATAAATAGTATCGTCTACTGCATAGTTGTGTTTTAAAACATTTATGCATCATATATAACTTAATGTAAAGCATGTCAAAGAGATAACAGTGAAGTAATTCTAATAAATTTCAATTATCTAAAAAGGAATATTCTTGTCAAAGAGAATTGGCTCACCTTTTTATCGCTACTCATCAAAATACTGATGCAATTTTTATCCCCTTTTCTTCCTATTTGTAAAGAGAGTTAGCATCACCTTCCTGAAAGTCTGATGATTTATCTAAAACAGAACACATGTGAAAATATCATACTTAGCTTTCCATAGCCTCTTATGAATAATAAGATTTAACTCCTAACTTCTGCTTAAGTTTCACTGTTATTGATATGCATAAGTCATAAGCTATGCATACAAAGTTTTTAGACTTTTATTTATTTATTTATTTTTTTTAGACTTATAGGGAGTGAAAAACGCTAATTTCAGTTTAAAAAATCTTTTGCCATTCATCTACATATAGACTAGTATCGTTGAACAATAAAAAGTAACATATATAGATGATATATTGGAAGTAATATTCAAATTTCTTACTACAAAGCTGATCCACATTATTCAGCCAACATCCTACTTTCAACACTATATGTAAAGAGAAATATTTGCCAATGTGATACTTGACTTTTCTCTAAATATTGTTATAATACTAAAGGAAAATAAACACAGATTTTTGAAATATGATCAAATACCTGGCAGAAATGAATGTTCTCATTAAATTATGTTTTTGAATAAGAAAACTCTGGTGTATAACTTAGGATGCATTTTCTAGAATCATCACATAAATTTTCTATATTTTCCCTACTCTAATATTATTTAAATTTTGTGTATATAACTGCATATGTAAGTTTGAAAGTCAGTTCGAGTCTGTAGTGTTGAATTTCCTGGCCAGATGTAAGTTTCCTCAGCCTCTGAAATTTATTCCGTAGATGACATGATCAGGATGCCCATGTGTCAGTAGAGATTGCATAAACTCTTTCCCCGAATGTAGAAACCTATTCATGATGTTTCTACATCTCCCTGCTGATGCTATGATAATGGTAACCTCTTTGAGGTATAGCATCCATCATTTTGGAATCCTCAACGATGATGTGGATCATAGTCTTCAGACCCCTCACAAGTCCAGTCAGTGGGAGCCAGAAGCAACTGATAGAATGTTCATTATTACTTAAGGAAGAAACCACATATAGCATAGTTGATAAAATTATCTAAAATATGTTAGTGCCTTAGGGTCAACACTATTATATTATCTAAATGTAAATACTAATTGTGTAATAGTCGTACAGTGTATAAATTCCACAGATCAGCTGTGAAAAAAAAACAACCTTTAATTTAATTTGTGTCATAATTTTGTCTCTTCTTCTTTCCAGCGGAGAAAATAAAAGGAATTCAAGATAATAAATATTTTGCTGCAGCACTCGGGAGGCAGAGGCAGGAGGATCTCTGTGAGTTCGAGACCAGCCTGGTCTACAGAGCTAGTTCCAGGACAGGCTCCAAAGCCACAGAGAAACCCTGTCTCAAAAATAAATAAATAAATAAATAAATAAATAAATAAATAAATAAAATTTTGCTGTAATAGTACTTAAGAAAATTGAGGTCATTATATGTAGTAGAACTGATTATTTTGAAATATATATTATGCATATTATACATGTATGTTTATGTGTGTATTTACGTGTATATCTTTGATAATGTATATTTTATTAAGATATTTGATAAACTTTAAAAATTTTACTTAAAAATCTATTTAATCTAGGATATTCCCTTTGTAGATAATAATAAAAGAAAGTAAAGGAGTTTCTTTCAAAATCACTCATGTAGTAGAATAGAAAGCAGAAACCAAATCCCTTGAACTTTGGTTCAATTATTTCTGTTACTGCTTTTAATATATCTTGGCTATTGAGTAGTCAAAGATGTCTTGGCTCAGTATTATAGGAATTCATAAATTAATTTTCTTTTTTAAATAAATAAATAAATAAATGTATTTTTTATTTTACTTCCTGGCCATAGTTTCCCCTCCCTCTTCTCCTCTCAGTTCTTCTCTCCACTTTCCTTGCTTCCATCCCAATCCACTCCTCCTCCTTCAGGAAAGAACAGATCTTTCATGAGCATCAACAAAACATGTATATCAAGATGCAGAATATAGGGTCCCAAAAGCCAGTAAAAGAGTCAGGGACAGCCCCTTTTCCCACTTTTAGGAGTCCTGCAAGAAGACTAAGCTACACAACTGCAACATGTATGCAGAGTTCCTGGGTCAGTCTTATGCAGTCTTTCTGGCTGTCTGTTCTATCTCTGTGAGTCCCTATGAACCCAGGTTAGTTAGTTCTGTGAGTTTTCTTGTGGTGTCTTTGACCCCTCTGTCTCCTACAATCCTTTCCCCCCGTCTTCTGCAAGATTCCAGAACTCTGCCTAATGTTTGGCTGTGGGCCTATATCTGTTTCCATCAGTTGCTGGTTGAAGCCTCTCTAATGACAACTGTTTTGTTCACAGGAGATGGTTGGATCAGGTTATATATCTGCTAATTGGTAGGAGGCTTAGCTAGGGTTGGGGAAATGCAAATCAAAATGACTCTGAGATTCCATCTTACACCTGTCAGAGTGATGAAGAAAAAACACAAGTGACAGCTCATGCTGGAGAGGATGTGAAACAGCAGGAAAACTCCTCCATTGCTGGTAGGAGTGGAAATCTGTATAGCCATTTTGGAAATTAGTGTGGCAGCTTCCTAGAAAACTGGGAATCAATCTACCACAAGACCCGGCTATACCACTCTTGGACATATACACAAAGGATATTAATCCTACCATAAGGACACTTGCTCAACAACGTTCAAAGCAGCTATATTTTTAATTGCCAGAACTTGGCAACAGCTTAGATGTCCCTCAACTGAGAAATGGTTAATGAATTTGTGGTACGTTTACGCAATGGATTATTACTCAGCTGGTTAAAAACATGGATACTATGAAATTTAGAGACAAATGGATGGAGTGAGGTAATCAAGACCAAGAAAGACAAAAATGGTATGTACTCATTCATAAATGGATAATAACTAGAAAGTAAAGGATAACTATGTTTCAGTCCTCAGAACCAGACAGGCTAGGTAACAAGAAGGAGTGTTGGAGGAGGGTTATGATGGGACTCCCTGGGAAGAGGAAATAGAGGAGGTCTCCTGGGTGGACTGGGGACAGGAAGGGATAAGACCTTGAGGGATCAGTTTGGGATGGGTGGAGGAGGAGAGTCCTGAGAGATACTACTGGAAAGCCTAGGCATTTTGAGGTGAGGTAAAAGCCCCGTACAAGGGAATCTCCCAGGAATCTAAAAGGATGACCAAGCTAGATGATTTTTCTAATTCCAGGAGTTTGATTAAGTTGCTTATAGATTACTTGTTTACCTTTTTTCTAAGACAAGAATATAAATTCATGTGAAAATCCACATTTAAAAACTATGTACTCCTATGCGTAGTTAAATAGCAACAGAGGGTTTCTTTTCAGTTTGCACAGCCTCTAGAAGAGGAAAACTTGACTTCCATGAACAGAGGGAAACGTCTCACAAGGACAAAGGCTTCCTGGAAATCAAATAACTTTTGCACAACAAATTCGAAGAGCCAAGTGTACATTAATCAGAAACATCTGAATTAAATTTCCCTTGAAATATACATAAAATGAGGAGGAACCATGGTGGTTTGTCGATTAAGTCTCAGTTTCTATTCTACGCATTACTTTTTCTAGCCACAAATCACTCCAGTTTTTATTCCTACTTGGGAGTTCATAAAAATGTTTACTACACCACAGAATAAAACTGGGCCCATTAGCAATCCAGTGTACCTATTTAGATAGTAGCATAACATGACCTAACTTTTCCTGTGCATATAAAGTATTATGGATAAAAATTTGAAAAGAATGTTTCTATGTGAAGCAGGTCAACTCTAAATTATTTGGGGACAAGATATAATCATCTTACAATAAGCCTTTAGCAGTTATATTCTTAATCTCATTTGATCACTTTTATTATATGGATTCCAGAGTTGAGGACCAGTAATTTAAAAATAAGTACAATTGTTACATTTTTATCATCTGTACAAGATGAGCACGTTGCTTTTTTTAGTGATTCATTAGAAACAGTTAACTTAGTTTTATATATAAAAAAGATTTTCTAAAATTAATGTTTTTGAATCAGCAACAGTTACTCAAAAGTGGAAAATTAGTTTGTTTTGTTTTTTATAAAATATGATGAGATTTAAAAAAACAACGAAACAAATGTAAGGTCCCAGTAAAGATATATTTCATTTCATTTGGAAAAAATATCATCCACGGTGTATGTCAATTCATGAAAAACGTTGCTTTGCATACTTTTCCTATTCTGTCATTATTTCAATAGACCACAAGATATATTCCATATGCAATTTCTGGTGATCTAAAATTAAACATTTACTGAAAAGACTATCAATGCAGGAGGTTTATAACTTAAGCTGATAAGCGTTTACCCAAGTTCATTTCTAATAACTCAAATGGCAATTGAATTACATTACCAAGGGACTTTGGTATAAAAATCTGCCTGACCAAGGCTCTGCTAAATTTTAAAAGGGCAGAACCTTGCCTTTGTATAACTGAATGTGATATAATGATTCTCTGATTATGCGATTAACTTACATATTTTCTAGTGATAGAAAAATATCATAATACTCTGTATGTGTATCTTTTTATATGTGTGTGCTAGTGCCTATGTATGTATGTCAATAAATGTATGTGTGTGTGTTGATGTGTGTTTCAGTGTATGTATGTATGCATGTGTGTGTTTGTATACATAAGTGTGCATGTGTATGTATGTGTGGTTTGGCGTGTATGTGTGTCATGTATGAATGTGTGCATGTGCGTATGTCAGTGTGTGTGTATGTATGTCTCATGTCACTGTTTGTATGTGTGCATTAAGATGTGTCTGTGTGTCTTTACATGCCAAAAGACTCCTAAATCAATCTGGACACTGGACTATTCAATATAGAAGAAAGAATAAAGTTATACTTGTTGTGAAAGGAAGACTATCTACTCCTTTTTTGTCTTAGTGAGTATAGGAAACTGAACAAGGTGAGATTTTTGTTGGCTTTCCTTGAGAAAACAAAACCTCATAAACAAAATCAGAGGGGGTCTGAGATTTCCTGCTGTTTCTAGTGGTGCTCGGCACAACATTGAAGCTATGAACAACAGAAACTTCCTGTGTGGGATCAGAGAAGGAGAAAGCATGGTTGGAAAGTCCTTGCTATGCACATGATTAAAACATGCATCTCTGTACCATTATTCATTTTGAAAACATTGCATCTGCCAGATTGGACATTTGTCCTTCATAAAGATCTTGCTCTCCTCTCAGCACGTACCTTGAACCTTTCCCTGAGTGGCATTTGTTAAAGAAGGTGCTTTTTAACAAGAGGAACAATGGCCCCATTAGCTTCAGACAGAGATCTGTTCTTTATTATGCTTACAACTTAAAATATGTACTTGAGAAGTCACTCAAGCAAGTTCATCAGACAATATTCATCAGTAAGCCTGCTTTTCTTGTGTTCCTTATTACCAGGCAGACACATTCCTATGGGAGTGTAAACAAAAACAAAACAACATGTTTACATTTGGCTTTTGTAAGAAGAAACACTATTAGTGAATTTCTGGTGAATACCAATGTTTTAAGAAATAGTTTCTCAAATTGCACTTAGACTTTTTTTTAGGTAGATTCAAGATTTTCTCTATGTTAAAACAGAACTCAGGAGAGTCCTAAATATGGAAAGCAAAACAGGATTTTCTGGACAGAACAGATCAGAAAACATTCATTAACTAACTCTGGATGAAAAAATATCCTAACCTTCAATTTGAAACACCATTGACAAAAGATGAGAGAAGAAAATGTCAGAAAAGAACCATCCCCAGAAAGAAAATTCGGAGGAAATTTGAATAAAGAAATTCACTGTTGATTGGGGTGAGTTTCTGGCCCACGGCGCCAGCCTGGGACGGGGAGCTCGGGGGTTTCTTGGCCCCCTGTCCTGCTTGGGCTCTCTGCAGGGCTTCTACTCCCCGGGTGCTGCCTCTTTCTTCCTGGCCCACCCAGCTTCCGTCCAGAGCCCTCCCCACTTCGCCCCCACTGCCCTCTTTTGGCGCGTGGCATCGCCCAGCCCAGCCTATCTGGGCACTGAGTCCGAGTACCCGGGGCTCCCGGGGGGCAGCAGTTCCTTTGTTTCTGTGGCCTGCCTGCACCAAGCAGGGTAGGCGCTTTGTCTGCGAGCTGCCCAACCAGCACGGAGGCCTGATCTTTCGGCGCCAGGAGACCCAGCATTGGGCAGTTCCTTTGTTTCTGTGGCCTGCCTGCACCAAGCGGGGTAGGCGCTTTGTCTGCGAGCTGCCCAACCAGCACGGAGGCCTGATCTTTCGGCGCCAGGAGACCCAGCATTGGGGTGAGTTTCTGGCCCACGGCGCCAGCCTGGGACGGGGAGCTCGGGGGTTTCTTGGCCCCCTGTCCTGCTTGGGCTCTCTGCTGCCTCTTTCTTCCTGGCCCACCCAGCTTCCGTCCAGAGCCCTCCCCACTTCGCCCCCACTGCCCTCTTTTGGCGCGTGGCATCGCCCAGCGCAGCCTATCTGGGCGCTGGGTCCGAGTACCCGGGGCTCCCGGGCAGGCAGCAGTTCCTTTGTTTCTGTGGCCTGCCTGCACCAAGCGGGGTAGGTGCTTTGTCTGCGAGCTGCCCAACCAGCACGGAGGCCTGATCTTTCGGCGCCAGGAGACACAGCATTGGGGTGAGTTTCTGGCCCACGGCGCCAGCCTGGGACAGGGAGCTCGGGGGTTTCTTGGCCCCCTGTCCTGCTTGGGCTCTCTGCAGGGCCTCTACTCCCCGGGTGCTGCCTCTTTCTTCCTGGCCCACCCAGCTTCCGTCCAGAGCCCTCCCCACTTCGCCCCCACTGCCCTCTTTAGGCGCGTGGCATCGCCCAGCCCAGCCTATCTGGGCGCAGGGTCCGAGTATCCGGGGCTCCCGGGCGGGCAGCAGTTCCTTTGTTTCTGTGGCCTGCCTGCACCAAGCGGGGTAGGCGCTTTGTCTGCGAGCTGCCCAACCAGCACGGAGGCCTGATCTTTCGGCGCCAGGAGAACCAGCATTGGGAGAGCCAACATTGGGGAGAGACAGCGTTTGGTAGGCAAGGAGACCTAATCCGGTAAAAGAAGATCCATAGGGAGCATTTGGAAGAAGAGATGGGGGGACGTCAAGGCAAGAATTCGCCCAACAAGCTGAAAAGCAACATGAAGCTACCAGAAACAAGCGACCTCACAACGGGAGGACAAGAACCCCTTAATCAAGAGGAAGGAGAAAAGATTGACTTCATGAAAGTGATTGACACCCTTAAACAGCATGTAAAAAACGCCCTTATAGAAATGGATGAGAAATATAACAGAAAGTTTGAAGAATTGAATAAATCAGTGAATGATACCCTAGAAAACCAAGGAAAAACAATCAAACAGATAATGAAAACAGTTCAAGACCTGAAAACTGAAATGGAGGCAAAGAAGAAAACACAAACAGAGGGCCGTCTGGACATGGAAAATCTAGGTAAACGAATAGAGACTACAGAAACAAGCATAACCAGCAGAATACAAGAGATAGAAGAAAGACTCTCGGATTCTGAAGATACCATAGAGAAAATAAACACACTGATCAAAGAAAACAGCAAGTCCAACAAACTCTCATCACAAAACATTCAGGAAATATGGGACACAATAAAAAGACCAAACCTAAGAATAATAGGAGTAGAAGAAGGAGAAGAAGGGCAGCTCAATGGTCCAGAAAATCTATTTAATAAAATTATAGAAGAAAACTTTCCCAACCTAAGGAAAGATTTTCCTATGAAGTTGCAAGAAGCATACAGAACACCGAATAGGCTGGATCAAAAAAAAACATCCCCTCGCCATATAATTATCAAAACACAAAGCATACAGAATAAGGAAAGAATATTAAGAGCTGCAAAGGAAAAAGGCCAAATTACTTATAAAGGTAAACCTATCAGACTTACACCTGACTTCTCCATGGAAACCATGAAAGCCAGAAGGTCCTGGATAGATGTACTGCAGAAACTGAGAGACCATGGGTGCAAGCCCAGATTACTATACCCAGCCAAGCTTTCATTCACTATAAATGGAGATAATAAAATTTTCCAGGATAAAAACAAATTTAAACAATATGCAGCCACAAATCCAGCCTTACAGAAAGTAATTGAAGGAAAATCACTAACCAAGGAGTCCAACAATGACCACAATAACTCAGACATCTAGAGACCCTTCACCAACACAAAACAAAGAAGGGAAACACACAAACTCTACGACTAAAAAAAAATGACCGGAGTTAACAACCACTGGTCATTAATATCACTTAATGTCAATGGACTCAACTCACCTATAAAAAGGCACAGGCTAAGAGATTGGATAAGAAAACAGGATCCAACATTCTGCTGTTTACAAGAAACACACCTCAACCACAAAGACAGGCACCTACTCAGAGTAAAGGGCTGGGAAAAGGCCTATCAAGCAAATGGACCTAAGAAACAGGCAGGTGTGGCCATACTAATCTCTAACAAAGTTGACTTTAAACTTAAATCAATCACAAGAGATGGAGAGGGGCATTTTATACTCATAACAGGAACAGTTCATCAGGATGAAGTCTCAATCCTGAACATCTATGCCCCTAATATAAAAGCACCCACGTACATAAAAGAAACATTGCTAAAATTCAAGGCAGCCATCAAACCACACACACTAATAGTAGGAGACTTCAACACTCCTCTCTCACCAATGGACAGGTCAATCAGACAGGAACCTAACAGAGAAATAAGAGAATTAGTGGAGGTAATGAATCAAATGGACTTAACAGACATCTATAGAACATTCCATCCAAATAGGAAAGAATATACCTTCTTCTCTGCAGCTCATGGAACCTTCTCGAAAATCGACCACATAGTCGGTAACAAAGCAAACATCCACAGTTACAAAAAAATATTAGTAACCACCTGTGTCTTATCAGATCACCATGGATTAAAGTTAGAATTCAACAATAATGCTACCCCCAGAAAGCATACAAAGTCATGGAAACTGAACAGTCAACTATTGAACCATAGCTGGATTAAGGAAGAAATAAAGAAAGAAATTAAAGTCTTCCTGGAATTCAATGAAAATAAAGAAACAACATATTCAAACTTATGGGACACAATGAAAGCAGTCCTAAGAGGAAAGTTCATAGCACTAAGTGCCCACTTAAAGAAAACAGAGAAAGCTCACATTGGAGACTTAACAGCCCACCTGAAAGCTCTAGAAAAAAAAGAAGCAGACTCACCTAGGAGGAGTAGAAGATTGGAAATAATCAAAATGAGGGCTGAAATCAACAAAATAGAAACACAGAAAACAATACAAAAAATCAATGAAACAAAAAGCTGGTTCCTGGAGAAAATCAACAAGATTGACAAACCCCTATCCAAACTAATCAAACGGCAGAGAGAGAATTTGCAAATTAATAAGATCAGAAATAAAAAGGGGGACATAACCACAGACACAGAGGAAATTCAGAGAATCATTAGATCTTACTACAAAAGCCTATATGCCACAAAACTGGAAAATGTAAAGGAAATGGATACTTTTTTAGATAAATATCATATACCAAAGTTAAATCAGGACCTGGTGAACAATCTAAATAGACCTGTTAGTCGCGAAGAATTAGAAGAGGTTATCAAAAACCTCCCTACCAAAAAAAGCCCAGGACCAGATGGTTTCAATGCGGAATTCTACCAGATCTTCCAAGAAGATCTAATACCTATACTCCTTAATGTATTCCACAAGATAGAAACAGAAGGGTCATTACCAAACTCCTTTTATGAAGCCACAATTACTCTGATACCAAAACCACTCAAAGACTCAACCAGGAAAGAGAACTACAGGCCAATCTCACTCATGAATATCGACGCAAAAATCCTCAACAAAATACTGGCAAATCGAATCCAAGAACACATCCGAAAAATTATCCATTATGATCAAGTAGGCTTCACTCCTGAGATGCAGGGCTGGTTCAACATACGAAAATCTATCAATGTAATCCAGCATATAAATAAACTGAAAGAAAAAAACCATATGATCATTTCATTAAATGCTGAAAAAGCATTTGACAAAATTCAACATCCATTTATGTTAAAAGTCTTGGAGAGATTAGGGATACAAGGGTCATACCTAAATATAATAAAAGCTATATACAGCAAGCCGACAGCTAACATCAAATTAAACGGAGAGAAACTCAAAGCCATCCCACTTAACTCAGGAACACGACAAGGCTGTCCACTCTCCCCATACCTCTTCAATATAGTGCTTGAAGTTCTAGCAATAGCACTAAGACAACATAATGGAATCAAGGGGATTCGAATTGGAAAGGAAGAAGTTAAACTTTCGTTATTTGCAGATGATATGATAGTGTACATAAGCGACCCCAAAAACTCCACCAAAGAACTCCTACAGCTGATAAACAGCTTTAGTAATGTGGCAGGATACAAGATCAACTCCAAAAAATCAGTCGCCCTCTTATACACAAAGGATATGGAAACAGAGAGGGAAATCAGAGAAGCTTCACCATTCACAATAGCCAAAAACAGCATAAAATATCTTGGGGTACATCTAACCAAGGAAGTGAAAGATCTATTTGACAAGAACTTTAAGGCATTGAAGAAAGAAATTGAAGAGGATACCAAAAAATGGATGGACCTCCCTTGCTCTTGGATAGGGAGGATCAACATAGTAAAAATGGCAATTCTACCAAAGGCTATTAATAGATTCAATGCAATCCCCATCAAGATCCCATCAAAATTCTTCACAGATCTGGAGAGGACAATAATCAACTTTATATGGAAAAACAAAAAACCCAGGATAGCCAAAACAATCCTATACAATAAAGGATCTTCTGGAGGCATTACCATCCCTGACTTCAAACTCTATTACAGAGCTACAGTAATGAAAACAGTGTGGTACTGGCATAAAAACAGAGAAGTCGACCAATGGAATCGTATAGAAGACCCGGATTTTATCCCACAAACCTATGAACACCTGATTTTCGATAAAGGAGCTAAAAGTATAAAATGGAAGAAAGAAAGCATCTTCAACAAATGGTGCTGGCACAACTGGATGTCATCTTGTAGAAGAATGAAAATAGACCCTTATCTATCACCGTGCACAAAACTCAAGTCCAAATGGATTAAAGACCTCAATATCAGCCCGAACACACTGAACCTGATAGAAGAGAAAGTGGGAAGTACCCTACAGGAGCTGGGCACAGGAGATCGCTTCCTATGTATAACCCCAGAAGCACAGACATTAAGGGCAACATTGAATAAATGGGACCTACTTAAACTGAGAAGCTTCTGTAAAGCAAAGGACATAGTCAATAAGACACATAGGCAACCTACTGATTGGGAGAAGATCTTCACCAACCCCACAACAGACAAAGGTCTGATCTCCAAAATATATAAAGAACTCAAGAAACTAGACTTTAAAATGCTAATTAACCCAATTAAAAAATGGGGCACTGAACTGAACAGAGAATTCTCAGCAGAGGAAGTTCAAATGGCCAAAAGACACTTAAAGTCGTGCTCAACTTCCCCAGCAATCAGGGAAATGCAAATCAAAACAACTTTGAGATATCATCTTACACCTGTCAGAATGGCTAAAGTCAAAAACACCAAGGATAACCTTTGCTGGAGAGGCTGTGGAGGAACGGGTACCCTCATCCATTGCTGGTGGGAATGCCATCTTGTGCAACCACTGTGGAAGTCAGTGTTTCGGTTTCTCAGGAAATTCGGGATCAACTTACCCCTGGACCCAGCAATACCACTCCTGGGAATATACCCAAGAGATGCTCTATCATATGACAAAAGCATTTGTTCAACTATGTTCATAGCAGTATTATTTGTAATAGCCAGAACCTGGAAACAACCTAGATGCCCTTCAATGGAAGAATGGATGAAGAAAGTATGGAATATATACACGCTAGAGTACTACGCTGCGGTAAAAAACAATGACTTCTCGAATTTTGCAGGCAAATGGATGGAAATAGAAAACACTATCCTGAGTGAGGTGTCCCAGACTCAAAAAGATGAACATGGGATGTACTCGCTCATAATTGGTTTCTAGCCATAAATTAGGGCCAGGGAGTCTACAATAGGTGAACCTAAAGAAGCTAAGTAAGAAGGTGAACCCAAGGAAAAACATATAGTTATCCTCTTGGCTAAGGGAAGTAGACCCAATTGCCGGGGAGAAAATTAGGATCTTGGGGGTGGGGTGGGATGGGGGTAAGGGGAGATGGGGAGAGAAAAGGTAGAAGGGAAGGAGGGGGGACTTGGGGAATCAGGAGAATTGGGATAAAGGAAAGGTGGATAGGGGAGCACAGAACCACAATTCTTAGTTAAGGGAACCACTTTAGGGTGAGCAAGAGATTTGACCCTAGAGGGGCTCCCAAGTGCCCAACATGAGGTTCCCAGTTAGTTCCTTGGGTAGCTGAGGATTGGGAACCTGAAATGACCCTATCCGAGAGCAATACTGACGAATATCTTGCATATCATCATAGAACCTTCATCTGGTGATGGATGGAGACAGAGACAGAGACCCACACTGGAGCACTGGACTGAGCTCCCAAGGTCCCAATGAGGAGCAGAAGGAGGGAGAACATGAGCAAAGAAGTCGGGACCACAAGGCGTGCACCCACCCACTGAGACAGTGGAGCTGATCTACTGGGAGCTCACCAAGGCCAGCTGGACTGTGACCGAAAAAGCATGGGATGAAACCGGACTCTCTGAACATGGCGAACAATGAGGGCTGATGAGACGCCAAGGACAATGGCACGGGGTTTTGATCCTACTTAATGTGCTGGCTTTGTGGAAGCCTAGCCAGTTTGGATGTTCACCTTCCTAGATATGGACGGAGGGGGGAGGACCTAGGACTTACCACAGGGCAGGGAACCTGGACTGCTCTGTGGACTGGAGAGGGAGGGGGAGAGGAGTGGGGGGAGGGGTAGAAGGGTGGGAGGAGGGGGAGAAGGGTGGGAGGAGGGGGAGGGAAATGGGAGGCTGGGAGGAGGTGGAAACTTGTTTTTTGTTTATGTTTTTTTTCTTCTTTTCTTAATAAAAAAAATTATTAAAAAAAAAAAGAAATTCACTGTTCTTTTTTTCCCATGGTATTTGTGTGTGTGATGTGTGTGCATGTGCATTTGTGTGTGTAAGGTATTCTAATAGTTGCTTGTTAGAAGACCTGGATAATAGGGCCTGGAAAACTTTGATATCACATCTGCCTTCTCTTCTCTGCTTTTTTACAAGCCCTCCACACAACATGGTTTCTGCATTTCCTTTCCCATTTTTGATAGAACTCAAATCATTCTGGACAGATTACTTTAAAACCTTATTACCAGCTTTTTAATTTGGCTTCATCATGTTCCTAAACACATACTCTCCTCATTCTTTTGTTATCTCCATCCTTTGTAGTTATTCATTCCACTGCCAACGTCACCAGGCTTTCTTACCTCCCACAGTTCACTCTCCTATTATGCTTGTTATCAGAGCTGGAATGCTTTTTAAGAGAAAATTACAGTATTAGGAAACAGTTTGAGTAAACTACATACTTTGTATTTGTTTCTGTGCTGCTTTTTCCACAAGAAACCCCCTAGTCATGTAAAGTGTAAAGTAACAAACAAACCAAAAGCCAATAAAACAGCTGAATTCAGAACAGCAACATGGGTATGCACGTATGTACACAGGTCAAAGATCAGTGTGTGATGAACACACTTGTTGACGAAGGTTTCTGTCCTCCCTGATCCGTCAGCTGTTCAACCCCAAAGAAACACACGGAGGCTTACATTAATTATAACCTGATTGGCCTATTAGCTCAGGCTTCTTATTAACTCTTTCTTACATCTTAAATTAACCCTTTATTCTTGTCTATGTTAGCCACGTGGCTGGGTACCTTTTTTGGTGAGGTGTTCTCATCTTGCTTCCTCTGCATCTGGATGGCAACTACAGACAGAGCTTTCCTCTTCCCAGTATTCTCCTGTTCTCATTGCTCCACCTCTACTTCCTACCTAGTCACCCAGCCTAAACTTCCTGCCTGGCTACTGACCAATCAGCATTTTAAAAAAATAAAATATAATATAAGTGACAGGATAAAAGACCATTGTCCCACAATACACATTCACTCCTTTATGGTATAGGAATCTTCTGTTTCATTGATGAAAGTTTTTCTTTTAGCTATTCACTGGACCAAAGTTCATTTTCATCAGCAAACTCTCTTATTCTGTGGGTTGAATGTCTTATTTATTGCAATATGTGTTCTCTATAATGCTTTTTAACTAATTATATATTGTATAATTATGTAGGTTTTATTTTTACTGTATCATCAAATTGCTTAATGTCTTTATCATTTTGCTACACTCTTTGCTGTGTTTTTATTTAATTTTTTTCTTTCACCTTAATGATGTTTCTGAGTGACAAAGAGTTTCAGTGTGTTGTGTTCCTATCTGGATTTTTGCTTTAAGTGCTGTGGAAATTACTGTGATTCTTTTCTATAATACCACAAGCTATAGTAGGGCTTGTGTCTGATTATAGATAAACATTTTCTTGTAGCCTTTCTGGTCTCATAGACATGAGTATCTCTTGACTAAAACTGAAGTCTCAAAGTGACCACTGGCCATGCTCACTACTCCTTATGTCTTTTCTTGTATTCAGTCTCAAAGTTGTTCACTATTACTTGACCTCTCTAAGCAAAATATTATTGGTCATCTTGTTTATGTGTAATATATGTATGATTTCCCATGGGATCTGTGTAATAGAGGAAAAATATTCTTAGCTTTGAAATAGGCTTAGCTTTGGCTTCTGCTTGCAGAATCCAGTTTATAAAATAGTATCAGTGCTATCAAATCACATGTGAATGTTTTTTTTCAACATTTTGTACATCTTTTATTTAAATGAGTTTTACTCACTTGTATTAACAAAAATCATTTTCCTTCAATCATTACAGATCAACAGGACATGGGGAGGCATCAATTAAATACCAGCTATTAAGCTTGCTGTTATGAAGACATCAAAACAAACTTCAAGTAGACTAAAACTGTAATGTTAGGACACTACAGAAGATCTAAATACAATGTATTTTATACCACATATAATTATGATTGCATTAACATGATATACAATATTAACAGTCACTCCAGGTTCGACTGCACACATCTTCCCATGCCTGTCTGACTCTAGCTTACTAGTTCAGGCTGGACATTGACCCTCTGAAGCACTTCTTCAGGCATGCAAAAGACAGGACTAACAGGTTTAATCTGTTCTCCCAGAAGTGACAATCCAGCAATGCCAAAGAAGGTATGAAAAGGATCCACCATATCTCTGGGTCTGTCAGCAAAGCCTCCGGTCTCTTCATCTTGACATGCTAAGATGAAACTGCGCAGCTTTTCTGTCAATCCAATGAAGCCTCCCAATTATCTTCAAGGAGGCCAAAACCCACCAGGAATAGCACACATCTGGTAACTTCTCAGGTCTTCCATTGAGTCTGCCTGAGGGCAGCTGTCCTTCACAAAGCCACCAACCAAGTAAGTCAGCGTTCACTTGATACAACTGACTGGTTATCGCCAGGAATCCTGTGCAACAATAAATCTGCCCGGCATGAGATTCGAAGCCCGGTCTGCACCCAAATCCACCATCAAAGTTCATACAGGCCAAAACAAATACAATGGCCTTTTCCACATTAATAGCATCAAGCTTGCCCAAGAGAGCCAAAGTTGCCACTGCACAAAATGAGAATCTGGTATCAATTTCTCCTTATCTTTTAGAGTGGGTGCTGACAAGCCAGCACGGGCATGCTGGGACCTCCAGCATGCCATTTACTCCAGATAGACCAACTGCTTACTGGGACCCCAAATGTCTCCAGCAAATGAACCATCCTCTTTCTGCAGACTCTGAACATAGGCCACAACCTTATCCACGTCAATGATGTTAAGGCTGTCATACAGCGTGAGAATCTGGACAGCGCTCAGAGTGTAGAGAAGATGCGGATCGTGCCCAATGCTCGCACTTATACCCCCACAATGCTGGCACGACTTGATAAACACCAGGATTTCCTCTCTGTTCATGCGATGGAGCTGTCCCATGAGGTCCATCACCGTCAAACCCCAGTAGATGCAGCTCATCCTCAGGTACACAGACATACAGTATTCATAATCATCCTTCTTGGAGCCATAGGAGGCAATGTAATTGGCATGCTTCTCCAGTAACAGGGTGTCAGGAGCGTCTGACTTGATGGTGACATCCTTCATGTCCGTGCGCAGAAAGCTCACATGTGAATGTTTATATCAAAAAAAGTTATCACAGGAGATGTTTGTCTTGAAAAAATCTACACAAATTTATAGAATTTCAATGCATTAATTTGATTTTCTCTTTGTGGAACAAGTTGCATAATAATGCATTTTTATATTCTGCATGC
This sequence comes from Microtus oregoni, assembly GCF_018167655.1. NCBI lineage: Eukaryota > Metazoa > Chordata > Mammalia > Rodentia > Cricetidae > Microtus > Microtus oregoni. The sequence continues at coordinate 24,815,140 of NW_024543089.1, forward strand.
TTTTTGAAGACAAACCAGATTCTGAGAACTCAGCATAGCCCTGGCTCCTTTTAATATATTGCTAGGCCCAGTAAGTACCACAGTGATGAGTATTTACTTAATGATGAAGGAATGCATGGTTCCTATTATAGTTGGTTTTGTAGGACAGAGGAGGAAGAAAGTTTTTCAACAGAATGAAATCAGCGAAGCTTAGAAGCAGTGTATCTCCTGAATGGATGATGAAATACTGAGAGGAGGAAACTAGAGGCTGTTGTGTTGGAATATTTTCTTAGTACCAAGTTAGGAGCCATCTTCTTATCAAAGCCCCCCTTTCTCTTGTTTCCTCAAGTTTAAATATTTGTGTGTTTCTTTGTTTTGTTTCATTAAACAAGGAGTTATATGAGTTTTGTCTCAAATATCTACTCATATCTTAGAACTATGCACCTCTCTCTTAGGGTTTCTATTGCTGTGAAGGGACACCATGACTGTGGCAGCTCTTATAAATGAAAACATTTAATTTGAGTGGCTTACTGTTCAAAAGTCTAACCCATTATTGTCATAGTGGGAAGCAAGGCAACTTTTAATCTTTTGAAGCAGACATAGTGCTGGAGCTGAGAGACCTTACATTTTGATTCAAAGATTGCAGGTAGTGAACTGTCTTACTGGCTGAGCACAGGCATCTCAAAGCCCATCCCCTACAATGACACACTTCCTCCAACAAGACCACACCTCCCATTAGAATCACTAGCTTTGGGAGCTATTTCAAACCACCAAAACCCCAGATAGGGTGATGAGAAAAATGATTCCACCCAAGTCTAGGTAAAAGAATTGGTGACTTTGTATGGTTCACTTATATGGTCATAGGTGATGAAAAAACATCTGTACCCCTTAAAAGCTCACCCAAGCATGGGTGATATCTCAGAGAATTTGCATCTCTGGAACCTTTTGCCCAACTTCAGAGTAGCTCTGCTGGTCAGGTAGTGTCTTCTCCCCAGTAAAATTGCTTCTTTAACCCTTTGATGGGTCCTTACAGATCTTGTATCTTTCAGGAGCTTCTAAAACCTTCTAAGGTTTATTTCCTAGACCTTGTACTTTCAAATCTTAAATTACTCCTCTCCAGGAATAGATATTTCAATTAGAAAGAAATAGCTTTATCACACAATCTCTTTCTGTAGCCCTGGCTAGATGAAGACTTACTTTGTAGCATAAGATAGCCTTGAGCTGGTAGCAATCTTTTTCTCTTAGCTTCCTGGTTGTTTAGATTCTAAGCATCAGTCGCTTTGCCTGGTTTTGACATTTTTTTAAACTTCTCACTAAGTTGTTTGGTACAACTTTCTGTGTTTTGTAGTATGATGCTGTCCCGTTTCAACTTTCTTAAAATTACAAAATGCCTTCTCCACATACTTATTAGTCTAACTGACACATCCTAAAGATGAACTCAAATACTTCATTTCAGTGAAATGCTCATTGACCTCAACTGGTGAATATCTATAAAAAGACAAGATTCCTGGAGCTTGATAAATGGTCCAATGCATTTAATTAAATTAAACTGGGTTCAAATAAACACATATTGCTTTAATGTTGAAACAAATATTAGTTCTTTAGAAGAAAATAGAACTTCTTTCAGTGTCCATAAATTTTCATTCTAAAAGTAGACTAAGTTTTGAATCTGTCCTTAAGTCTATACAAATTTACTCCTACCAACTATACGAAGGTTACAATTTATCAAAGAAGTATATAAATCATGTGGAATCACTCCATTAAAGAAATTTTTAACATGACAATTGAATTTATTTAGTCTATCAATTAAGGTATAAAATAGTTATATTCATAATAGGAAAAATATTTCCAAAAGATTTTTTATTATTATTTATTTATTAAAGATTTCTGTCTCCTTCCCGCCACCGACTCCTATTTCCCTCCCCCTCCCCCAATTAACTCCCCCTCCCTCATCAGCCTGAAGAGCAGTCAGGGTTCCCTGCCCCGTGGGGAGTCCAAGGACCTTTCACCTCCTTCCTAAAGAAGCTAAATAAGAAGATGAACCCAAAGAAAAACATATAGTCATCCTCCTGGATATTAACCTTCATCAGGCGATGAAAAGAGACAGAGACAGAGTCCCACATTGGAGCATCGGACTGAAACCCCAAGGTCCAAATCAGGAGCAGAAAGAGAGAGAGCACGAACAAAGAACTCAGGACCGCGAAGGGTGCACTCACACACTGAGACAATGGGGATGTTCTATCAGGAACTCACCAAGGCCAGCTGGCCCGGGTCTGAAAAAGCATGGGATAAAACCAGACTCGCTGAACATAGCTGACAATGAGGACTGCTGAGAATTCAAGAACAATGGAACTGGGTTTTGATCCTACATATTAGTGATTCTGTAATTTAGTATTTAGAAAGACAAAAAAAATATGTTACTAAGGCTAATGGTCAAATATCTATTTTGAAATACATTGACCACAATTTAGAAAGAGAAACCATCACTAAGGGAAAACATATGCATTTATCTCTATACTTTGTTCAAAGGTGAAGAATAGCAATAGAAAAGAAAAGATGGGTTTTAAGAATGCATTTCCAATACACAGTTGAAAGACATTGTAAAGTCATGGTAAGTAGAAAACAAAGACCAGAAAGAAATTAATAGGAACATTTAACTGCATTTCTCAGGCAACTGGGTGGAAAGTGTTTCAATTTATTGATTTCAGACTGGTGAAACAAAAAAGATCCAAGGGGGAAAAAAAACATTAGCAATGGAAAAATACTTGAGTTTCAAGTCCAGGTAAAAACCAACAATGTGAATTCTAAAGCTTGTTATGAATATAAAGCAGGAAATCTTGTGAGGTCCTGGAGCTAGAGTGTTGAAACTTCACTCACTCCACCCTGCTGAAATGGCCAGAAGTAATATAAATCAGTATGAACATGAGTTTTCAGAGAAATCACCAAACAAAGCTAGGAAGAATTTACAGAGGCTTTGCCTAAAGGGGTATGGTGATGATCTAATTAGGTAATGATGAATTTGTCCATTTGCAGAGTCAATTTTTTTTATTTATTTTTGTTGAGCTCTACATTTTTCTCTGCTCCCCTCCCTGCCTTACCCCTCCCTTTCAACCCTATTCCAAGGTCCCCATGTTCCCAATTTACTTAGGAGATCTTGTCTTTTTCTATTTTCCCTGTAGATTAGATCTATGTATGTCTCTCTTAGGGTCGTCATTGTTGTCTAGGTTCTCTGGGATGGTTTTTAAACATAATGCAGAGTCAGTTTTAATTATTCTGCTGACAGAGTCTATTCATTAGTTCCCGGCTGCCCTGACCCAACATAACCACACAGAAACTATATTATTTGTAATACTGTTTGGACAATAGCTTAAGAATATTTCTAGCTAGCTCTTACATCTTAAATGATCACATTTCTATTATTTTATATTTTACCAAGAGGCTCATGGTTTACTGGTAAAATTCCTGAGTATCTGTCTTTTTCTGCAGTGACTACCTGGCATATCACTGACTCAGGCTACCGTTTCTCTTCATCTCTGTTCAGACACCTGGCTTTACTCTGTTAAGACAGTGGCCGAAAACAGCTTCTTTATTCATTAAAAAAATAAAAGCAACATCTATACAGAAGGACTTCCTACATCGTTTTATATATATCTATATGATATACAGATATATGTATTTGCAGAGACTCAAGGAACAACTTTACTAGTAACATGGCACTGCAATATCTATAAGGCATTGCCCATGGCAGTACTAAATGGAATGCAATGTAGGATGCTCTGAACTTTGTTCACTTATCTCAGTGACGTTAGAATGAAGCAACTTAGGTAAAAGCAGATGAAAGAGCAAACAAAACAAACCAAATAAACATGAACATAACTAAACAAAGAGCCTGTTAACTGAATGGGAGAAGAAATGCTTCATTCTGATGAGAGTGAAAGAGACAAAAGAAAATTCTTTGGAAAGGACATATACCTACACACATTCACGCTTGTGCAATATATTTGTAATCCGCCTATTCTAGACACCATGTAATGAAATCCCTATCTCCTTGCTGGTATTCTTTCTAAACCATCATTCAGTAGTTACTTCCAAAGCAATCACTCCATTAACTGTTCAGTCAATGTGCTCATAGTGGTCTTAACTAAGCATGCCAGTTACCGGAAAATAGCTTTTAAACAATTATTTGCACCCTAAATAACATCTGAAGATTATAAGAATCATCATTGTGTTAAATAGTCTACTTTGCTCATTTACTTTAATGAAGACTTGGCTGCTTTTCAAACTTTTTTCATTTGACATTGTTCTTGTGGTTGTTTGAGTTATGGCATATTAGAAATGTCTATCAGCATGCTTAGTATGTAAAATATGAATTCTCTTCCAGATATAAGCTTTATGCTCTAATATTTCAGCTTAAAGGGGGGAATATCTTGTAGTTCGCCATTTTGACACTTATATTAAAATGGTCACAATATCAAAATATTTATGTGTCCTCCATGTCATTGTTTTACAAATCAGTCATTCATAAATCAGAAGCTTTACTTTCCATTTAGTTAAGTGAAGCAATTTCCCACTTTTCACGTGTAAAAATTTGTACTTCCTTAGAGTTTATGGAAAATGGATTCTAATGATTCTAGAAACTTTATTACAGAAGGACACACATACTCATATTTGTGGAACAGACAAACATAATGTATCTGTGGTCAGGATTTTTTGCTCTGACCTACTTAGGATGTGAAGCTTCAACTCTCATAGTAAGTTTTAAAGTTTTATAAGACAGTCAATACTAAAAAAATGGAAGCACATATTATCAAAAGATTGATGGTTATGATTTATGAGTCACTGACAAAACCACAAAGCCGCAGCAATCACACTGTGTCTCATTAGTTAGAAACATGGATTAAATCAATACAGAGTAAAAATGGAATGGGGAGAGACACATTCACTTGCTCTATGAAACTTATAGTTAAAATAATTAAGTTTATCTTTTTTATCATTATGCTTATCACTATCAACTGAATTTCTTACTATTGCTTTTCTGCTATCAGAATTTAACTTTAAAACCAGTATAATATCTACTGAGCACCAGGCAACTTAAAAATAGACATGCATGTTTCAAATACTTCTAATTATTAGCACTTATGTTTTGTTGAACAAAAAGTCAAGTAGAGAGGGAGCTTGCTTCCTTATTTATAAGTATGCTCAATTAAATTACACAATCTTTCAGAAATAAAATGACCTGTTTCTCATTATTAAAGATTTACCTCATTGTTCCCATAGGTTTGGAGAGTATGCTTAGACTGGTAGTAGAAAGTGTTCTCTCTCTTTTCTAGTAGAGGTCTTCAAATGATTAACTAATAGCAGTCTTGCAATGACTTCCAGATGTTACCTACAGCAGGAGAGTTGTCTGCTTATCTTCTAACAGGATGGTGTGGGAATTGAGGTTCTCTTGCAGTGTAAAATAGAGATCACAAAAGAAAATATTTTCAACCCAGAACCTAAAATTATAAACAAGATTACTTCTAATGCAAGCTTATGGATTGGTTTAAGAAATATGATTTTGTTTTGCTTTGTTTTTGAAATTAACTGATGTAATACTAAATTTTCATATGCAAAGAAGTGGAGTTTCTTTAAATAGGCACCTGAAAAAATGGCAAAGAAACATCAAAAATAAAACAAAACAATAACAAAGAAAATAAACTGACTGAACATTTTGTCCCCAAATAACAAATTTATTTTGAATTTAAAGGCACTGAGAATTAGTAAATGAAATGATGAAAGAAAGAAGTAAAAGATGCAGGATTAAATTATAAAAGTGACTATAACCCCTACAAATACCTTCCAAATGCCAAGCATGGCCATTTTTGTTATTTAGGTGTGTTTAATTCTTTATTTACTTAGTTTCATATTTAATTGAATTAATAAACTATCATCCTAACAGAGCTTTGTAAGTTGTATGCCTTAGATTTCTCAGAAAACTGGAGCAATGTGATGGCTGAATAGGATCCTCTGAAAATCTCTATTACTATTATTGAGCCAAACAATCATACATTACACTATCAGCAGTAGAACTGCCAAAAACAAGGAGCTTGCTTTTGACATAACAAAACACAAAGGTGCTGTAAAGAAGATTAGAGAGGGAGATGCCCTTTCCTTGTAATGTCCTTGTCCAGCTATAAGTTATCCAGCCTGAAGATGCCGTAGTCTGTGGCAGGGAGAGAGAATTACATGTAGACTTTAGACTTGAATCCAGGTACCTCAAGACCCCAACTAACAAGCTGCAAACTGAGCTCCTATAGTTAATAGGTTGAACAAAGATGGCCTCCAATGTCAAATCTCTTTTAACCTTAGAAGACAGAAAGAGGTCTCCAAACTTTGAAGAGCCAGGTGTGATAGTTTGAATGAAAATGGTTCCCAAAGGGAGTGGCCCTATTAGCATATATGCCATTGTTGGAGTAGGTATGGCCTTGTTGGAGAAAGTGTCTCACTGTGGAGGTAAAATTTAAGGTCGTATATATGCTCCAATATGGCCCAGTGTGCTACTTAGTTTACTTTCTGTCTCTTGCATGGCATAGAATTCTCAGATAGCTCTCCAGCACCATGTTTGACTGTACACCACCATAATCCCAGTTGCAATGCTCCCTGTCCATGACTGAATTTATAAACTGTAAGTGAGCCACCCCAGTTAACTGTTTTCCTTTATAAGAGTTGCTGTGATTATAGTGCCTTTCCAAAGCAATACACACCCTAACTAAGACAGGACTTTCCCACCACCAAAAAAAGATACACAATATTTAGTGGGCCTAATTGGGTTTCTGCAGAGAGCACATTCCTCACTTGAGTGTGTTATTCCACCCACATACCAAGTAGCACAGAAAACAGCTGGCTTTTTATGTGGCCTGGAACAGGAGAAGGCTCTGTAACAGGTTCAGTCTTCTGAGCAGACTGCTCTACCACTTGGACCATATAATGCAGAAGATCCTATGGCACTTGAGGTGTCAGTGGCAGATAGAAATGGTTCTTGGAGTCTTTTGTATGTCCCTTATAGGTAAATCGCAGAAGAGACCTTTGAGGTTTTGTAGCAAGGCTCTGCCTTCATCTGCAGACAACCATTCTCCCTTTGAAAGACAGCTCTTAGATTGTTATTGGGGCTTAGTAGACACTGAATGCTTGACAGTGGGCCACCAAGTTACCATGTGATCCAAACTGCACATAATGAACTGGGTGTTTTCAGACCCACCAAGTCATAAAATAGGACGTGCACATCAGCAATCTTTTATCAAACGGAAGTGGTAATGTGGTATATAAAAGATCGCACCTGACCAGGTTTTGAAGGGACAAGTAAGCTACATGAAGAGGTTTCCCAAGTGCCTTTGGTTTCTACGCCTGTTACAATGTCATCTGCTGTCAAACATTCACCTCATATGGTGTTCCCTATGATTAGTTGACCAAAGAAGAGAAGACCAGGGCCTTGTTTGCTGAGAGTTATGAATATTACAGAGTGTTTGAGTGTCCACCACCCAGAAGTTGGCAGCTACAGCATTACATCCATTTCTGGGACAACCCTGACAGATACTGTTGAAGGGAAATCTTTTTAGTAGGCAGAACTTCAGGCAGTACACATGGTTATAAAATTTGTTTGGAAGGAGAAATGGCCAGATGTGCAATTGCTGGATGGTCAGGGACTTGAAAGAAAAATGACTGAAAAATTGGTGAGAAAGACGTCTGGGGAAGATGGGGAAAGATCTCTTTAAACGGGCAAAGGGTATGAATACACATGTGTCATAGATACAGGCTCACTTACCAAACGGTGACTTTCACTGAGGAGGAGTTCAAGTAGATAGGATAATTCATTCTGTGGACAGTCAGCTTTTCCCCCCAGAAATCCCTGTCATTCCCCCATGGGCCCATGAATGAAGTGGCCATTGTGGCAGAAATGGGGTTCTATGTGGGCACAACAATATGGACTTCCACTCACAAAGATTGACCTTGCTGTAGCTGCTGCTGAGTGCCAGCTCTGTGAGCAGCATAGACCAACACTGAGCCCCAGACACGGCACCATTTCCCCAGGTGACCAGCCAGCAACCTGGTAGCAGATTGATTACATGGAACCACTTCCTCTGTGGAAAGGACAATGCTTTGTCCATACTGAAGTAGCTACTTATTCTGGCTTTGGCTTTGCTTTCCCTGCGCGTCATGTTTCTGCCAAAACCACCATCCATGGACTCTCAGGATGCATGATCCACTGACATGGCCTTCCTCACAGTTTGCTTCAGACCAGGGACTAACCTCAGAGCCAGAAAAATGCAACAGTGAACACGCAGTCGAGGGATCCACTGACCTTACCATGTTTTTCACCATCCTGAAGCTGCTGGCCTGATAGAATGATTGAATGGCCTGTGGCATACATTGTTACCACACTAATTGGGTAGCAGCACCATGGAGGGCTGAGCCAGGGTTCTCCAGAAGAAAATATATGCTCTAAATCAGCATCCAATATATGACACAGTTTCTCCTAAGCTAGAATATTCAGGTCCAGTAATCAAGGGGTAGAATAGGGGATAGTTAGACTCACTATCACCTCTAGTGACCCATTTGGAAATGTTTTGCTTCCTGTTTTTCGCTGGCTTAGAAGTTTTGGCTCCAGAGCAAAGGAGTACTCCTGAAAAGAGCCATAGCAAACATTCCATGGAATTGAAAACTCAGACATCTCCCTCATCATTTTGGGCTTTTAATGCCCTTAAACAAAGGATGGGATAACAACGTTAGGAGGGGCGATGGATCCATATTAACATGGGAAATTGGATTGATTCTCCACAGTGGATGTAAGAAGGATTATGTCTGGAGTGCAAGAGACCCTTTATGCTTCTCTTGGTGCTACGATGTCCAGTGATTAAAGTTAATGGGAAACCACAGCAGCCTAATCCAGGCAGGAAGTCACCAATATTGAAACAATGACAATAAAACAATAGCATACTTCTGACAAGTTCAGACTCTGTCACTATTTAGTGCAGAAATCACTGATTGACTATATCCACAGATACAATAGTCAACATTCTTCAATCTTTCTAGAGAGGAATATTTAAACAAAACCAGATTAGGGCACTTGAAAGACTTGCCCTTTCAAGGGTAGATGATAACGTGCATGAAGAATCATTCTGAACATTTGTCAGGATGGTAGAAAGGGTATATGGACAAATGGCTGAGAGACTCAGCCTTGGGCAGAAGAGGAGAAGTGTAAACATACTGGGTAAAACCTCTGCTAAGATAGATAGAGGAATAAGTGGGCTAAAGAATGGCAGATGGTCAATAAAAAAGCAGACGCGCACAGGAGGAGTAGAAAATTGGAAATAATCAAACTGAGGGCTGAAATCAACAAAATAGAAACACAGAAAACAGTCCAAAGAATCAATGAAACAAAAAGTTGGTTCTTGGAGAAAATCAACAAGATCGACAAACCCCTATCCAAACTAATTAAATGACAGAGAGAGAACACGCAAATAAATAAGATCAGAAATGAAAAGGGGAACATAACCACAGACACAGAGGAAATTCAGAGAATCATTAGATCTTATTACAAAAACCTGTATGCCACAAAACTGGAAAATGCAAAAGAAATGGACATTTTTTTAGATAAGTATCATATACCAAAGCTAAACCAAGACCAGGTGAACGATCTAAATAGACCTGTTAGTCGCGAAGAATTAGAAACTGTTTTCAAATTCTCCCTTCCAAAAAAAGCCCAGGACCAGATGGTTTCAATGCAGAATTATACCAGAAATTCCAAGAAGAGCTAATACCTATACTCCTTAATGTATTTCACAATAAAGAAATATAAGAGTCATTACCAAATTCCTTTTATGAAACTACAGTTGCCCTGATACCAAAACCACACAAAGGCCCAACCAAGAAAGAGAATTACAGGCCTATCTCACTCATGAACATTGACGTAAAAATTCTCAATAAAATAATGGCAAACCAAATTCAAGAACACATTAGAAAAATTATCCATTATGATCAAGTAGGCTTCATCCCAGAGATGCAGGGCTTGTTCAACATACGCAAATCTATCAATGTAATCCACCATATAAATAAACTGAAAGAAAAAAAAACATATGATCATTTCATTAGATGCTAAAAAAGCATTTGACAAAATTCAACACCCCTTTATAATAAAGGTCTTGGAGAGATTAGGGATACAAGGGTCATACCTAAATATAATAAAAGCTATTTATAGCAAGCTGACAGCTAACATTAAATTAAATGGAGAAAAACTCAAAGCCATCCCACTAAAATCAGGAACATGACAAGGATGTCCACTCTCTCCATACCTCTTCAATATAGTGCTTGAAGTTCTAGCAATAGCAATAAGACAACATAAGGGGATCAAAGAGATTCATATTGGAAAGGAAGAAGTTAAGCTTTTGTTATTTGCAGATGATATGATAGTATACATAAGCGACCCCAAAAACTCTACCAAAGAACGCCTACAGCTGATAAACACATGTGGTAATGTGGCAAGATACAAGATCAACTCCAAAAAATCAGTTGCCTTCCTATACACTAAGGATAAGGAAGCAGAGAGGGAAATCAGAGAAGCATCACTTTGCACGATAGCCACAAACAGCATAAAATATCTTGGGGTAACTCTGACCAAGGAAGTGAAAGATCTATTTGACAAGAACTTTACGTCTTTGAAGAAAGAAATTGAAGAGGACACCAGAAAATGGAAGGATCTCCCTTGCTCTTGGATTGGGAGGATCAACATAGTAAAAATGACAATTCTACCAAAAGCAATCTATAGATTCAATGCAATCCCCATCAAAATCTCATCAAAATTCTTCACAGATCTGGAGAAGACAATAATCAACTTTATATGGAAAAACAAAAAAGCCAGGATAGCCAAAACAACCTTATATAATAAAGGATCGTCTGGAGGTATTACTATTCTTGACTTCAAACTCTATTACAGAGCTACAGTATTGAAAACAGCTTGGTATTGACATAAAAACAGAGAAGTTGATCAAAATTTTTACATAACTTAATCACAAACACAAGGAATACCTAGAGAGAAAACCATCACCAATCACAGTGAATGAGCAGCAAACTTCTCCTAGAAAAGGAAGTCTGAGACCAAATAGTTCAACAGCTAAGTTCTTAAAAGCTACAGAAAGGAGCTAATCTTAGCTTTCCAGATATCACTTTTTAGAAATGAAAAAGGATTTCTTCCAAATATATTCTTCTAAGACAGTATTGTTCGGCTATCTAAAACAGATAAGGACTTGATAGATAAAACTGACAGGCCAATATCCTTATTGTGCAGAGACAAAGCAGTCTTCAGCAAACATTACCCATTCACCTAGAATCAATTGTGATCCATGCCAAAGATGCAAAGAAGTTTTAATAATGTGTATTTATAAATGCAATGTGTTATATCAGCACAATGAAGGAAAAATAGATTTCTTTATATGGACACAGTAAAGATATTTAATAAAACGCAATGAAACTTTCATGATAAACATTCTAAGCAAATTAGGCATACAGGGAATACATTGGCCAACATAGTAAGGACCATTATAAAAGTCAATAGTTCATATACTCTATGGACAAAATATGAAAGCTTTCTCTTTACAATGTGGAGCAAAACAAAACTGTCCATGTACACTGCTTCTAACTAGTACAGCTCCAGAAATCCTAGTCACTGCCAAGAAGAAAGAGACATAAAGAGCAACTAAATTAGAAAACTAAAACTTGCCCGGTTTTGCACAAGACATGGCTTTATATATAAGAGCCTCAAAAGTGCCTCTAAACCATTAAGATTTATAAATGAATTACGCAAAACTGTAAGATTCAAAATCTCCATGATAGTTAATGTTTACTGTCAAGTTGAAGAAGGGAATAGGTGTGATTTCTGGGGAGAGGGGAACTAGGGAAGAATCTGAGGCTTGTGGAATTAAGCCACAGGGACTTTGAGGGATTCAGAGTTACAGTGTGGAGGAGAGGCAATGAGTCACGGGGCAGAATGTAGATAATATAAATGGTTAATTTAAGTTACAAGAGTTAGTTGTGAACTAGCCTAACATAAGGCCAAGCTTTCATAATTAATAAAACAAAAAGAATCACCATAGAAGTAGAGTTTGGGTTGTGTGAGTGAAGGTGTGTCAAGAAAGACTTAACTGAGCAGGGAAGATAAACCTGAACATGGGTAGTGTCAGTCCACTGATTGGGTGACTAAATGCTGGAGAATGGTGTATTGATTAAAATATAGATAGTGAGCTGAATACAGCTATGGTGCACTCTCTCAGCTTCCTGACAATATACAGGATATGACCAGATGCGCCACTTCATACGGATATGGTTTCTATTCTGATGGTGAGACAAGAGAAACTTGCTCTTGGCTGTGTATTTTGTCAAAGAAGAAAAAAATAAAGAAAAGAAAAGAAAAAAACAAAAAGATGACACAATCACCGAATATATGTCAATAGTATTACTATATACCAACAGTGACAGACAAACCATTGGCTGTAACTAAAACAAAGCAAAATCAAACAAAACTCACATTGGAATAAGTTTAACCAGAGAGAAAAGATCTCTACATTTAAAATTAAAAATATTGATGAAAGAAATTGAAGATGTCAAAATAAAATGTAAAGTCATCTGTCTTAATGGACTGGAAAAACTGAGATAGTTAAAAATTCTATATTAGTAAATACTCTCTATACTTTCAGCTCACCCTTATCAAAATAGCAGTGACCTTCTTCATTTAACAAGGGAAAGCAACTATAAAATTTATGAGGAACCAATAAAAATCATGAAGAGTTAAGAGAATTAAAAAAACAAGTCAAGCATGAAGCATTGCACTATCTTACTTAAAAATAATACAAAGAATCAATAATGGAAACAGCATAGTATTTGAATAAAACAATGGATCAATGGAACAGACTAGCCAGCTTAAAGGTGTCCCACATTTATGTATTCAACTAATTTTTAACAGAGGTGCTAAGAATAGCTAATGGGTAAGTGACAAACTTCTCAATAAATGGCACTGGGAAAGTTGGATATCCACATGCAGGCAAATGAAGTCATACCCCAAATCAATACCAGCCACAAAGATTCACTCAAAATAGAGGTTTCATCTAGCAACTGGTAGGAGCAGATGCAGAGACCCACAGCCGAACATTAGGCAGAGCTCAAGGAACCTGCAGAAGTGGGGAAGGTTTGTAGGAGCCACACAGATTGGGGACATCACTAGAACATGACCTACAGAATCAACTAAGAGAGGCTCAAAAGGGCTCACAGAGACTGAAGTAGCAATCATGGAGCCTGCATAGATCTGTGCAAGTTCCTCTGTATATGCTATGTTATAGTTATTTAGCTTGATGTTTTTGTGAAAATCTTACCTGTGGGAGTGAGGGCTATCTCTGGCTCTTTTGCTTGCTCTTAGGACCCTACTGGTTGCCTCACCGAGCCTTGATATTGCAGGTGGAGCTTAGTCCTGTTGTATCTTGTTTTGCAATGGGCTGATATCTCTGGGAAGGCTGTTATTTTTTTTCCTGAATGGAAATGGAGGAGGATCAGATCTGGGGGAAAGAGGTGTTATGGAATGAAGGGAGGGGAAACTGGCTGGGATGTAATGTATGATAGAAGAATGAATAAAATCAAAAAAGAAACAAACATATGAAGCTGTGAAAATGCTAGAAGAACACGTAAAATTCTTGAGATCAATACCATGAGCAAATGTTATTTTGGAGATGGACCCTAAAACGCAGAAAACAAAAGCAAGAAATGGCAATATGATTACATAAAATTTAAAAAATATTGTATATCAAAGGAAATATTTGCACAGAGGAAAGAACTGATACAGTATGGGAGATGATAATTGGAATTAATTTATATGATAAAGAGTTAATATCCAGAATGTAGAAAGACTGACCAAAGCTCAATAGAAAAAGAGCAAGAAGTAAAAAATGGTGAAAAAGAAAGCCCAATGTGGAGGGGAAAATGTGGGCACAAAAATCTCAACCCTAGTCAAGAAGCAATTGGCAAATAATAACTCCTGGGAGAGGAAAAAAAAAATCTGTTTTCTTCAATTGAGTGATTTGGAGTATATCAACTCCACACTCTAGACCAGGTTTCATGATCAAGAGTAGTTAGCCAATACTGAATAATGGGTTTCCTTCCTTCCTTCCTTCCTTCCTTCCTTCCTTCCTTCCTTCCTCTTTTTCTTTTTTAAGAGAGTGGAATAAACATGAAGTCAGTTGGGCAAGTAGGGATTCAATCTGGGAGAAGTTCAGAGACAGGAAAGAATACAAAAATAAGATACTGCATAAAATTCTCAAGAGGTGATAAAAAGATTACATTAAAATGATCAATTACCCAATATACACATTTTTCAAAAGAAGATATACAAAAGAAAACATATAAAGCCATCATTATAAAATGAAAATCAAAGTCACTATGAGATTTTGTCTTCTATCAGAAAGAGTGGTTGTTAAAAGGACAAAGTACAGGGAAAAGTGTGATAAGATAAGGGAATTCTTGCATACTTGTTTTGATGTGTAAATTGACATGAAAAGAATTATGAGAATTCTATGGAGATGTCTCAAAAATTTAAGGATTTTGATTTGATGTATTAAGACACTACTACATCTAAATACCCCCCAAAAGAAAGAAATCAAAGTGTAAGAGTGAAGACTCCCATGTTGATTGCAGAACAATTCACAATAGACAAATAATAGGAAAAGAATTATATATAATATCTGAGAAAACACCATGCAGTCACAACAAAAAAGAAAACTGAAAATTTGTGACAGTATCAATAGAGGTAGTCTCTTAGGATTTACTATTGCTACAAGGAGACACCATGACCATTGTAACTCATAAATAAAAATATTTAATTGAGGTGGCTCACTTACAGTTTCAGAGGACCAGTACTTTATGATCATGAAAGAAAGTATAGCGGCATGCAGGCCTATGATGCTGGAGCTGAGACTCCTACATGTGGACTCAGGGCCCACAGGAAGTCAACCGACCATCATACTGATGGAAAGAGACCTCAAAGCTTGCCTTCCTCAGTGACTAAATTTCTCCAAAAAGGCTACACCCCCTAATTGCAAAACTCTCCTTGGGGGCCATTTTCTTTCGATACACCACCTCTAGATATCAGTGCGTTAAGTGAAACAAGCCAGACATAGAAAGGCAAATCCTACAGTATTTTACTCAATGTAGAATCTTAAAATGCTAATATCAAAAATGCTGTGCATGGAATGGTGATTTGACAAAGTCTGAGGAAAAGTGGGGAAGTGATAACAACAAGAAACCAGAGTATTGTGTTGACAGGACCACAGATCACAATCATAAATTATAAACTATTACAAACCTGCAACAAGGGGTTTTGAAAGTCTTCAGCATAAACAAGTATTTAAAGAGAGAATGTGTTTAACTCTATATAAATGTGTCACATATACCTTTATTAAACCCTGAAAAGTAATTTGTTGATTTGTAAAAAAATTTTTTCTATGATTTAAACTTCTCTAAGTTAGTCGTCATGTTCACTAAAAGTCAATAAAAAAGAATATTATATGGTTCAGTATGGTGAGTTTTAGTTAGCAAGGAGATTCAAACTTAATAGCTTAAATTATTTAGAATTATTACTGCTTGAACAAGTATTGTGTCTAATGTCCTCTTCCTTTTTGATAGTGAAGTGTTAGCTTTCAAATACTTGACTCTTGTGATTACTATTATTATCAGACTTAGTTTAAAAATAAAAAAATCTTATAAAGGTGAATAAGCATTTTTACCTTAGGGAAAATAGCAAGGGAAATACAAACTAAATGGCTTGAAATCAAAGCCACTTATTGATCTTTAAAAACATGCACAGTTGTGAAATACATTAAGGAGTATAGGCATTAGTTCTTCTTGGAAGTTCTGGTATAATTCTGCATTGAAACCATCTGGTCCTGGGCTTTTTTTGGAAGGGAGAATTTGAAAACAGTTTCTAATTCTTCGCGACTAACAGGTCTATTTAGATCGTTCACCTGGTCTTGGTTTAGCTTTGGTATATGATACTTATCTAAAAAAATGTCCATTTCTTTTGCATTTTCCAGTTTTGTGGCATACAGGTTTTTGTAATAAGATCTAATGATTCTCTGAATTTCCTCTGTGTCTGTGGTTATGTTCCCCTTTTCATTTCTGATCTTATTTATTTGCGTGTTCTCTCTCTGTCGTTTAATTAGTTTAGATAGGGGTTTGTCGATCTTGTTGATTTTTTCCAAGAACCAACTTTTTGTTTCATTGATTCTTTGGACTGTTTTCTGTGTTTCTATTTTGTTGATTTCAGCCCTCAGTTTGATTATGTCCAGTCTTCTACTTCTCCTGGGCGTGTCTGCTTCTTTTTTTTTCTAGAGCTTTCAAGTGTGTTGTTAAGTCCCCAATGTATGCATTCTCGATTTTCTTTAAGTGGGCACTTAGTGCTACAAACTTTCCTCTTAGCACTGCTTTCATCATGTCCCATAGCTTTGAGTATGTTGTCTCTTTATTTTCATTAATTCAAGGAAGACTTTAACTTCTTTCTTAATTTCTTCCTTGACCAGGTGTGGTTCAGTAGTTGACTGTTCAGTTTCCATGAGTTTGTCGGCTTTTTTTGGTTAGCATTGTGAAACAGAACAGTCATTGCCAAATTCCTTTTATGAAACTACAGTTACCCAGATACCAAAACCACACAAAGACCCAACCAAGAAAGAGAATTACAGGCCTATTTCACTCATGAATATAGACGCAAACATTCTCAATAAAATACTGGCAATCCGAATCCAAGAACACAGTAGAAAAATTATCCATTATGATCAAGTAGGCTTCATCCCGGAGATGCAGGGCTGGTTCAACATACGCAAATCTATCAATGTAATCCACCATATAAATAAACTGAAAGAAAAAAAAAACCATATGATCATTTCATTAGAAGCTAAAAAAGCATTTGACAAAATTCAACACCCTTTTATGATAAAGGTCTTGGAGAGATTAGGGATACAAGGGTCATACCTAAATATAATAAAAGCTATTTACAGCAAGCTGACAGCTAACATTAAATTAAATGGAGAAAAACTCAAAGCCATCCCACTAAAATCAGGAACACGACAAGGCTGTCCACTCTCACCATACCTCTTCAATATAGTGCTTGAAATTCTAGCAATAGCAATAAGACAACATAAGGGGATCAAAGGGATCCATATTGGGAAGGAAGAAGTTAAGCTTTCGTTATTTGCAGATGATATGATAGTATACATAAGCGACCCCAAAAACTCTACCAAAGAACTCCTACAGCTGATAAACACATTTGGTAATATGGCAGGATACAAGATCAACTCCAAAAAATCAGTTGCTTCCTATACACTAAGGATAAGGAAGCAGAGAGGGAAATCAGAGAAGCATCACTTTGCACGATAGCCACAAACAGCATAAAATATCTTGGGGTAACTCTGACCAAGGAAGTGAAAGATCTATTTGACAAGAACTTTACGTCTTTAAAGAAAGAAATTGAAGAGGACACCAAAAAATGGAAGGATCTTCCTTGCTCTTGGATTGGGAGGATCAACATAGTAAAAATGGCAAGTCTACCAAAAATCTATAGATTCAATGCAATCCCCATCAAAATCCCATCAAAATTCTTCACAGATCTGGAGAAGACAATAATCAATTTATATGGAAAAACAAAATACCCAGGGTAGCCAAAACAATCCTATACAATAAAGGATCGTCTGGAGGCATTACTATCCCTGACTTCAAACTCTTATTACAGAGCTACAGTATTGAAAACAGCTTGGTATTGGCATAAAAACAGAGAAGTCAACCAATGGAATCAAATAGAAGACCCTGACTTTAACCCACAAACCTATGAACACCTGATTTTCGATGAAGGAACTAAAAGTATACAATGGAAAAAAGAGAGCGTCTTCAACAAATTGTGCTGGCAAAACTGGATGTCAATCTGTAGAAGAATGAAAATAGATCCATATTTATCACCATGCACAAATTCAAGTCCAAATGGATTAAAGACCTCAATATCAGTCTGAACACACTGAACCTGATAGATGAGAAAGTGGGAAGTACTCTACAACTCATGGGCACAGAGGACCACTTCCTACGTATAACCCCAGCAGCACAGACATTAAGGGCCTCATTGAATAAATGGGACCTCCTGAGACTGAGAAGCTCTGTAAAGCAAAGGACACTGTCACTAAGACAAAAGGGCAATCCACTTACTGGGAGAAGATCTTCACCAACCCCGCAACTGACAAAGGTCTGATCTCCAAAATATATAAAGAACTCAAGAAACTAGACCGTAAAAGGCTAATCAACCCAATTATAAAATGGGGCACTGAGCTGAACAGAGAATTCTCAACAGAAGTTCAAATGGCCAAAAGACACTTAAGGTCATGTTCAACCTCCTTAGCGATCAGGGAAATGCAAATTAAGACAACTTTAAGATACCATCTTACACCTGTCAGAATGGCTAAAATAAAAAACACCAATGATAGCCTTTTCTGGAGAGGTTGTGGAGAAAGGGGTACACTCATCCATTGCTGGTGGGAATGCAAACTTGTGCAACCACTCTGGAAATCAGTGTGGCGGTTTCTCAGGAAATTCGGGATCAACCTACCCCTGGTCCCAGCAATACCACTCTTGGGAATATGCCCAAGAGATGCCCTATCATACAACAAAAGTATATGCTCTACGATGTTCATAGCAGCATTGTTTGTGATAGCCAGAACCTGGAAACAACCTAGATGCCCTTCAATGGAAGAATGGATCAAGAAAGTGTGCAATATATACATATTAGAGTACTACTCAGCAGTAAAAAACAAGGACTTCTTGAATTTTGCATGCAAATGGATGGAAATAAAAAACACTATCCTGAGTGAGGTAAGCCAGACCCAAAAAGAGGAACATGGGATGTACTCACTCATATTTGATTTCTAGCCATAAATAAAGGACATTGAGCTTATAATTAGTGATCCTAGAGAAGCTAAATAAGAAGGTGAATCCAAAGACAAACAAAGGCATCCTTCTGAATATTAACCTTTCATCAGGCAATGAAAGGAGACAGAGACCCCCATTGGAGCACCGGACAGAAAGCTCAAGCTCCATATCAGGAGCAGAAGGAGAGAGAGCACGAGCAAGGAACTCAGGACCGCGAGGAGTGCACCACACACTGAGACAATGGGGATGTTCTATCGGGAACTCACCAAGGCCATCTGGCCTGGGTCTGAAAAAGCATGGGATAAAACTGGACTTGCTGAACATAGCGGACAATGAGGACTACAGAGAACTCAAGAACAATGGCAGTGGGTTTTTGATCCTACTGCACGTACTGGCTTTCTGGGAGCCTAGGTAGTTTGGATGCTCACCTTACTAGACCTGGATGGAGGAGGGTGGTCCCTGGACTTCCCACTGGGCAGGGAACCGTGATAGCTCTTTGGGCTGACAAGGGAGGGGACCTTGATTGGGGTAGGGGGAAGGAAATGGGAGGAGGTGGCGGGGAAGAGACAGAAATCTTTAATAAATAAATAAACGGAAAAAAATAAAATAAAAAAACATGCACAGTTACTAAAGATTGCTTTTCTACTTCAATACTTTAAGAATCTAGCCAGACCTCAAAGTATACAATGAGATGTTGAGAAGCTGGATTCAAAATTTACAGTGTCTTGACCTTCTCCAAGATCATTGTGGCCTGTATGAAGTACCCACAGAGAGTCAGAGAACATTCAGTGCCCAGACATCAGGAGCTGCAGAAGTCAATCAAAGAAGTCAAACAAAGAAAGACCCACTTTTCCATTGCTTGCTGCTAAAGGGAAAAAACTTGGGATGTCTGGAAACACTTTGCAATAACTCAGATTTTGTTTATGATAACCTTTCATTCTATACAATAAAATGATGATACAGAATTAGCATCAAATGCTTTTAAGGAATATAATATAGAAAATGCATATGACACAACTTAGTCTGTGGTTGCCATGTCATGTCTATTCATACATGTCTTCTATTGATCAATTTCCTGTGTACAGTAATTGCATGTCTTAAAATTGCTGTTTAATGACTTTGTTAGGGAGCCCTTTGCAACATGCCACAAATTACATTGGAAGAAGGAAGCTCAGCTTAGGAACCGCTTCCATTGGATTTGCCTGTGGACATGATTGTGGGGTGTGTTCTTGATACATGTTTGTTATTGGAGAAAGCTCCAACTGTGGCAGGTGCCTTTGGGGTGTTAAAGAAAGCAAGTTGAGCAAGCCATGGGGATCAAGTCAGAAGTCGCATTCCTCCATGATCTGTGTTTCAGTTTCTGCCTCAAAGTTTCTGCTTCAGCTCTTTCCTTAGCATTCTTCTAAGTTGAACTGTGATTAGGATTTGCTGGCAAAGCAAACCCTCTTCTCTGCTAAGTGTTTTTGATCATGGTATTTATCATTTCTACAGATATAACAGTGGTTATAGATATATCAAAATGACACATGTGCACTAAATTTAAAACAGCATGAGATTGTCTTAGGGGCACAGTTAAATGAAGTTTCCTTCACAAGTGGCCACAGATGTTAATGATAACTTCCAAACTCTTTTTTAGGATGCACTTTGGATTTATAAATTTGTCAGAACATTCATTTAGCTAAGATATTTATTATTAATTTAGGTGATTATTAGATAGGGAAGTTATAAGAATCTGTCTCATGATAAATTTTTCCAGTTTGGTGACTTCTTGATTTAGGTAGCAGACCAGATTACATAATTCTTATTGTCTTATCAGTGTTCAGGATATGACACAAAACTTAATAAATGGGCTAGAATATCAAATACAACATTTAAAAAGGTGTGACATTGAGCTACACTTGTAGGCCTTAGCTCCTCCGTGTGTAAATAGAAGGTGGAGATAGTACTGAGGAGAAAATATCAAATTTCAGGAGACAATAGTTGACATGAATTGCAGTGCCGAGAGGATGATGACTAATTTATTGTGACTGTGACAGTTACTTGCAGGTATAGCACTGTGACTTTCTTTTCAGCTCTTTATCAAATCTTAGAACTCAGAAGTTCTTAAGATGTTGACAATATTGTAAAACATATTTGTAGTGTGATGACTGTTATCTAAAATATTTACTTATAACATATTCAAATACTTAATGCTGTAATTACCATAGATAGAATAAGAAACAGCAATTTATTTATTCAATTAATATGTTCTCCAGTTTATATTAATTACAGAAATGTTTATTTCTCCTAAGCACAGCTCAGTTATGCTGTGCATAACATCAATATGTTATGTATACCTGCAGTCTTAGAATTCACATTCACCTTCCCTTTTTTTAGAAGTTTACTTTGAAGCTCACATAGATTGTTTGTTTTGGTGACCTTGTCAATTCAATTTGAATACTCTTCTAACTAGCTTCTGTGTCTATGTGCATATGTGTCTCTCTGCATAAATCTACTTGAATTGCTTATAGGTTAATTTTGGCTTTATAATTCCAATTCTTGACATCTTATTTCTGAATTAGTTACTGTCATTTTGTCTGACCTTTTCAATCTGACTCTTGTCCTTCCTATAAATACAGTAACAAGAATTGAACACTGGTCAGAATGTAGCCTAACTGCAATGGTAAATACTGATTGAATAACTATCATTTTTCTCTTTGAAATAAAGTATACCAAGAACATTTTTAGTCCAACTTTGGAGTCTGCTTCCACTTACTATATGTGTGGATCTGACAGATTCTAAATTAAAATAAAATCATTAAAATCACAATATAACAAATAAAATGAATAGAGATTTCTCAAGACTATTCAGAGAAACATCTTCTTTTGGTAGAAGGCAAATATTACAAAGATTTAAAAATAGCCAAATGGAGAATAAGAGTATTTGAAGTGATTAACCTTATGTGGGGTATCTATATCACATTGCTCCCTTCCAAGTCTCAAGGATAATCGTGGAAGAAAGGGTGAAGAAATTGTAAGAGCCAAAGGCCGTGGATGATTGCAGTAAAAGTGTTTTCCAGACACAATATAATGGTTGAAAATATGAACTCACAGAGATCATGACAGAATGCAGAGACCTATGTAAGATCAAGGTAGACAAAATTCCTTCACGAAGTAGCAAAATGATCATCAAGTCCTACATATATCTGAGTAGCTATTAGCAACTGATGACAATGAGAAAGATTGCAGTGGGATAATGCTCTTGTACAGTGTAAACATTTGTCCCTGATATTCCTTTAATAAAATGGTGATTAATCAGCAACCATCAAGGAAGAATAGAGAAACAACAAGACTAGGAAAATTCTCGGAAGAGGAAAGGCAGAGTCAGTCATCAGCCAGATGCAGAGGAAACAAAGTAAGAATGCCTTACTGAGAGAAATTTCCAAGCCACGTGGCTAAACGTAGACAAGAATACGAGTTAACTTGTAAGAGCTAGTTAATAACAAACCTTAAATAATAGGCCAAAATGTTTATAATTAATATAATACTCTGTCTGTTTGTTTGGGACTCAAAGGCTGTGGGAGTAGACAGGATAAAACTTCTACCTTGCAAGAATTTCCAAATAAAGCAACTCTCTTTTCTCTGGTAGCCTCTGTTTACTAGAGTCAAACAGAGGTGCAGTTCATTTCAACAGGCTTCCTGGCTCAGTGTCAGTGGCTAAAACCTCTCAGCTCTTTTAAGAGGCACTGCCACCAAACACTTAAATAGTGTTTTTGAGCAGCTGGCATCAGGATTTTTGGTGGTAACATGGACCTAGAAATTCTTCAGAGCTGTGACAATAAATGTGGCTCCTGTTGATACCTCCATGATGAAGGTTGACTCTCAGGATGCTAAGGAACAGGGTGGAGTCAGCCACCAAACCTACAGTCTTAATCCTAGCCATACCACATAAAATATTAAAGACCCATGTGGCCAGAAAAGACAAGATAGAGAGTAAAGACAGATTCAGATGGAAAAATCCTCTAAATGGCTTACAATGTGTTTTAAAATACACTTAGGCTTGGGAGAGAAAAGAAAAAAAAGATAGTGAAAGTCCTTAAAAATGAAATAGATATGGTGGCACATAGCATTAATCCCAACACTTGGAAAGCAGAGAGAGAGGCAGGTGGATCTCTGTGAGTTTGAGGTCTATTTGTTCTACAGAGTAAGGTCCAGGAGAGCCACAGATACCAACATAGCCCTGTCTCAAAAAAAAGGTAAAAAATAAAACTAAGAGAAATAGAGTAAAAAAAAATCACATTAAGATAGAAACTACACAGAGAATCTGAATATTGTATATTATTATGCTGTCTTTGCATTGGCAGCTGAGGAAGGAACAATAACTGCTAAAAGACATTTGATTATAAATGCTGCTAGATTAATTCAACCTATAGATTTTAGAAATGTCTTGACTTCAAAATTTAAGACAAAATGTATATTTTACTCTGTATCTTTTCTTTTTCTGACCACATGAGTCTTTAATCTTTCAAGTTTGAAGAAGAGATTTTTTTTTTGTTTTCACAGGAAATGAGAGACTATGGATTCATTCGGGGTTAAGAAAAACAATGTTTATCAAGGAAGACCCTCTTTAAAAATCTCTGATAGGAATAGACGGCCCAGATGTTCCAACATTTTAGAGTACCTGTCTTGCTGTGTCCTCTGAGTTCTATTTTCAGAAGACTTTCAAGACTGCTGGATGAGATCATCTAGCCTCACAGAATACTCCAATAGGGACTTAACCACAATCCTAAATATTCTTTGGGTTCCCATAAGATTATCAGTATCCCCAATCAGAAGGAAGTTGTCTAGAAAACTATACCAACATTCCTAAATAATGTATTAAGGATGTTTGTCTTTGTTTAGCTTGGTGGCTACAAGTTGTTATGGATAATGGAGAGGAGGAAGCTACACAAAGGATATTAGATTCAGGTTCTTGTTTTGAATAGAAAAAGGAGAAATGCTGTGGGTACATGCTCATGTACACTGTAAATATTTGTCACTTATATTAGTTTAATTAAGTGATGATTAGCCAGTAGCCAAGCAGGAAGTATAGTTGGGGCAAACAGACTATGAGAATTCTGAGAAGCAGAAAGGAGTTGATGTAGGATTTACTTTTGTATATGAGTTTCTTTTATTGCTTAATGAATAAAGCTGTTTTGGTCAATGGCTTAACAGAGTAAAGCAATGTGGGAAATCTGAAGAGAGATATATATAGAGAGTAGGCAAAGTCAAGGAGATGCTATGTCTCTGACAAAGGAGATGATCACAGGAACCTTATACAGTAAGTCACAAACATAGCGATACACAGAATAATAGAAATAGATTATTTTAAGATATAAGAGCTAGCCAATAGGAAGTCTCTGTCATTGGCCAACCAATGCTGTGATTAATACAGGTTCTGTGTTATTATTTGAGTCTGAGTAGCTGGAAAACAAAAAAGTAGTCTCTGCCTACAAAATAACACCAAACGTGGGGCAATTACATCCACATAAAACCTGAGAGAACTTGGAAAGGAATTCTAAACAAAAAAGAACAGAGTTAAGCATGGCTTCTTAGTAGCAAGCAGAATCACAATTATTTTCAGTGTTGACTTCCTGGTTTATGCTGGTGCAGTTACAGAACATTTAAATGGGATCTATAAGCAGTATATTACAAATTGATGAATAATGCCATAAACCCTTTGCATCTAAAAAGCTGGGGCAGTGTGCATGGCTGCCAGAGGCATTGAAGATGCTTCTGCCATGTTGGACTGTGAAAAACAAATAGGCAGGGCACCACAGAGTTGGTCCTAGTCATACCTGCTTAGCATAAAAAAGTGTTCTTGGTCAGAAAATAATTACAGATATACAATAAGACAGATTCAGATTTTAAAAAAGACCTCTGAATAGGTCACAGTGTTGGATAAATGTACATAGGTTTGGGAGAGAAAAGAAAGAGTATAGATAGCTATAAAAATAGTTTAAAAATAAACAAAGTCTTTAAAGAGACAGTTCAAGTAATACAAAAGATTACAGAAAGTCATAGATTAAAGGAGATAGAATATATACAGAGAATCTGTATTATGTATGTTATTGTGTTTTCTTTTAATTATTGACTGCAGGGAGATAATTCATGGTGGGACCTGTTAAGCTAAACCAACATACATTTTTAAAGGTATCTTGACTTCAAAGGTTGGGTCTAAGAATATGTTGCTTTAGAAAAGAGGTTCTGCTCTTGTATATACAGATGAGAAACTATAGATTTCATTCAGGCTAATGTGGTTTGATGGAACAAGACCCCCAGAGAGGTTTCTGTGAACCCTAAATGTAGTTTGTCCAACAAACAGCAGAAAGCAGTTTGAAGAAAACTATGGCCAAATTTCCAATATGATTATTTATAAATGTTTATTTTCATTTAAAGGGGGATATGATATAGAGATCTATACTTTACATTGGTATGGATCTTGGTCTCTTGATACAAATTTAAGCTCAATTTTATTATACTGTGTTTATCTATTTCTGTTCTTGTTTAAGGGATTATGTTTACAATTCATTTAAAAATGCAATGTATAATTAAAAATTATAGATTAATAGATATAATTTGTAATAATCAAACTTTTAATTATTTTAGTTAGGTTTTCTAGATATACAAAGACACATTTAGGTTAGATAGATAATCTTCAGCACATCAAAGACCTACAGAATTTGGCATTTAATGGAAATGAGAATGTTTTCAGAAATTAGACTTTTCTTGACAGTGAGACAAATTTGCTTCTGACACCACCAATTACTTCAGATAAGATGATAGGCATTGAAGAACCCTGTTATGAAATTTGTCTTCAATGTGATAAGGCTAACAATTTGGGCAAGAAATTGCTCTTGCCTGGACTGCTTGATGGTATGCTGTATAAACTGAACATGCAGAATCCCTCCAAAATGAGTACTGAACTTCCCTAAAGAAGGCAAGCCAGTACCTCAGGGTTTCTGATTCATGAAAGAGTCTGCCAGAAATTCTGTAGGATACAGAAGAAAGTGAGTGACAAGCTTTCAGTATAAGCAAAACAGTCTTTTAAATTTCAGGCTTCATGGAAAAGTCTGCCAGATACTATGGGCCTGTAGGCTGAAGATGGATGCCGAGACATTACAGAAAAACTTTGGCTGACTGTCTAGGCAGCAAGATGTCTAGAGTTTTGGAAGTTGCTTCTATGGCACTTGCTGTTTACTTATTATATCTTTCTGAGGTCTTTGAAGAGATAAAGACAGATAGTAACTCACAAAAAATATTGTAACTGTAATTCTTGCTTGATACCTGTTTTGTTCTATATAATTTTACTATGTTAAATTTAAACTCTTCTAGACAGAAAAGGGGAGAAATAATGTGGGATGTCCTTTTGTATATATGTTGCTTTTATTTGTTGATGAATGAAGCTGTTTTAGTCAATGATTTAGCAGTGTACATCATACAAGAAATCTGAACAGATATATATATATGAGAGAGAGAGAGAGAGAGAGAGTAGGCAGAGACAAGGAGATGCCGTGTAGCTGGCAAAGGAGATGATCACAGGAACCTTATCCAATAAATCACAAACTTGTGGCAATACACAGCACAATAGAAACATGTTATTTTAAGATATAACAGCTAGTCAATAATAAGCCTGTGTCATTGGTCAAGTAGTTTTGCAGTTAATACAGTTTCAGTGTTATTATTTGAATCTGAGCAGCCAGGAAATGATAAAGCAGTCTCAGCCTACAAAATGACACCCAACATGGGGCAACTGCATCCACATAATAGTTGAAAAAGCAAAGAAAATTTACACAAAAATCAATAGAGCCTGCAAATTTCATGATGTCATTTTTTACAGTTAAGTAATACTCCATTATGCTGTGTCAACTTGATGAGTCAAGTTTTGTTTGACTCACCATGGGAGACTTTACCCTGTCTGAGAAGTGGATGGGGGTAGGGTGAAGAGAAAGTGAGGTGTGGGAGGAGAGGATGAAATGGCAACTGTGGTTGGTGTATAAATTTATTATTTGACAATATTAAAATAAAAGGAGCAAGGTCTCTTGAAAACAAAGTTAGACAATTTTAAGTAAAACAGAATATCTAAAAACAAATATATCTATTTTTATATTTCTAAAAATTATCTTGCTAAAACTAATAAATATTTAAAATATCATTAAATGCTTTAATCAGGAAAATATGAGCAAACACTATGCATTTTATATATTTACCTGAGAAGGTAATAAGAGGAATGCAGATATAAATGCTTATGCTCATAAATAACTAGACTTATGTAGATATAACGAATAACTATAACTTTCTAGTGGTGAAAAATAGCTATATTAATAAATATGTGAGAATTTATTAGTTTTTCTAGGTTAGGGCTTCTCAAATTGGCTCTACATTAGATTCATTTGAGAAAAGATTTTTAAAACATGGACTTCTGTTAATCAAATGTTAGAATATATTATTAATTTATTTCTTTTTGTTTTTGACACAAAGTCTTTTTATGTAGTCCCGTTTTTCCTGGAACTTGTTATGTAGATCATGCTAGCCTCAAACCTATGGTGTTCTTCCTATAGCAGAATCTTATAAGAGCTAC
This sequence comes from Microtus oregoni, assembly GCF_018167655.1. Lineage (NCBI taxonomy): Eukaryota > Metazoa > Chordata > Mammalia > Rodentia > Cricetidae > Microtus > Microtus oregoni. The sequence continues at coordinate 24,842,693 of NW_024543089.1, forward strand.
TGAGTCTGCTATGCAGTGTAACCAGATGTAAGAACCATGGACTTCCATTGCCTTAAACACTGCAAGATATATGCTAAATTTCAAAATGTGTAGATTATTGAATCCACACATACTCTCAGTACTTCGAATCAGAAACATAAATTAAATATTGTTAATCTATACAAAAGTTTGTGTTATTGGTTTCCTCTGGGAAAATTCTGATTCAAGAGATCCAGAATATAAAGATCATACATTGGACTTCCAGTTTCTAAGGAGTAGTAACTAAGACAGGTCATTAGTCTTGATCAAAGATTAGATAGATAAGAAACAATTCTAAACTTTAAAAATATCTGAGTAAAGGAAAAAGAGAAATTAATTAAATTAGAATCTAAAGAAATTAAAATATCTGCATTTTAGAACATTTATAATGATGTCTAATAGTCTGGATCAATGTCTTTTATCTTAGTCTTATGTCATCTTTTAAGTGTATCTTTAATACAAAAACTGAAACAACCATAAGGGCAAAGAAAAACATTAAAGGAAACAGAAGGATGATTGAAATCCACTGTAATAGTTGCTAGCCCTATTAAATATCTACAGTCATTGACTAATATCAGATCCTCCAGTGCCTTGAAAAAGGACAGAAGTAGGAGTGGGTCTGGAGTTAATTATATGGACACTATCTTTGCTGAAAAGAAGAACACTTATCAGGAAGATAGAAAGAAACCAGACTTTGTGTAAGCCAACATTTTTTTGTCATAGTTATCCCCACTGTGTCAGTTTCTAGGGACACAGAGAATAAGTTCCATATGCATTATTTTTATTCCATGTTGTTAATTAAGAAATACTAATATTTGTTTTTTTTATTATAAGCCATCTTTTAAAGAACCCAGAATATTATTTTATTTTATTAAGGAGAAAATATGTTTTCAAAATACACAGTATTTTCAAAATAAGTATTCAATTATTTCAGGACTCTAATGACTCTATTAATCAATTTTTATCTCCTTAACAAAAACTTCCATGTGATTTCAAAGGAGATATGACTTCTATTTGCTTTAAACTAGTTGAAGAACTCTCAGGCCAATATTTTTATTGGGAGTAATCTTTCAAAACAACATGAAATATTACTCTACTTTATCTATATTTACATAAAAGAGAAAACATTCCTTTCCAAATATGTAAAACCATCAAGATAAATATCTGGAACACAAATGACTATATTAGTCAATTTTTATCCAGTGTACAAAAATTGTCATCTGATTTCAGTGAAGCTACAAACTCTCCATTTGCTTGAAAATTTTTTGAGGAACATTGAAACAAAAACATTTTTCTATACAATGGGAAGTATTACTTTTATGTATATTTATACAAAAGAAAAATATGTTCCTTTACAAATATACAGATATTCAAAATACATAAATCCAGTGTTTTTATAGTTACAGGAAGTCAGTTTCTCACTTTTCTTTTACCTTATTGTCGTAAAGACTTCCTCCTAATTTCTGTTTAGATGCAACCTCTATTTGCTATATGCTATTTGAGAATCATGAAAAGAAGTTCTTTCTTTTTAATTTGAGATTCTACTGGGTGAGAAGGTATTCCTAGTAATTGTAGATACTAAGAACTTTAATAAAAGTATTCTAAACGATCAGTTCTTTTCATGAACTCAGAAATTCACTATTGTAGTTGAGTGTTCTGAGACTCATGACTAAATGACATCAGATTTTTTAACAATTAACATCATCTAACCTACACATCTGGATTACAAAGTATTGTTATGCTTTGTGATACAATAATGTGATGTAGTAAATGATATAATAATTATCTAATGGTATGGAAACTGAATTTTTAAATTCTTCTAACAAAAAAACATACATAGGATTACATTACAAAGCATAGTAAAATTGTTTGTTGAAGCCAAACACAATAAAGTAGAAAAACAGCTTCACTGAAACCTAGAATAGTCTTAATGTGTAGGTCCATGAACTACAGATGATTGTTAATTCAATGTCAAATGTTTGCAAGAAATAAGAAAATATGCATACTGTAATGAATATACAACCTTTTCTTTTTTATTTTAAGTTCATTCGTTATATATATATGACATATATATGTATATAACATATATATGTATATAAGAATTTATGTATTAGCATAAAGTCTCTAGACAACCCTGGTCCTAACCTGAAACATGTAGACAATTATGTATTTTATAAATCTGTTTTTAATGTTCAGCAGGAAACACATAGCGTCATAGAATGCTTTATATTATTTAATCTAAAAGTGAAGTACATAGAAGATGTTTGAAGTCTATAATCTCTTCTGCTATATTTTATGAATAATTCCACAATATCTAATGCATTATTTTACATGCCAAACAACTTTTTTCAAAAGTTCAATTGAAATTTCATTATGTATATATACTAAATACTCTTTAAATAATGAGTATTTCAGTTGTTTTTGTCTCTGATATTTATGCAAATATTAAAAAATTTATTTCAATTTTTTTAGATGGAAGAACTTTTGGCCACATGGTAATACCCTTCTTAGCTTTTAAGGATTTCATAAAAACAGATTTTGAACATCACCATACAAACAAACAAACAAACTGAAGAATTATTGGACATGTCAATTAGCTTGACTATTTTTACAGTGTATACCTTTACAAAGATATCAGACTGCTATTACGAAATACCTAGCTATTATTTGTTAATTCAACTAAAATGATACAAGCAATGTAGAAAAATTTGACTTTACAATGTCAAGTTATCAAGATGTTCAATACTCAATACCATCAGCCTTTATTCTGCATAGTTTTAGATATTTTTCTTTAAAAATAATCATGCAGCAACTAGGGGTTTTCAGTTGCCTTGGGGAAACCAAGGTGCATGCTTGTACATCTTTACTTAAAACGAGAGCATGCAATCTATCAGCTCACACCTTCTTCTCGAAATCTGTTTTGACATATTGTATTTCCAGTATCAGGCATGTGGGAATATAGCTCTGTACTGTGTGTGCGTGTGTGCGTGTGTGTGTGTGTGTGTGTGTGTTATGACAGTGTCAGGAATGGGTTGAGTAATGACACAGTAAATTGAAGTCATCTGCTTATTTCCCACATGCTTGCTTAGGGCTAGCAGTTCTTAGGAATTTCTCCCATGTTCCTCTGTTTATGACCTTGACCTCAAGAGTTCCATCCTTCAAAAGCAAATGTAGACACTCTTGAGGAAAAAAAAAACTATATGACTAGTTTGTCTATGTCTGATTCTCTATAAATAGTAGTACTTTTGTAGCATGTTGTCAGTAACTACAGTATGTGCAACTCTTAATACATGTTCTACATTGTTTAAATATAGATAAAGAAGAATGAAATGATAGCTCACTATTGCATAGGCGCAGTCAGCACCAAAGTATGGAAACGTTTGCACTCAGATAGTCAGAATTGGAGTTATTAGAGCCAGAGGGGCATAGCTCAGCAGTAAAAGGCACTTCCCACCAGCCTGACAATGTGAATTTGGGGGGGACCCATGAGGAAGAAGGCGGGAACTCACCTGCACAAGTTGTCTTCTGACCCCCACACATATGCCATGGAATGCCAATCTCCCCTCGAAATAATAAACATCTAAAAGGTATGTTGCAAATATTTTACAAAGCCTGCTGCAATCTAATCTAATTACTGTGAGCCAAAGGAAATACAACCACCCCACTAAGTATTTGGACACTTATTTTCTTTGTCTATGTTCCTAAATGTATACTTCATATAGTTTCAGGATTATATCAAATTTAAGTAAGAAAATAGCTATGTGTTTATGTCATCGTGTTTTACACATTATAAAAGGGCCAAAGTCATTTTTCTGCTTAGAGAATGAAGCTTAGTGCATCAGTATAAATAGAATCACTAAACTGCAAGTTCAGATACGTTTTCCATGTCTAGTCTTACTTCCAAATAGCTGTGTGGTGAACTTGACTAAGTCATTTGATCTTTCTAACCTTCATTTTCTCCAAAATCATAAATGAGAATTTGGTCATTCTTAAGGTCATTTAAAATGAAAAGCTTCTATCAGCCATTTCACCTCAGTACAGAATCATAAATATTTATTTGTTGGTCATAAGGAATGAAGTAAGAGGTTATGCTGTCCAATTTTCATGACAATATTTGAAGGAGCTTTTTTGCTTGCTTCTAGAATCATTGGAAGGTTGCTGACAGCATACCCGGCTCTTTGTGGATTAATTTACACCATCACTTCTTGACATTTTGTCTTCCAAGGATTTGTTACAAGAAGATTTGAGAGAACAACAAGAAGTATGGGCTTTCTTGGTATTTGAATACATACTGGACACACAAGTAGACCGTCCTTGTATCACCTTGCAGTTTCCACTTGACACATCTTGTTATTTTTCATACTCATTGCTTTTAACTAATAGTAGCTGGGATCATATAACATACAAATAAAACGAAATTTCATTAAAGCTAGCCTCTGGACTGTTTGAACTGCAGATATGAGAATTCTTTTTCATTATTTATTATTTTTAGATTATAATGTAATCACTTTTCTTCCTTTCCCTTCATTCTTCCAAAGTCTGCCTTATACCTCTCCTTGTTATCTTTCAAATTAATAGCCTTTTGCTGTATTCAGTTATGCATATGTATATGCACATATATTTCTAAATTTAAGCTACTTAGTCTGTAGAATGTTACTTGTATGTACATCTCTCAAGTATTTAGAGTGGTACAACAACTTCAGATAACTATCAAAAATGCCTTGGAGTTGTCTGTTCCTGCTGATGTCAAACAGTCACTCACATTTATCAAAGGTTTAGAAGGCTCCTACCTAACTGGCATTTAAATCTCTGATAAGTTCTTTAGGAAAATTATATGAAAATAGCAAGCAGAAAACATGAGACTCTCCTACACCAGCATTTTGACCTTGTCAGCTTGACCCTTCAAAGAACAAAATAAACTCAGCACTTACTGTTTCCTCCATAACTATTAATTTACCTGGAAACAGATAATGCTGAAGAAGATACCAAAACATGTGGAAGAGCCATACTCAGCAAAGTGGCATGCCGTCTATACATTTCCCTGACATGGCCTGCTATTCAATCGTTCAAGTAGGTGTGGTGTTGTGAATGCCATTACTACATGACAGGATATGTCTGTCTACTATGCCATTTGTTTCCACTCCGACTGAATTGTATTATAGTCATTTTTGAGACAAACTCCCTCAGAAGTAACTTTTTCTTGTTATTTTACATTTCAGCAACTTCGAGCACTTGTGTGCCTTTAATCCGTTACTGATCAGTGGATTCACATTTTCAGAGCTATGTACATAAATATCTTATAATTAGATATATCACAGGGGAGTGATTTATTTAAACTCTAAGACAATCTTCATTTTTAAGTTTTCATTTACTTAGCAAATATTGGAACCTGTTCAACAGAAAGGGAAAGTAATATAAAATTTATGAGCAAAAATCTATCTCTTACCGAAATTGCTCATTTTAGGATTAGCTCTGTAATAAAAGAAGGAGGCAGGAAATATCTCATTGTTTTACATTCCATGAACTGTCATTTTTAAATGACATTGATAAGAAACTCTTTCTGTAATAAACTATTGATCTTATCCATCATAAAAGAATAGGGAACATGATATACTAACAAAAGAACATTGGAATGCCTATTTTTCCATAATAATGTAGATACATCAATAATATGTGTTTCTAGGCAGGGGAGAAAAAGAGATACCATCTAATTTTTTCTCATAGTCTTCATAAAACATTATGTTCAAAATACTGTGGAAAGAAAAAGTGAATTGAAAAATGTAGAAATAAGGTATATTAAAATCATATATAAAAAATTTTACGCTAACTCCAAAAAATAATTTAAAACCAATTTCTAATCTAAAGTTGATCTTAAAAGAAAGAGCAGATGACTAATAAGGCAATTATTCCCAGGTTTTTCATTCATAAACAGAAAGTGTTTTAAGAAAAAAGAGGTAATTTCCCCTATTAGGAAGCCTGCCTAATAATATTCATTAATCTTAAATTCTTTTCAATTACCAATCTGTTTCTCAAAGGCCTTATAATGAGCTCCATCTTTAATTTTCTGAAGTTCTGTTACCTGGCAACTTTATGTCTGTGTTTTTGGTTGATTTATTTTGTCTTTCCTGCTGGGTATTGAACCTAGGAACATCTTTTGTGCTTAGCAGCAATCTCCAATGAGATTTATCTCCATACACTTTGGGTCGATTTCTGTCAGTTCTCTTTCTGTTCATGCTAACTGTCTTAGGTTTCCGTTGTTATGATAAAACACCATGAACAAAAGTGATGTGTGAAATTTTTCTGTATTTGTTACAACAGATTGGCACCAATGTGGCCAACTAAATCCCACTTAAAACCTGAGAGAGTTTGGAAAGGAATTCTAGACACACACAATAAAACAGAGTTTAATATAGCTGCTTGCTGTTTGCTGGTAGCAAACAGAGATGTGGCTCCTTTACGAGTTTTTCTGACTCAGCGTTATTGGCAAGAACTGCATGGTTTCTTTAAGGGAAGACTTCCTGGTTCATGCTAGTTACAGGAACAGCTCTGGCTCTATTTTGGGGGCTCATGCCAGTCACCCACTTTGGGTCCAGATGGTTATGTGCCCACTATGGTTCAAGAGGAAAGTGGCTGAGACCCCATGCCCAGGGCTCAGCACCCCCTCCCTGAGCAAGTGGCATGATGGAGTTTGTTAGGTGGAGCACAGGCAGCAGAGCATAGAGGATTCCCACCACCATACACATAGAGATATTTCCAGACCATGCAGTGTGCTGCATAGCAGACTTAGCTTTTACTCATATTAAAAGGGTTTATGTGCCTCATGGTGCTTCCAAGAGTTGAGCTGGTAAGGATGGCTCCCACCAACAGTCCCAGAGCGAGCGGTGAACTACCTCCACCATACTGAAAGCCTAAGTGAGGTGGAGCCACTGAGACCAAGCCGCTTCTGGTCAAAAAATTATTACAGATATGCAATAAAGACAATTTCAGTTGTAAAAGACCTTTAAATGTGTCACAGTGTTGGGTAAATGTAGGCTTGAGAAAGGAAAAAGGGTATTGATAGTCATAGATAAAAGGAGTAAATATAAAATAAATATTAAACATGTAGAAAAATTAATACAGTAAGAAAAATAAGCCACATAAAGATGAAATATACACAGAGAGTCTGAATTAAGCATATTATTGTGTTTTCTTTGAATTTTTTGACTGCAGAAAGAAATTTGATTCTGGGGACTGCTAAGCTAGTCCAACATATATATATTTTAAAGGTATCTTGACTTGAAATTTTGGGTTTAAGCATATATTGTTTTAGAAAACAGGTTCCACTTTTGCTTCCACAGAGGATGAGAATCTGTGGATTTTTTCCAGACTAATGTGGTCTGATCAAATAATACCCCCTAAAACAATGGCCCAAATGGTCCAACATCCATGATAGCTTCAGGAACTTTCACACAGGATATTCCATGACAGACCAGAAAACAGCAACCCCAATCAGCAGAAAGTAGACTAGACAGAAGTGCCCAAATTCCCTAAATGGTAGCTTATAAATATTTGTTCAGATTTACAGGGGGATATGCTATAGAGATGAATACATTGCATTCGTATGGATCTTGGTTTATTGATATAAATTTAAAGTGAATTTTGTTATATGTATTTCTGCTCTTGATTAAGGTATAGTGTTTGTGCAGCTAATTTAAAAATGTAATGTATAATTAAGAAATATAGGTTAACACATAATCATCTATAATAGTTAAGCTTGTAATCATGTTAGTTATGATGTCTAGATGTACAAAAATACTGTTCAGATGGATAGATAGTCTTCAAATCTTTCAAACACTAACAGAATATGCCATAATTTTTAATGTTTTAAGAACTTAGGACTTTTCATGACAATGAGACACATCTGCTCCTGGCAGCACCAATCTACTTCAAGAGGATGATGGGCATGGAAGAGGCTTCTTATGGAGTTGGTTAGCCACTTGGGCAAGAAACTGCTCTTATTTGGACTGCTTGATGTTACGCTGTATGAACTGTGCATGCAGGGTCCACAGAAAAATTACTACTAAACTTTCCTAAAGGTGTGACTGTCCTTCAGGGTTCCTGCTTCATGAGAGAACTGCCAGACATTTTATGGGACACAGAATAAAGAAACTGTTGAACTTTGCCATTTCAAGGTAAAACAGATCTTCAAATTTCCTGCCTCATGAAAAATTCTGCCAGATGTTATAGGCCGGTAGCCTGAAGATGGATGTTTAAATGATACAGAATAACTTTGGGTGACATTCCAGGCTGTAAGATGTCATTGTCAATTCTAGAGTTTTGGAAATTGCTTACAAAAACTTTTCTGTTTACTCATGTAATATTATATCCTCCTGGAGTCTTTGATGGAATTGAAGAATAGATAGTTATAGTTTTTCTAAGTTATCATAAAAATAAAGTAAGTATTTCTTCTTGATACCTGTTTTGTTATATGTAATTTTACCATCTTAAAGTTAAAACCTTTCTATTTATTTATACAGAAAAGGGGAAATCATGTGGGAAGTCCTTCTGTATGTGTGTTGCTTTTATTGGTTAATGAATAAAGCTGTTTTGGCCAGTGGCTTAGCAGAATAGAGATAAGTGGGAAAAGTAAACTGAATGCTGAAAGAAGAGAAGCCATGGACCTGCCACAGGAGATAGATGCCTCTGCCAGAGTCTGTAGAAATTTTGCCAGTAGGCCACAACCTCATGGTGATGCACAGATTAATGGAGATAAGAGCTAGCTAGAAATTTGATTAGGATATTGGCCAAACAGTATTGCAAATAATATAGTTTCTTTGTCATTACTTTGGGTCTGAGTGGCATGGAACAAATGAGTAGCCTCCCACAACACGAAGGTAACTAGGGGGAAAATGCATTTGTTTCAACTTACAACTTGGTGGTTTATCATTCTCTATCCACAGAGGGAGGCAAGAACCTTGAGGCAGGAAGTGAAGCAGAAATCATTGAGAAAAACTCCTCAGTGATTTGTACCTTACAGGCTTGCTCAGCCTACTTTTTCATATAACTAAGGACTCTCTGCCAAGGATTGGCACTTTACCCTGAATGGCTGGACTCTCCCCCATCAATGTTGGTCACAAACATGTCTGACAGTTTACTTATAGGCCAATTTTTTGTCTTGAGATAGATTTTTTTTCATTCAATGTATTTTGATTATGTTTTCCCAATCTCCAACTACTACCACCCACCCAAATCCAAATCTACACCCCCTTTTGTATATTATTAGCAAATAAGCAGGCATCTAAAAAATAAAATATGACAAAATCAAAACAAGCCAGAATAGGATAAAACAAATAGACGGATGACCAAACAGGAGAGATTGGAGATAAAGAAAGAGAGAGGGTCTGGAGAGAGAGAGAGAGAGAGAGAGAGAGAGAGAGAGAGAGAGAGAATCATAGCCATCAGTACAGTACATGGATAAAAAAATGAATTCAATTATACCTTTAGACTCCTTTTTAAACCCATGCTTTGTCTAAGCTTTTTCTTTTCCTTACAGATCTTTTGCTTATATATTATACTGTGTGTGTGCATGTGTGTGTTATATTTCTTATAAGACAATCTTAAGAAGTCATTTTTTTTAAATTAAGAGTTCCTCTTCTTCAATGATTCTAGGTTGTGTCAAGTTTACAAAAGCCAGCCAGATACTAATAAAGTCAAATTTTAAACCAAGACAAAATAATTTCTGAGGTTCTCATGCTAATAAATGTAAGTGTGTTTCATAAGAAAGCTGAAACACATAACAAGTTATTAAGATTTGGCAAAGGAGAAAATGATCAGAGTAGGTTTAAATATAAAAGCAACCAGACTAAATGGGAGCTACATGACACAAATCAGAAGGAAACATGGTAGGTTGGTTGGAGTACTAAGGGCAAAAATGCCAGTGGCTTTTGAGGGTTCAGAAAATACTTAATGTCAGCATAACAAAGAAAGGCAAGATAGAAAGCACAGAGCCATTTTGAGCTAGACTTAGTGGACACCACTGAGCTATGAATGTCTTTTGTTTTTGTTTTGTTTTGCTTTTTACAGTTTTGAATCTGTGTCTTAAGAGAAAAGACATGCAACTATAAGATCCTAATCGGAGCAGTGCTTTGAACTTTCACCGTGTACAGAATAAATAGTAAATGAGAGAGGCAGAAGAACAGGTGTACTTTGAAACAGTGTATGTTACTCCTTACTCCTGCTCTTCAAAGAAGCAGGGATTAGGTATGTAGAAAAAGAATGCTGTAGAAACCCAAGAGTCATTATATGGTCACTCCAACCTGACCTTTGTGAAGAAGACTTAGAGACTCGGAAGGTAAATGAGTGAAAAAGTCTCAGCCTACTATCCAAGAAGACGGATGGACAATTCTTGAGTATAACCTCTCCAGTGAGTCCTCAATGTCTCAGGAACAAGTCTTTATTACCTATTAATATATTTATGTAATAGTACATGATAAAATGAAGACATGCTTTACCACATGGACAACAACCAATAAATAATATGAAAATAATATAATGGTATGGAAATTCTGGACTGAAATATTAAATAAATATTTACTTCTTTCCCCCCCTTGACTTGATAGACAAATACTAATAAATTTTTCTATGACAAGTGTGTTGATTTATGTCTTTTTTGGCTTTACAATATTTAAGGTAATCTAGAAAATACAACTAGGCACAAGTATAAATTCATTTCTAGGGAAGAGTACCAAAGAATACTCACCTTCAAAGTGAGGATCCCTTTCCAATAAGCATAAAAATGCACAAAGAACTCCTGTGTGAACGTGAATAACTTCATTTCTCTCACAGTATGTGTACGTAGAGCTGACATCACAGAACAGTGTCTGCATCTCTCCCACAGGGACTAATCACAGTCACTCTCCAAAGATTCCCCAAGCCGGCGGTGTTGAATTGAGGAGTGCTGAGGCATCCAGTTTCCTAGACAGAGCAACTCACTCCAAAATTCTTTGCCTCAGCATGAGGACAGTCATGATCTAACTACTCAGGCCCTGTCATGCAAGCCAGTCTGTCTCCACCTACAATATGCAAGCATTGAACTTGTTCTCTTCATTCATAGAATACTACCTAACAACAAAGGGAAGACGCTAGGTGCAATAATTTCCTCGTGGTCTTATGAGTCTCTCTCTTCCTTGCAGGAGAAAATATTTCATTCTGGAGGAAACTCCTAACTTCAGTCTTCCATGCATTTCAAGAAAATAAAATTAATAAAATAGTGGTAATTTCTCTATTCATATATAGCAGTTGTGGTACCTAGAGAGAGCATTTGTTGAAAATAATCCATCATTTCTTTTCTAAATATGTCCTAATTTGTTTACACACTATTTTGAAATAAATAAATTAAAAAAAATTATTTAAATCCCACTCACAGTTTCTCCTCCCTCTCCTACTCCCTGTATCTCCCCAACTCCCTCTCTGTATTCTCCTTTTTTATAAAATGTAAAACCTTGAAATTATCCTTTTATCTTCCTTAGCCCTTATATGCATTGTTCACCAAGTATTTTTCCATCTAGCACTATGTTGTTTTTTCTAGTCATACTTTTTGTAGGAATTTTATTACTCTGTAAGAGATTAAGCTGAAATTTTCTTTTTTTCTTGATGATTTCATAGTTTCCTGTCAAATGCATTACCCCATTTTCTCTTCCAAATATAACAAACACTGTGTTTACTAATTAATTTTTTATTAGTACTTTGAGAATTTACTACAAAATGTTATGATCATGTTTGTCCTCCCTCCTCCAAGTCTTCCCAGATTCACTCCCCTTCCCTTCCTTTTCCACTCAATTTTGTGTTCCATAAAGGCCAACTTGTGCTACTCAAATATTTTTAGATGGATGGCCATCCACCGGAGCATGGTCAACTTACCAGTAGGTATAATTCCTTTGACACATCTTCTCCCATCACCAGTTAATTCTCTTAATACATAAGTCCAGCCATACTCTTTATTTGCTCACAGCTTATAGAACTGTCTGAAGCTCCCCTTCAGGCAAAGTTTCAGATAATTCATTCTGTGTCTGTAGTTCTCACTGTTTCCAGGTTATACATTCTCATTCTGAATTCAAGAAGCACAAGCATGGGCACTGTTGTTTATTTCACTTCCTATCATTCTGTTCAGTCACATTCTTTGCATCAACACCTCATCGCCTCTGTATCTCTGAATGCTCACAATACCCATATCAAATACAAATATCACTCCACAAACTGTCCTTCTAAATGTCAATTCCTCTTTTCTCCCTTTCTGCATTCTGTTTCCCTTATTAAAATTCCTACAAAGGTTGTATTGCCATTTATATGCATATGCCCCTTGATTTTCAATGAATAATGTCCTGATGAATTAAAACACCATTGTAAATTATAGCATCATAAGTGAAAAATGGCCAAATATACTTAACCTACTGAATATCCTTACTTAGCAACATAGATGATTAATGTTGGCTTCCTCTCCTGGGAAGAAAATTGTCTGTATCGGAGATTCTACTGCCCAGTGCACTGTTATTCTACATAAGGCCAAAATCCATACCCAGTTTATTCATAATATTTAATACTGTTGCACTCCTCTAGAGATAAAAACATACTAATTTAAATGATTTTAAATCTAGTAACTTATGTAGTTATTTGTGAATTTAATAGGATTGCAAATGTCTAATAAAATCTTCAATAAACCTCTAGATCAGTTAGTTCCAATCTTGTTCCTTTCTCTGTGTAACACGTAGTTACTCATACAGGATTGTTGCAAGCAACCAATATTGCAAAGTAAATGAACACTGCAAGTACTTTTAATCATTATAAAGATTCATTTAGATGCTGCTGTAGCAATTCAATGATTTGTTATAACCATTTATTGGTATGGTTGTGGCTTCTATTTAAGAAAACTAAATAAAACCATGGTAACATTTTCATGTACAAGGAAACAATTACAGGGAACTAGTTATTCAGCAAGTTGTCTAATTGTGCCTTCGTTTCCTGTTTCCTTTACTATTCATGCTGAAGACTTTTACAACTTCAACTCTCAGTCTTGTTATTTAGAGGAAATACAGTAGAACAAAATCCATAGAGGTTCTCAGTTGTTATCCAGCTTAAAATAATTTCGTTTGAATATGTTTAGGATTCCATGTAGCAAGCACACTAAGAGAATTACATCTTCCATCAAAGCAAGCTCATCTTCCTTTGGGAAATACCAATAATCATCCACAATGGTATTTAAGCTTCATAAGTCTAGAGCTTTTTTAGAAGGTCCATTTAAAGATTTCAAAGCTTTATATTCTATAACGAAATTATATATCCCATTTTTGTGTCACTTGGGATTTGTACCATCAAGAATATCACTGCAAAATAACAGAGGAAAGAATCTTAAAAGAAAACTGCAAAGCACATTGGGAAAGTTATATTTGTAGCGGCGTAAATGAATGCAGGCAGATAGTAATAATATATACAGATTTAATGGGGAAATAGACTTACAAAACCGCAGAGAACAGGAAATAGAAGGAGCAGCTGGGAGCATGCCTGCAATCTTTATAAGTAAAAAATTATCCTCTGGGGACCCCGCCCCCTGCTAGCAAGGTGATTGGCTGTGTGTCCCCTACATATATTGGCCTTCCAAATAAAGTACCTAGTACTCTTATCATGCAAATGTCTCACCAACATGAGTTTAAGAGTTTCTAGTAATAACAGCAATAGTTTCTGAATATTAGTTCATAGCCTGATGGCCTAGGCAAACTGACATAAGTGTCATGAAAGATTAAAACTTAGTTTATGGAATAAGCATGGACATCTTTATTGCTATTAGTTTAATGATGATTAATTTTCTATATCAATCAATTTAAAGCAGGCATGAGTATGAAAAACCTGGCTAGGGGTAATACTGGAAAGAAGAAAGAATAGACACAGAGCCACCTATACAATGAAGCTGGAGTCAGGGTGGATTTTCTAATTATTACTGCCACAATCTTCAACCTCGGCATATTTGTTAGGTACAGCACAGGGGAAGGGATCAGTTAATATTGGTAGGTAGTCTCTTTAGGTGAGAAGTCTGGTGCTATTACATGAAGGCTGAAGGATTTGTAGTTGCTAGACTTTGTACATACCAATCAATCATTCATAAACACATGCATTCAGCTCTCAGGGAAAGTTTGGCCACCCCTCTTGAGATTGGCTCATATGTGTAATGATTTTGACAACTTACCATGGGCCAATTGGTCTCAGAGGCTTTGACAGGTTGTGTTCGTGTCAAAATAGACATTCACTCAGGACTTTGCTCACTCACAGTTCCCTGTGCTGCCTACAAAGAATATGCGAGAAGACCATGTTCTGGAAGAAATGGTTAGATTGACTGAAGCCACCAGCACATAACAGATGGAAAACCAACAACAAAAGACTTTGAATGCCAAATGTTAACCTCCAAGAAAGAGGAAACATTTTGAGGAAGATATATATTTTATTTAAGAACAAATTGTTCCATGGATTAATGTTTTCTTTTATTTCAATTTATATACTTGCTATTTTAAACATTCTTTGGGTATTCTTGATCTTGTATTTAAAATGCCTAAGCTTGCATGCTTTTCTGTAACAAAGTATGAATTGGCAAGCTACTATGGCTTTCTAAATTTTCATGTGAACTGTAGTGCCTTCTCAAAACATTTATTAGAAAAACCTTATTAACTTGCTTTTATCCAGTCTGTCTTAATTACTTTACTACTGCTGTCACAGGACAGCTGATAAGGCAATTTATATAAGAAAGAGTTTATTGGGGATTGGATTCTAGAAGATTAGCATCCATGACCATCTTGTATGGCACCAGTCAAAAAGGCAAACATGGTGCTGCAATAGTAACAGATACTCCTCAAATTGATGCATAAGCACAAGGGAAAAGAGATAATTGGGAATAATGAAGACATTTTTGAAATCTCAAGTCACACTCCCATTGTCACACTTCCAACAAGGACACACCTCCTAGTCCTTCCTCAACAGTTACAACAACTGGGACTAAGCATTTAAATATATGATCCTATGAAGGGCATTCTCATTCAAACCAGCACATTTTATTAGACAAGAATTCATACAAATCTCAGTTTCTAAGATTCTTTAAAATAATGAAATGATAGAATATGCAGGAAGCCGAAGATGTAAACTTAGCTTGGTTTTAAGACCTTAAAGTTTGTCCCCAGGGACATAATTTTTTGAGCAAGGCCATGACTCCTACTTCTGAAACAGCACTCTCAAGTGGAGAGCGAATCCTCAAATGCCAGGCCTATGTGGGGGAAATTTTCATTCAAGCAACCACAGTTCAGAGATCCATTAAACGATTTAGAGTTGTAATGATCTTAAGCACAAAGGCGGAAGTAAGTTTGGTACTCATCAAGAGCAAAACAGTGAATAAAGGTGCAGATGAAGCTTCAAGGCATGAGAGAGTATAGAAGGAGTACATGGGGAAAAAAAGTGACCTGTGGAGTTTCTGAGGCAGAGCCAGGAAGTTAAATTTAGTTGTGTGATCATAGTGTCACCATAGGGGTAGTGGATCTGAGGACAATGGCAAGGGCAGAGCTGAGAAGAGTGGAGGGAGGATGTAAGGATGTAATGAATGAGAGAAGAATCCAGCTTCTTTCTTTGTTTTTTCTTTTTGAGACAGGGTTTCTCTGTTTAACAGTTCTATCTATCCTAGAACTTGCTTTGTATACTAAACTCACAGAGAACCTCCTGTCTCTCCCTTCTGGGTATTGGGATTGAAGGTGTGTGCCACCATGCCCAGTTGAATCTATTTTCAATAATAATATAAATGTTTTGTGTAATATGAAAAGTCACTGGGTTTCTTTATACAAGAAAGTTGTGTGACATGATTTATATTTTAGAATGACCCAATCTTTTGACCAATTGGAGATTAGCGTGATCTCTACAAGTGGCTCAAGCTAATCTTCTGAGATGATATTCTAATACTCTTTATCCCTAACTAGAGAGTACCAGCAATAGCCACCAGGGAAGCAATGTGTCAGTTAAGGGAAATATATCAGAACAATTAACCACAGATCTATTTGCTAACTTAGACTTTTAAATAGAACTAAAACTCAGAATTCTCACTTAAATTAGAGTGATTCATGTTTTCCTACAGACTATATTCTAGAGATGAACTTGTGAGAATAAAAAATTAAACAAAAGGTGCTGAAGGAGCACCTTCCTCTCCTTCAGCCAATAGCCACTGAAATATCCAAAACCACAGAGAAACCCTGTCTCGAAAAACAAAAAAATAAATAAATAAATAAAATAAAAAAATAAAATAAAAAAGAGTGGCAAGCCTCGGCTCCCTCTCTTGGTTCTGGTGCTTGGTTCCTGCTCTTGCTCCAGCCATTAGACTCCTTTCCTGAAGGTTGGTGTTTTGTAAGTTTTACCCCTAAAATAAATACCCCTTTAAATACAAACTGGTGTGGGATTGTTTCACGGATTACTTGGTGCCCAGCGTTTGGTTTTAGAACCACCCCATATCCCCCCATCCCCTGGCTCTGCTGCCTGCTTCTGGCTCGGCTGCCTGCCGCCAGCTTGGCTTGGCCAGCTCGTCTTGGCTATGCCTAGAAGAAGCTAATTCTGAGCTACAAATAAATGGATTATGACAGGTGAGCTGTGCAGCAAATGATATCTTCTAGACATGGTATAGCCAGTGCACTCAGAAAATCACTGTAGCTCTTATTATCAGCACAAGACGTGCATAATAGTGTGTCCATCATCATTTCCTCATTGACAGGGAGGATCTGCCTTCTTCCTGACGCTGTCAATGACAGCAGGGGAGGGGATGCCATTTTCTTTAGTGTTGAAAACATTTGTAAGTTGCCCTTGCTCCAGAATGACTTCCTGCTTAGGCAAAGACAAGAAACTCTATGGGTCACACACAAAAAGGAGATGCTTGTTAGAAAGGGGCATAAGGGACAGAACAGCTTCAAAGTGGAGAAGAAGAAAAAGAGAGAACGGAATGGAGATGAAAGTCACTAAAATTAGTTGTATTAATGCATCAAAATGTAAACATTTAATAAATTACATTTTCTCTGTGTGGGGGCATATAAGGAATCTCAGGGTATGAGGTCAGAGAACTGCCTCCAGAAGTTGGTTCTCTCCTTCCACCATGTAGGTCCTGGGGACTGTACTCAAGTAGTCAAGATTGGCAGCAAGTACTTTTGTCTACTGAGCCATCTCCTTAGCCTGATTAAAAATAATTAAAAAGAAATAAGCAAGAAGAAATTGATTTTCAACTTTTAAAATTTGCATGTGCATTTTCCGTTGGGCCTCATGAATATATAGCACACAATATTTATAGATTTGTAAAATCAGGAGCAAAGTCCTACACTGTAGCACAAGTAATAAAAACCCAACAAAAGATGTTGGGGCTCAACCTGAAGATCAGAAAAGCAAAGCAGCCAGCCATTGGTTCTTATCTCTACCTCGGACCAATCCTGCCTGCAAGAATCAACAGAATGAGACTAACCTAAGACCTGTCTGCTCCCATCTTATATTTCTATCTAATGGTGGGATAAAAAACACACACCACTGCCACCCAGCTTCTGTGGCTAATTAATGTGGCTCCTTGGATTAAAGATGTGTGTTACCACTGTCTAGTCTCTATGGCTGACCAGTGTGGCTGTTTTACATAATGATCTTTGGACAATCTGTATTTATTAAAATACAAATGAAATAACAAGTCATTACTGTTGTGGGATCTGCGGGCCTGCTTTTCATTCCGCCTGACTCCCGCACGGCTAGCTTTACACCAGAAATAACAACACACAACCTGTATTCTTTTAAACACTGCTTGGCCCATTAACTCTAGCCCTTACGGGCTAATTCTCATATCCCTATCAACCCATCTCTAATAATCTGTGTAGCATCAGTCTTACCAGGAAAGATTCAGCATGTCTGACCTGGCAGCTTGCTTCATGGCATCTGCCCAGGAGAGGGGAGCATGGCCTCTGAGCTCACTTCCTCTTCCTCCCAGCATTCTATTCTGTTTACTCCTCCCACCTATGTTTTAACCTATGAGGGCCATGCAGTTTCTTTATTATAATTAACCAATGACCTTCCTCCATCACATTACACCTTAAAGTTACCATACATAAGATTATTTTGTACCAAGGCATTGTCACTTGATTAAGAAATATAGGTGTTGACTGAAGGACAGTTATATGACACAAATAAAACCTTATCTTGATTCTCTACTGTTAAGAATATAGCCTCTATGTCATACCTAGGTCCTGGGCTGCTTCCAACCTGTGCAATAGGTATGGAGAAACTTTCTCTGAGATATATTACCTGTCAGCATGCCATGCAACAGCCTGCCTTGGCTACTGAGACAGTTATGACATCATGGGCACCCCTCTAAATGTCGCTGTTCTATCTCTTGTCTCTCTTGCCTTTCTTGTCTCTTGCCTCCCTTCTTGTCTGTTCTCTCTGTCTGCCTGCGTTTTTCATGTCCCCATGTTGAGATGGACCTTCTCTCTTTCCTTCTCCTCTACACTCCTCCCCCAATAAGCATCTTCTCTAACTCTGTTGAATGTCTCCTGTTCCCTTAGTGGTATACCTTGGCAGGGCTAGCTGAAAGTTGCCCACTCTGCCTTTTGAAAAACCCTTTTATTGTTTGCTCACAGCATGGTAGATAACTTTTCTATCCAGAGTTCCTACCACGCTTATAGGCTCATTCACGGTTTCATAGATTAAGAGTACTTCCTTTCTTAGAGAAGAGCTTTTATTAATAAGCAAATGTTGTTATATTTCTACAAAAAAAATCAGCTACAACGATGGCCCTTACTGTTTAATATGCTGATAAATATAAATAGATATGTGTTCAATTTTGAGATGTTATTTTCTCATTATAAGTTAGTCAGGTATTTATTCTACTTTCAAACTTGGTGAATAAACTATTTGTTACTACACATTATATTCAACTTAAAATTAGAAAGTATACATGAGTAATAATCAAAATGAAATTACTGAAGTTTACAAATCTATTAAAATATCATATCTGACTTATATAAAGCATTCTTTGGATTCTTTATGTTTTGGTAAGATAAAACTAAAAATAAGTCTTTTATGTTATTAGATGTACTTAAAATACTTTTCTTATACATTTTGAATTAAGAATAGAGAAATGAGAAAATTTTCTGTGAATCTAATCACAGACATTAAAAGATGAAGAGGATATAATCCAATGTCAAAAATATTTCTCATTTCAATGTCCTTTGTCCAGGAGATGGATAGATAAGAGAATTCCCTTAATGGATGATAATGATTAAACGAGAAATTAATAGGAGTACTGAAAGAGACAATAATTAATTTGGTATAGTTTGGGTAAAGGACTTAGACAATTGCCTTTAAGAGATATAATTTAATTGGTTAGAATTTTCACCTTAGTAGTATACAAATTAAATGAACACCTTAGTCATTTATAAATTAAAATCAGATAATAAGTGAATGAGAGCAGAAATTCATATAAATACTGGGTACATATATATATATATAAATATATATATTATATAAATAAATAAAATATATAATATATAAATAAAATAAAAGCACACACAAACACACACACATATATATGTGTTATATGTTTTATTGCAACTAACAAAAGGTTGGATTTTCTTTTCTGAGTTTCAGGTACATCATATGTTACACAGTAAAGGGAGTGTTTTTCTAAGATTTCATTTCTGTGGGTCATAATGATAATTATGTTTTGTCTGAGTTTTAGATACAATTTATAAGAACTACTTCCCTATACATTATTTGCCAGGACATACATTTTCTTTATTTGAGAATTCTAAAGTGAAAATTTTATTGCTATAAAATGAATAAAGCCGACTGATCTGATAACTGTCATTACGAAGAATGAGTCTTCAATAGTAGTGTAATGTACATACATCAGTTTCACAAAAAGATGATGATACAGCTATAAGATGACAAGGGAATTCATCATGGAGGCTTGAGTTGTCTTTTTGTAAGAGGCTTACTTACATATTGCAAGAAAGGAAGTGTCATTTATTGCTTAATCTCTCTGGGAGTTTTTTTTGTGAACGATGAATAAATATATTCATGTCTGTAATTGAAAGTGACCCTCATTGAGGAAGGCTAGAATAGTTCATGAATATTATTCACAATGGATTCAAGTAGATTTAAATGTCTTGCATTTAAAATAGTTGATTCTTTTTTATTTGACCCTTTATATAATTACAGTATGGTTATGATTGTGCTAATTACTGTAAGAGTGCCCATAATTCAACAGTGGTCATCTGAGGAACTAACAGATATTTAGAAATTATAACTTAAGCACTCATTGTACTAAGAATGAAAGGAAATGCATTGATTTAAGTAATGGGAAAACACACCCACAATGTGCTCATGTGTAAAGAAAAGCCAGTTTACTTGTTTTATTTTTTATTTTATTTTATTTTTTTATTAAAATTTCTGCCTCCTCCCCGCCTCCCGTTTCCCTCCCCCTCCCCCCACTGCCAACGTCCCACTCCCCTCCCCCTCCCTCTCCAATCCGAAGATCACTCAGTTTACTTGTTTTAAAATTTGACAGTGAGTTTTCTGCCCCAGAGTTAAGAAGATGCTTGACAGTTCTGAATAGACAAAAGTTGGAAAGGACTGTGAGGTTAAAAAAAAAATCTCAGAATTAAATTTATCTCAGACTTTTCACTTTGTCTTAGATAAAATCAATTACAGTATGATAATCTAAATCTACATTTCTGTGTTGGACTATAGAAGTTTTTCACATTGACTTATATTCTTTCTATAAAGGTTGTAAGAAGGTGTGGGGGAAATT
This sequence comes from Microtus oregoni, assembly GCF_018167655.1. Lineage (NCBI taxonomy): Eukaryota > Metazoa > Chordata > Mammalia > Rodentia > Cricetidae > Microtus > Microtus oregoni. The sequence goes on from NW_024543089.1 coordinate 24,863,538, forward strand.
ATTATAGAAATGATTTATGATAAATCAAACAGTATCAAGACTTAGAATTCTGTTTAAATTTTATATACTTTCAATTTAAAAACAGTAGATCAGAAGTCATAGAGGAACATTTCCCAAACAGAGGTAATTATTTACTGAGAGAAAATTAGTGGCCATTCTGTTAAGTTTTAACATATAAAACCCAAAAGCTTACTTTTATTTTAACCCATCATGAAGTATATTCACTTTCAAACTGTGAAGAGTTGCAAAATTCTTTCATCAGTGATTTACTTGGCGTACTTTGAGAAAATTTTATTTTAGTCATTTTTATTATTGTGTGAACACCAATACACATGTGTCTTAGTTTCTGACATGGATGTTGGAGTCATGATTCTGTGATGTTGTAGTTTACAAAGTCATTTGCTATAAACCTATGTGGCACACAGACTGTTTTGCTGTAAAGTAGATGCAACTTAAGAGTTCTAAGTTTTATGGAAGGCGGGATTTGCATTATAAGTTCCAAATGCCTACTGAGTACGCCACTAAAAACTCTGGGTTATGTATGGATGCACATATGTGTGCAGTTGAATGAATGTGCATGCTGAAGTTACAGGTAAGTCACAGGTGTGTTTCCTTAGCCAGTCAGCCACATTTTCGGAGACGGTATCTCACTGAACCTGGAGGTCTTTGATGGGCTAGACTAAACGGCTAGAATCCCCAAGAATTTGCCTGTTCTTGTCTCCCAGTCACAAAGGCAATAAGCATGTAACATTTTTACATAGGTGCTTAGGTTCAGACTCAGGTCCTCTAATTTTCAGGGCAAGCATGAACTGAACTAAATATGTAGCTCCTAAATATCTCAAATGTATGATATACATCATATATATTGGAACATAAAGAATACTAAGGCTGATGTCATTTTTAAAGTTTAAAACCACATTGCATTTTTATGTGAATACTAAGAGGCGATTAGGAGTACTCTAGGTTACTTTTCAAGGAAACAGGTGTCAAGATTCTCCGAAATTGGTTCTTAACGGGAGATCTGTCAGTGGAATGAGAACAAGGCTGGAGAATTATATGAATTTTACGCCTTCCTATTCTGATTAGGTGCCAAGACAGTCACATAAAATGCTGCTAAATAGGCAGCTTTGGGGAATGCGAACTGTGGGGAGAAGAAACTCAAAGATAAAGAGTGGAGAGATTTACATTACAACATCACGCAAGGCAAACATTTTCAGTATCTGTATAGCTAAGTTTCACAGGTCATTCACACTGTTCAATATGATATGAAACCCAAAGGAATGAGTAACTTCCTTTTCTCACTCCATGAAAATATGCTTGCAAATCACACTCTATTTCAAATACCTATAATTTTTCATTCTATGTTCTAAAAGCAATCATTTACATAATCACAACACATTTAATATATGCTGTTTGTATCTCATAATCATCAGCTATGGCTATGGACATGGGTATTGCCCAAAACGGAGGTACAAACAAATATTTAGGAAGCTACATCATCCATACAAAAAATCATATAGAAATAATTAGATCTAGGGAATAATGAGAGTAATCATAATGCTATGTAATTCTATTTTATTTGATTTTATAAAACATGAATTTGTTTATGATAAAATATATGAATATTTTTGTTGCATTCATTTGAGGCATTGTGATCTGCAGCTGTCATCCTAATTTTGAAGGCAAAGGTACGAGAATTCTGAACTTGATGCCAGCCTGAGCTACGTAGTGAGACTTCTTTAAATGCAGATGCTTATAAACAGCAAAAACAGGAGCAAAATCTAAGTGACTTCTATGGTTCTAACCCTCCCAATGGTACTACAGAAAGGGCAGAATTTGTAAGAGCCAGAGGATGGATAAGAGAGTTACAGAAAACATCCTTCTGGATACAGTATGGTTGTCATGATTATGCATTCACAACAGATGCATCTGTCTCCAGAAATCATGGACACACCCACAACACATGGGGACTAGGGGCGGGACTAATTGAGAAGAAAGAAGTTAGCAGGAGAGGGAGGAAGGCAAGTAAATTGGGTCATGCTTTGTGAATGTGATCAAAAGACATTCTCTCTATATATGAAATTATGAAAAATAAGGAATTTCTCTACCTTATCTTCTATTAGTTTTACATTTCCAGAACAAATGAATGGGCTTTGAGAGGAAACATTTTTCTTGGACTTTGATGGAGGAAGGCAATTGGTTAAATAAAAAGAAACTGCTTGGCCCTAATTGGTTAGAAGGTAGGTGGGAGGAGTAAACAGAACAGAGCGCTGGGAGGAAGAGGAAGTGAGCTCAGACTCCACAGCTCTCCTCTCAGGAGCAGAGGTCTCAGAGAGACGCCATGCTCCCAGCTCCCAGGCAGATGCACGTGATGAAGCAAGCTGCCAGGTTAGACATGCTGAACCTTTCCCGGTAAGACCAGTGCTCACAGATTATTAGAGATGGATTGATCGGGATGTGAAAATTAGACTGTAAGGGCTACAGCTAAAGGGCCAAGCAGTGCTTAAATGAATACAGTTTGTGTGTTGTTATTTCGGAGCATAAGCTAGCCATGTGGGCAGCCGGAATGCTGGGGATGCAGCCCCTCCACTCTTATTACTACAAATGGCGCCCGACGTGATGGACTAAACCCACTTAAAAACGTGAGAAGGCTTAAAAATAAGGGAGACAGAGTTTATTACAGATTTTTGCTGTTTGTTGGTGGCATGCTGTAGAAAGATTTCCTGATTTGGCAACAGCAGCAGAAAAAACGCTGTGTCATTTTAAAGCGCAGCTTCTTGGGGCTATGCTGCCTGCGTGAACTCTGGCTTTACAGCATTTGTGGCACTCTGCTTGCTAGAGACAAGCAAGCGCTCTCATCTAAGAGAAACTTCCTGACTCAGCTTTAGCTGCAAAACCCTGCAGCTCATTAAAAGGCCCTGCTACGAAATACTTAAATGGTGTTGACAAAAAGCTGAACGCATGCTTTTCGGTTTTCAGCCATAGCAGGAAAAAAGCTGTGCCGTTTAAAAATGCCGGCTTTCTGGGCTGTCTTGCCAGGGCAAACTCTGACTCTTTTATGCATGCGGTTCATGCGGTTTGCAAGCACAGACTGCTGAAGCTCGCTTGCTGGCAGGGACCTTGAAATGCCATAGAGTTGTGGCAATAAACATGGCTACAGCCAGTACCTCAGCCATGAGGCTGGAAAGCTAAGGAATGGACTGGATCTAGCTGGCAAAGCCACGGCTTTAGTCCTACTGAGATTGGTTGGTAAATTAAAGACTCATGTGGTCAGAAAAACAGAGAGAGATACAGTAAAGAGAGCATCAAAGACAAAGAAAATTTTTAAATGATTTGCAGTGTGCTAAAAATATATGCAAGCTGAAAGTTAAAAGTTCTTAAAAGTAAAAAAATGAAAGAGAGTTGTTTGGTGTGGTAGTACACACCTTTAATCCCAACACTTGGGAGGCAGAGGGAGATTGAGCTCTGTGACTTCAAGGTGTGCTAGCACACGCCTTTAATCGCAGTGCCTAGAAGGCAGGGACAAGCAGATCTCTGTGAATTCAAGGTGTACTAGCATACACCTTTAATCCCAATGCCTGGGAGGCAGAGACAGGCGGATCTCTGAGAGTTCAAGGACAGCCTGGTCCACAGAGTTATTCCAGGTCAAAGATATACAGAAAATATAAAACAGAAGTAAAAAGAAACGAAATAGAGGTTAAAACAAAGGTGTACAAAGATGGAAAATAAACAGAGAATTTTGATACTGTATGCTATTATGCTCTCTTTGAATTATTTGAATGCTGAGGAAAGAGCAACAGCTGCTAAAAGATATTTATTTATAAATGCTGCTGAACTATTCCAACATAGATATTTTGATGCCTTGACTTTGAAATTTGGATCTAAGGACATGATGCTTTGGAAAGGAGTTTCTTATTTTGTTTTCACAGAGGATGAGACCCTGTTCATTTTTTCTACTCCGATTTGGTATGATGGATCACGCCCTCCTGAAGGGTTGGTGTGAACACCTTTAGAAAATTGCTTCGTTCAATTGCCAACTGAGATGAAACTAGCACACAGGTTATACCATGAAAGACCTAAATAACAACGCCCACATTCAGCAAGAAGCAGTTTGGAGAGAAAAAACTGCGCCCATGTTCCCAAATATGGTTTATAAACGTTCTTTAACATTTAAAGGGGGATATGATATAGGTATGAATAATTTGTATTAGTATAGATTTTGCTTTATTGATAGAGATTTAAGGTCAATTTTGTTATATGTATATGTATTTCTGATATTGATTAAGGTATTGTGATTGTGTAGTTCATTATTAAAATGTAATGTATAATTAGGAAATATAGGTTGTTGATGGATAATCATAAATAATAGTCAAGTTCGTAGTCATGTTAGTTAATATATTCTAGATGTGTATAGATATATTTTAGATAGGCATTCTTCATGTTTTTCAAAGATTATAGAATATGGCATTTTAAATGTTTTAATAACTTAGGACTTTTCACGACAATGAGACACTCTGCTCCTGGCAACACTAATCTACTTCAAGAGGAAGATGGGCATCGAAGAGGCTCGTTATGGAGTTTGATAGCCATTTTGGCCGAGAAACTGCTCTTGCCTGGACTATTGCATAAACTGGACACAGAGAACCCGCAGAGAGAGGACTACTGAACTTGCCTAAGGTGAGATGATCTTTCGGGGTTCCTGATTCATGGAAGAGTCTGCGAGACATTCTGCAGGACACAACAGATAGTGACTGAACTGACTTTGAATTTTCCTGCTTTATGGAAATGTCTGCTGGATAGCATGGGCCTGAAGGCTGAAGATGGATGCCCCAACGGTACAGAGGAACTTTGGGTGACTGTCCAGGCAGCGAGATGTCTCTGTCATTTCGAGAGTTTTAAAAGTTGCTTTTTTCTTGTTTGCGTAGGTAGTATTGTATCTTTCTGGAGTCTTTGATGGAGTTAAGCATAGTTAGTTATAGTTATAGTTTTCCTTAGTTATGATAATGATTATTGTAACTTTTACTTGATAACTGTTTCGTTATATGTAATTTTGCTATGTTAAAGTTAAAGCCTTTTGTTGTTGTTGTTGTTTAAACCGAAAAAGGGGAAATGATGGAGGAAGGTCATTGGTTAAATAAAAAGAAACTGCTTAGCCCTCATTGGTTAGAAGATAGGTGGGAGGAGTAAACAGAACAGAATGCTGGGAGGAAGAGGAAGTGAGCTCAGACTCCACAGCTCTCCTCTCGGGAGCAGACGCCTCAGAGAGACCCCATGCTCCCAGCTCCCAGGCAGATGCACGTGATGAAGCAAGCCGCCAGGTTAGACATGCTGAACCTTTCCCGGTAAGACCAGTGCTCACAGATTATTAGAGATGGGTTGATTGGAATGTGAGAATTAGCCTGTAAGGGCTAGAGCTAAAGGGCCAAGCAATGTTTAAATGAATACAGTCTGTGTGTTGTTATTTCGGAGCATAAGCTAGCCATGTGGGCAGCCGGAGTGCTGGGGATGCAGCCCTGCCACTCTTATTACTATAGGACTTATTATTGGACTCCCCAGTTACCAATGGGAATGATCTCATTACCTGAAAAATGACTATTGTCACATCTGTACAATCTTTCCCAACCCCTAAATGCTTGCATATATAAGTAGAGAGACTGTCAGTCTCTTTAAGGTTTTGTCTTTTTCAGAATGTCATACAATTATGTTCACGCAACTTCAGCCTTTTTAGAGTTGTGTCTTCCACTGAAGAATGCATCTTTAATTCATCAATGTTCTCACCTGGATGGAGAGTTCATTCATTTTATGACTTAATAGTATTTTATTGTAGTGCTATGTGTTTATGTTAGTATTAATTGTTTACTTACATTAATCTATGTATTTGTCATATATTTATCAATCACGCATTATCCATTGAACTGAAATTGCAGTGAATTTATTCATTAGTGCTATATATTTTAGATAATATATTTTTCTTAGTATTATTCTTTCATTAATTTACTTACATACATTTGTTGAAAATGTGTAAATTGCTTCCAGTTTGGAGCTATCATATAGATATACAATATATATATGGTGAATATATATTGTGTACCTTCCATATTCTCTATGTGTGTGTTTGTGTGCATGCATATGAAGTTTTAAATGAGATGGTAAGTATCTAGTTGTGTCCTTGTTAGTGTGCATGGAAAGGCAATGTCAGACCTGTAAAAAGTAACCTGGCTTATTGTTTTCCAAAGTGAGTGTGTCATTTTGTGTTTTCTCCAACAATGAAGGAGTGTCCCTGTCACTTTACCCCCTCACTAATGACTTGTGATTTCTGTGGCCATTATCATTAGAATTTTAAATGTATATGTAGGTAGAAACACTATCATTTTGTGGTATTTTAATTTGTTTCTTTTCTAATCATCAATGCTGGTGTGTTTGCATGCTTATATGCCATGGTAGTAAGTATTTCCTTTAAAGTTTACCCATTTAAATCATTTACTTCTTTTTTTTTTTATTTTGAGTTTCAAGATTCTTTGTTTATGTCACCTGAAAACACCCCTGCAGGTTTTGTTTTCCTTTGTGGGTAGTTAATCTTTTCATTCTTTTAACAATAGTTTGTCTCAACATGTGAACTGCTTTGGGTGGCTACTCAGTCTAGGGGTTGTAACCCACCCTGCAGTCAATTATTCCAGGGGCCCGGAGAGGCACTATCTGGAAGATAATGGGCTAAGAGAGAAGAAGGAGGCCATGCTAGGTTTGTCAGAGCCTCCCTTTATTAGAGACAGGTTACAGCATATATAGGATAAGGAGTTGGTAGGTGGGCACAGGGGCCTGGACTCTTGCCGCATAGTTCACGTTGGTCACGTGGTTCACGTTGGTCAGGTAGGCCAGGAGGTTACGTTCCATCAGGTCACGTAGGCCAGGAAGTCACAACTAGGAGTTGACACACCTAGTTCTCTAGACAGTTTGGAACGTGGGGCGGGTTCTGCTAACAGATAGCTCTCCATTAACAGCCAATTTGGGTGTGGGGTAGGCTCTGTCAATAGAACGATTTTTAACACAATTATGGCTGTGGGGTTCTCTGCAGACTCCCCAGGGTGATGGTTCCTGCAATAATCCTAGGAGGAAACGGCTCCTGACATCAACATAAGTTTTAAATTTTAATAGAGTCTAACATCTAGTTTTAATTTCCTGGATAAGCCTTTCAATGCTGTATCTAGGAACTCATCCCCATGCCCAGAGCTATGTAGATCATCTCATAAGTTTTTGCTTAAATGCTAGATAGCTTTTACATCTGAGCATGTGCAATAGGTGTTGTTTAATGTGTAAGGTGTTTTCAGATTTCTTTTGTGGATGAACTGTAAATATCATATGATAGTACATAGCTAGCAACTCTCAGATATACAAAGGAACTTCTAAAAGTAATTGAGGAGATATATAAACTAACTTTAACATTACTGGAAGTTGATCATAAGAACCTTGCATAGTTCTTTACATAACTAGGCATGGGCAGAATTTATTAAAAGATGAAATTTCTGAATTTATGCATGTGGATTTTACAGATTTCCTTCACTTAATAAACTTTGTTACAAGTCAAAAAAGATAAAAAAAATAGCAACTGGCATTAAACAAAAATGTATCTGTTTAAAATATTCTTTTTTTGTATATATTTAAACTGAACAATATATACAAAATTGTTAACAGTGAATTTAAAATGGCACATAGACTAATGGCATGATTAAAGATACTATGATGAGGACATTAGAAAAACTTCTTTGATAGGCATTGAGAGCAGGCCATTTCTCTGTAAAAGAAATTAACATTGACGATATTAGGTATTTAGCTCAGTAGTCAAGGGCGCTCACATAAGAAGTTGTGAGCACCAGAGATCAAATTCCAGCACCTGAGTAACAAACCAGGTTCACTAAAACACCCTCAAGTCCAGGGCTAGGGGGTCTGATGTGTTTTTCTACTCCTTACGTGCACAGATATGTTCGCCCTCCTGCATCCCCTGGAGAGGAGTCAATACACCCAGGGCTACTGACACCGCAGCTGCACCTTTCTTTTGCAAGCAATTTCACATCAGGGCGTGTTGATATTAGCAGCATTTGATTTAGATGCTACCATTGATTCTCAGTGTTTTCATCCTATGTTTTTTATTATTTAAGATGCGTTATGAGAGTATTTCTAATGTATGTATATGTGGACATATTATATTTATGGTTGTTAAACTTTGTTCATGATAATACATTTTCAGATACAGAAAACAATGTTTAAAAAGAAAAATCACAAATTTGGGAGCACTGCTGAGAAAAATTCAGAGCTCTGTCCTGTTCATTCAGACAATAGCACTTTGACAGTGTACTGGTGTAAATGTTTATTGAAAACACAAGGATAAAAAGAGCCTGATATAAAGCCACAACTTGATATACAAGTTACAACCGCACAGACAAAGGAAGATGCTGTCTATGCTCTAAGGCCAGGTAACTTTTTTTTATTCAGTATTTGATAAGATAGTTCGCCATTCTTTGACAATAGAATCTCAACAGTACATTGGATTTCATCTCTTATTTGGTCAGTAAAACGTCTTCAAATAACATACAATATATGTCAAAGTACAATTTTCTTTAAAAAATGTGACCACTCCTTTATGAATTTGCACAAGTCACAGAAAAGAATTTGAGGCAGAAAAGACAGCAGATGTCGTGGGAAGGAAGTGTGAAACTGCCCTGTGTAGTCAGAGTTGGAGCCAATTCAATTCAGTGATGTTTAGAATGTAAGTGACAGCATATTAAAAATAATCATATAATGCCTTGCAAAAACACACCCATGTGAAGACTTTTCTCAATGTGCATATCAATGGATGTAATAATATTCTTTATATATAATTAAGCAATTCTTCTCTTTTAAGCAAGAAATGATAATAATAAAAAAGCCTTTCTGCTTCAACTGCCCATTCTTTAGAGACTTATGGAATGGGTCTATTCACACTAGCTTCTACCCCTTCATTTTGATGCCAATCATATGCCATATAGAACCCAGAGACCCTGTTATAAAAATAAAGGAAAACAAAACCAACATAGTTAACGTACAAACTATGTCAATCATACAAATGGCATTTCTGAGATGATAGCTTACTGTAATTACAATGTGTTCTGCATCTTTGTCCGCTGTCCATGCATTTCTATAGCATCCTTTACCTAAGTTCATGCTTTTGTTGAGATGGCTTCTGCTTCTTAGCAAAATGGCACAAAAGAAATCAATCAGTCTCAGTTTTATGCCTCATGGAAACCAGTTTGGGTTCATTTCTTTCCTAACTCTGTGTTCAGTGACCTGATTGGCAACTTGAAATCGATAATGGTAGAAAGTGCCCTGGAACTCTGCAGATTCAATCCATTTATTGTTCTTCATGTGAAAGAACATTAAAATCATACTATAAAAGGTTCTTTGATTATCTTTATGATTATTTTCAATACTGACAGAAAAATGATTCCAACATTTATAGAGCAACTAAACATATCTTGGAAAAACTATATATTAATAGTGAATTAGGATCAGTTGCTTTAACTGAAAGATGATATACTTCAGAAGCAAGTATCACTATAGACCAGAGGTTCTCAACCTGTGGGGCTCGATCCTAGGTTGTCACAGATTAGATGTCCTGCATATCAGATATCACATCATGATTCACAATAATAGCAAAATTACAGTTGAAGTAGCAACAAAAAAATTCATTCTTGGGGGTCCCCACTATATGAGGAACTGGATTTGTCACATCGTTAGGAAGTCTGAGAACCACTGCTGTAGATACTGACACTATCCTTACAGCATGGATTTCACAGATAATGGAAGACTTTGTGTCCATCACTACTAATGGAATCCAAGACACCCATCCATGTCATGTATTCGCCCCCTTAAGTTCTGACATAGTAAAGTTAGATAATCACATGAACCATTCTGAGATTCAAAGTCAAATATGCTGTGTGTGTGTGTGTGTGTGTGTGTGTGTGTGTGTGTGTGTGTGTAAAGGGTTGGGTTCCTGTGAATCTCCAGTTTGTCTGTATTTTGTGTATTAAGCTGTCAGGAACTATCAAAATCACTTCCTTTTCTGTCAGTCTGTCTTTGGACAGCATCCTTTGAGACACAACAGCATTCAGCAGTGAGTCCCATCCCTGAAGTCTCAAAATGATATGTAAATCCTGCAATTCACCATGATCTGTGTAGCGCGGGTTTAATTCTTCCTCCTAGGCCTCAATCTGCTGCAACATTACTCTGATATACAGTACAAAAGCAGTAACAAAGATGTTCATATCAGCCCATTGTAAGATGGTGGCAGGCAGAGAAATCAATGAAGCCAAGGGGACAATAGATGGAGTTTAAACAGGCTGCTGAAATTTGCTAAGACTCAGACAAAGGGCCCATGCTGAAAGGGAGCTGCTGTGGTATTCCGAGGCCCCCATTATGTGGCCGAAACAATCCTCACTCAGAGAGTGGATTTGCATCTGTAATAGAGTTCAAGCTCTGTTTGTGAAAGGCTTTCGCTAGGCCTGACCCCCTGTCTCAGGAGCGCATTGATACCCAGCACCTCGCCTGTGCCTTGTCCCACACTACAGAGAGCAGTATCATGGGAAAATGCACTAACTTAAAAGAATGCCAAGGAAGGCAAGAGGAAGGGAGAAAAAAAATAAAGGCTTGAGGCAGTTTTGGTGGTACTTAGCAGTGAAAATTACTTTGGCAAATAATAGAACCTACTGCTGGTAATTACTGCTAACAAGCTTCGCCCAGCCCAAATGTGACACCGGGCTGATGTGAGAAAAGCTGATGGAGCCCAAGCTTATTAAGCCTGAAAGAAAGGGACCTTTTCCCTATGAAAATACAGCAACTCGGGGACTTTGGAAACCATGTAATCTAGTGTTACCAATTATTCCCTAAAACAGAAAAATGGGGCTGCAATATTTAAAATCCGCCTTAGATTTTATTCAGCTTGGTTCCCTAATCCCAAGCAACTATAATCGCGAACATCTTTGGTTTCCTAAACATGTACTCTTGGTGCCAAACAAAATATTGTGGAGACTTAGACTACTCCATGCTAAGGAGCACTGGGAGATCTTTCTTCCTTGGGAGCCAACAGATAGCTTGAAAACATTTTCTCCCTGTGGAAAACTGCCTTTCAACCAGCAAACATTCGTATCAGAGCTCAGATTGTCTCTTTTATGACTTGTTCGTGGCGCTAGTTTCAAATTAAATCTGCTGTGGTTTGACTCAATAATATCAGTTTCATCAATTTAAAATTTCTATAAGAAGGTGACCATACATAATGTTAGTCTAGGACGACTCCTCTTTGTGGACACCTGCCTTGGAGTTTGACTAATGTGCCGTGAATCACTCCATTATTTATTGTGAAAAAGATAGTTTGCTTTGAGGGTAAGCTTATACTTCCTCTGTTATATGATTAGGGAAGTAAAAGAGGTAAAAAAATATAGCTCATTTATAACTCTATATGCTGCATACAGGAAGGATTCTATATTCTTCCCAACATAGGACACAAGTGATAATTAAAACAGATCTATTTCTTGTGTGCATTGGTGCTTCTGTGAAAGATAAATGCTTAATTCAGCATTTGAATAGAATTGAATTCTATTATAGTTATCTGACACATCCATAATCTTCTAATATCCTCATAGTTTAATATCTTATAATGGAAACTAAGATACAAATAATAGTTCTATTATCTAGTAAATTACAAGTATTTTACGTACAGCAACACTTAAATCACTGAAACAGAAACCATGGGCTATTTTTGACTTAATAGTTGTGCAATTGTGACAATGTTTTGTTTGTGGGTTTTTTTTTGAGAATATCATATTATGTATTTTGATCATATTTATTCTTCTTCCTTCAACTCCTTGGTTCTTACCACCTACCTATCCACTTATCCCCCACACCAGTATCTTTCTCATATTAAAAACACATTGAGTTAAGTTTGTGTTGGGTGGCTGCTTCTATATGTGGGACTTGACATTGAGTTTGACTGCTATACCAGGTGTCACTCTCTGGAAGAAAACTGGCTTTCTCTTTACCAATAGTAACTGAAACCTCCTCAGCTGGGGTTGAGATTTCCTTCCTACCTCTTTTCCTCTCCAGTGGGATTTTGTCTGGCTTGATCTTAGGCAGTTTTGTGCATGTTACAAAATGTGAAATTTTTTAACTTCTTAATGTGGCTTTGAATGCTTAAAATCCCAGCAGTTCATTCTGAACTGCATTATTTTAATACTTTCTATAATTTGATTTTCTGTTGCATAATAACATTGAGCACAAAGTAATATTAAGACACGCCATACAACTCTAACAGTTTAATAAAATTTATATAGACATGGTCTTCAGTTTTACACATTGATTTTATAGAAAATAAACAAAAAATACATTTAAAATTTGGATTGAAGTAGTAGAACCAAGGAGACACATACTTGTCAACTGGTTAATTTTGAAATGGACACGTTTAACTTTAACACTGTTGCTATATGATCACAGATATTTAATGTACAATGATATTTGTAGAGAAATGTATTTCTTGTTGATATACAAAGAATTAGGTTTACAAAGAAGTCCAGCAACTCAGTCTGTAATCAGGACCGAAGTGGTAAAGTTTGAATGTTCCGTACAGAGTTCATAGAGAATATATTCTTTTTGGACTTAAACTACATAATGTATGAGTTAGAGAGCCAGAACATTAAAATTGTGCATATTAAACTTGTGAGACTAACTCTGTTTAATTAAAGAAAATTTAACTTTTATATATATTAATTTTACTTAGATTGAGTTAACTACTGTGTAATAGTCATTTATTATTCTTTGTCCATGATGATGAAAGAGACTTGTTTTTATATTAAAATGTTTGTTTAGTCCATAATTTTATAATACTACAAAATTTATTTTTAAACAATTCTACTTACCACAACTTCTTGCTGTTTCCACCATGATAGTGGATAAGCTTTAGGGAATAATCCCTTACTTCACTAAATCTGTTAAACAGAGTATAAACTTATAATATGCTTCCCCACTATGTTAGAGCAAATATGGACGTCAAAACTTTCAAAGCAAAATAATACTGTTTTTATAAAGAATCTTATAATCAATGAAGTCAGTTGTTCAGAAATTCAAGCATTATAACATGATAAAAATTAGTTCTAGTACACTAAGGAAATATATTCTCTTTGGCCTAGTAAACACACAAACATAACAGAGTCTACTAAGCCAAATAGAGAAGTAAAGAATTTGATTTTCTTCATTTGTGTTTTATATGTATGTGTGTTTTATGACATTTTCTTTATCTTAGAGCGCAAACATACTGCAACTTCCTTTTCTAGGAATAGTGGTTTAAATAAGCTATCTGACTTCTGTGCTAATGTGAATCACGTGTTTTCCTGGTACTGTGAGGAGGGCCTGTGAATACCTTTGTGGCATTTCACAGGAAAAACAAAGCAAACATGCAAAGAAAGGGAAAGTAGAAATGAAAGAGACAGACAGGAGTCATAGGTTTAAAGGGGACAGAAGCAAATAAGGGCTGGTGTCTGTTAGAGGAAGTGTGGCTTAGAGGTGTGGAGAAAGAGGTGGACAGAAAAACAAAGACAGTTTACTGCCTGGCTAGCTGTAGATCCTATTTCTGCAGTCATAATCTTATACACCATAACACATACAGAAAGCCCGCTGTTAGTTTAGTGATGCCTCTTTTCAGCTTTACTAACCTATAATTGCCAAATTATATATATATATATATATATATATATATATGAGTTTAAGGTATACAATTTGATCTTTTTAAATTTCATATACATTATAAATCCAAACACAAAACAACTGATAGATTAACAGTCTCAATGCTTCACATATTTTTGTGTATATATGCATGTGTTACCTCCTAACAACTTTTGAAAGCATTTTGCTATGTCAAGGGGAAAACTTTGGTTGAAGATGGCAAAAGCAAGCCTTTCAGTGCTCTAATAATACACTTATGTGGAGAAAAGCATATAAGCTAATGATAGGGTATAAAGACTGCTTCTAAGACATACCAACAGATGTTATTGCTTATCGTATTTCTTAAGCCATGCGCTACTATATTGAAGTGTATGTAGAGAAAATTAAGGTAAATATCAGTTTATGAATGAGAATATGGACATTGAAATCAAATACTGATTTTTCAAACTGTGTTTCTAGGGTTGCAAATATAAAATTATGTGTGTTATTTATTACATACACAGAGATAAAAAATTTCTGAATTAATAAGCACAATGGAAAGGTACTTATAAATATTTTAGTATATTAAAAATGCCAAGTTACTTGACAGAGAGTAAAAATAAACATGTCTTTAAGTAAATGGCCATCTTTAGTAATGGATACAAACCATCATGTTAACTAATATTTTAAAAGTAAGAAAATGAAACATTTAATTGTGGTCAGTTTGAAAACAGGAAGGCAGATGAAGGTTGCTACATGTTAACAGAAGATGTTTTTAGCGTGTCTTCATGTGTCTTTGCCTTCAAAACGGTACTTCTAATCAGATATATTAGGTGAAATAACATTTTCCAGAATCATTGCACAGATTGTCCCATGTGCAGTGGAGAGCAGCCTTTACCCTTTACCCTACAACTAAAGTGATGACGAGAAGGACGGACTGGCCTGAAGCTTCCCAAAAGAAAGACGCTCCAGTCATCTGGAAAGCCAAATGTACTTTTTGTGGTTTCTGTCCTTTAACTTTACATTTCTCTGGGACCATCTGAAAGCTACCATCCTAAAGCTTTTATTCAGGATGTTGCATGTAAAGAAATACTGCCAAAGTTAGTATAACACTGGAATTTTTAACTACTCATATTTAATTAATTTATGGGATGTTTTACAATGAATCTCAAGGGGTGTGTTTTATTTTTCCACCTTGCACCACCCACTCAGAGAAAAATATTATTTAAATAAATCTTATTATGTTTGTAGTACCATCTAAATTATTGTATATATTATATTTCCTTTAGCTATAAAGCTACTAAACATAACTTCCTAAGCTGAATATGTTGTTTACAAGGGAAAAGTAAGCAGAAAAAATGTTAGTTAGCCTTATGTCTTTTATTTTAAACCTACTTTCTGTCTTACAACAGAAATCCTAAGTTCATCTCAAATCCTCATCGGCCAAATTTACTCCAGAATATTATCTATATATCTTAAATGTTTCGATCACTGCATCAGATCTTAGAATACAAATTGCACCTATGAGAAGGCATAGTTTCTTTAATTCCTAAAAGGTTTAGAGTATGTTATTCTTGTAAATTTACTAGAGTAAGCAAAAAAACCCCAAATAACAGAGACCTCATATTTTCCGTCTATGGCAGAAAGAAGTAGAAGAGCTTGAAATCAGCTATTTTATGTCATTTGTCTATTTGGAATCCTGTGATTATATCAGGCACATAATAGACCAAGTGTGTGTTTAGACTGATCCACTTAGATATTTTTTGTGGGGTCCTTAAAAATGTCTCTATCATGACGTATGAAGACTTTAGCTGTACATTAGACTATCTGTATAAATGTGGTTTGAATTTGAACACTAGTTTTAGTGTTCAAATGTCAGAGCATCGACTATGCAGAGCATCCACTGATTTTCAATATTTAATATCTGTCATGAACTATAAAAGAATAATATATTTCTCTTAGCTATCCAAGCATTCCAGATATTTAAGAGACTCTTCTATGTCAGTCCCACATAGTACAACATCAAATTCAATCCTACGCTAGATAAAATTTTAAGGCTTAGTGTGAGAATGGCCTCCTGGCCCCATTAATATTTTTAAAATGATTATTGATGCTGGCTTTCTCTTCTGTTCTCACAGAACACTACCAAACCCTGCATTTAGTTTTTGTTGTAGCAAAGATAAAAGGTGAGATATATTTCTGAACTTGAAAATTTCAGAGCATAATAGTATTTTCTCTCCTTGGTGACTCTTTCATTTTACCAACTGGGTGACTTGTTGAAGGGAATAAAGAAAGAAGGCTCCATACAGGGGAAGCCACTGATATTATTGGCAAGTGAAGCTCACGACAAATGAGATATTGTATGGGCAAACACAAAATGAGCTTTCACGCAGGGCTCTGTCGGTGTCATTCAGCTTTGCCTGAATGGACAACCCTCTCGTGATTTATCTTCCATTCATTAAGGCAATGGCTCGCATCTTTTCAGTTGTGATGGACAAAACCTTACTAAATTGACTACTTCCTGCTGAGCATTGTGGAGCCTGAGAACTGAACAGGAAGGGGGATGCAGCCATATTTCATTCATCTAGTAAGTCAGCCATACTCAGTAGAACTAAGAACTCAGAATTACAAAGATCCTGTTTCAAGTGGCCCACTGTTCTGGACCACAGAGTGATCAAGGATCTCTGTAGTTTTGTGGACTTGAGAGCAAAACGTGGAAATACAGATTGGTAGGAGATGACTGATGACCAAACTAAGAATTGAGGACAATTGGCTAGGAAGGAGGCAACATTTTTTTCAGTTATTGATCTAGATAATACATATTAAGTTCATTTCTTTTAAATATTATCTATGTTAGCCCCAAAATAATTATATCAAATATATGTTAAGATTCTAATCAGCTTTACAACAGTAAAATTAACTCTGAGAAAGTCTTCAGCTTCTAAAAGACTATCCAAATACCAAAGAAAAATAAAGTGTCTTATATAAAAGATACTAAAGAATCCTTAAGTCTTTGGATATTTGGTAACACATTACAATTCTAGTAATTCATTCATATAGAAATTAATATATTTACACTAAAGATAGGAACAAATATGACATATATTTCTAAAGGACAAGAACAATCACAAAATTTGTTTGCAAATGTGTATGTCACACTAGAATAAATTAAATTTCCAATAATAATATTGACATTGTTATATTTTTATTTTAAGGGAAGCAGGAATTGAGGGTAGGAGGCTTTGTGATAAGCATATTTAATATTATATTGAGGAACACTATGCAAAAGAAAGTAATGGATATAAGGAGGTGAATATATACGTGAAAACTAAATGCTAGCCTTGTTGGTATGTTGTTAGATCTTTGTGACTGAAACAGTCTTCTAGTAACATTTGCTTTAAATTTTCGCTTAAGAAATAAAGTGCACTTTGTAGAGAGATCAAAGTAAATAAAATTAACCCCCTACAATACTTTAAAGCAAAACAAATTTCAAAATTGGTCAATTGTAAAAAGAATGCATATATGCTAGCATATGTCTTCATGCACACACACACATGTACACACACACACACAAACAAAACACCTCCATATTGCTAATGAAAGTAGATTAAGCTAATTAATCTCCATGATTCTTTTCGTAGAGTTTGGTGGCATAATTCTCGGGGCTAATTTCTTTTAAAATTTCTTCTAATAAAGAATGAATAGTTCATTATGTAAAGAAATAATGAAATAAACTACTTTGGGTAGCAGAAAGTTAAGAACATTACTTATGTAAACAATGAGAATCATCATTCTGAATAAAGACATAATGTTATTAAGAGGCGTAATGAATTGACTTTATTTCACTACAAGGACATTATATGACATTATTTTGAATACCAGTATTAGTGAATAAGTAGAAAATAATTCAGTAATTTTAGTCCATGTTGTTTTTTAAAGAGTAACTGATGATACACATTATCACCTAAAAAATACACTAAAGCTCATACGTAGGTTTTATTCAGCGTTTTCTCCCAAAAATATCTGCAGAGCTATTTTTTCTTTCTTTTTTGAAAATGCATTTTATCTGTACTTTATTCTATAGATGTTGTTGCCTGCATGTTTGTCTGTACAACACATATATGTCTTTTGACCAGAACAAGAGATCAGATCCCTGTAACTGGAGTCAGGGTTAACATTTGGAGGGCTGGCAACTGAACGCAGGCCCTCTGAAAGAGCAGCCAGTGAGCCAGTGTTCTTAACCTATATGATATCTATCCAGCCTCCTATGCAGAGTATTTTCTATCCTCCAGGCTTAATTCTACAAAGCTCATATCCATTATTAAATTATCTATATCTCCATATTTATTTATGTATTTTTATTTTTATTTATTCACCTATTATCTATCTTTTATCTATGTAATTATCTATCTTCATCATCATCACCATCATTTATTATCTACCTATCATCTCCATCTGATTTCTTGAATTAGAGATATAAACTACAATGCATGTAAAAATCAAGATTATCATCAACTGTCATTTGAAAAGGCCCAGTATATTTCAATAACGCTTTACTGTTAGCCTATGTGTCTCTTCTTTAACATAGTTTCAGTGCTGTCTACTTTAGCTATACATTATTTGTTAGCCTTGGGCCTCAGATAAACAAAAGGGTCAAATATATAATGCCTGTAAGTTACCAAAATTAGTTACAAAATCAAAGTATAAATTCTTATTTGATTTCCTTTATCCATTTGGTTCTGAGTTTTGTGCAAGCAGAAAGTTAAGAATCTAGTCCTACTCTTTTGATATTGGTATCCAGATTTCCCAGTGATGGCAGCTGCTGTTCTTTCTCCTGAAAGTTTTGATATCTCCTAGGGATTTCCTCAATTTCTTTATTGGGTGTCTTAAAACGTTCATTGTTGAGGTCTTTCATCTAATTGGTCAGGTTAATTCCCACCTTTTTTTTTTTTAAGACGTGTCTGTTGTGTATGGGATTAATTCTTTAATATATTCTTTTTTCATTCCAAAGTTGTTTTTCTCATTGTCATATAGGAAAGCTACTGGATTTTGTTTTTCAAATTTGTATCCTACTACTTTGTTGGAAGTGTTTTTATCAGCGCTAAGAATTATTTTTGCAGGAATCTTTGAAGTCTCTTATACATAGATTATTCTCATATATAAGTGGGGATACTTTGACTTACTTTTATATTGTAACAATTTTTATAACTTATCCTATTTCTCCAGCTAAAACTATAAGCATTGTATTAAACAGGGGTGAAGAAGGTGAACATCCATGTTTTGCTTGTGAGCTTAGTGGAAATAATGAATTTTTACCTATTTGGCATGATATTGACTATTTGTTTGCTATATACAGATTTCATGACCCTGGTCCACAAGTGTGATCAAGTTACTAGACTTAACACCACCGTCAAATTTCTGAATTTCATGTAGCCATAATTATTCTTCTAACCTATACTGAATAAGGATAGAGGATTAGTATCCTTCTTGACTCCTACAAATAAAACTCACCATCCTATGATAGAATGACTAAGATAAAATTTTTAAAGGAAAAAAGGTATATATATACCTTACCTATCATCTCAAGCAGAATACATGCTTTCAGTGACTACTCTACACCTATCTATTGAGTGAACAAATGGTTAAGAAAATGTAAACATTTAATATAATTTTTATCATTCTTCAATAACTTGTTAGTGAACGCTTTGGTTTTTGGTCCAAATTAATTTTAAAAGTAAAAATGTTCTCTCCAAAGGCTCAGAGAGAGCTATTTTAAGGATCTAATTCTACATAAGTGCCTTTGGTGAATTAATTTTTGTTGAAACAAACAAAAGTCCCTATTTGCATTAATAATAATTGGCTTACTGTTTATTAAATTATAGTAAGTAACTTTGGTGTTCATAATTACGGGTATTAAATTCTGATAACCAACTGCTTATTGAGTACTATTTGTTTTGCTAGGAGTTTTAATATACATTTTAGAATTAACAAAAGTCTTTTGCATGTAGTACAGCCGCAAAATCAAATGCTAAGGAATAAAAACCCATAAAATCTCCACTTCGGCTTGGTACACATTAAATTTGTCTTCAGGTACTGTGTTTAATCTTACATCTAAAATAAGTTCTTCTACAAAATCTTGATATTTTTCCTGTGGTATGAGAAATAAAATAATTGTTGAGAGAAGTTTATTTCCCTGACCAAGGCTTCAAATATCAAAGAACTGACAACAGGGGTAGGGAAGTGAAGGTGGAAAATCGGTTCTCCTAACAGTGTCACTAGGCTTCAGCTTGAATCTCAGTTACGTGATCAGCCACGCATGTGAACAAAAGAGACGTTCTCAGAAGAGAGGAAGGGTTTCTGATGGAAATCACACAGAAAAAAAGAGAAAATCGTTTGGGGAATAAAGCAAGAAGATGACTGGGAGGGCCTTGTGGGTTTTACTAAACGGGTTGGTGCCCTCACACTCATTGCAGAGATTCTTTTCCTCTTAATCTCTCTCCATCCTTCCTTTTCACAGTGCATTAGTCCCAACCCCAGAACTTCTTATAAAAGAGAGTTTTGTATATTTTTGATGTCTGTGGGAAAGAAGAGTTCCCGGGGAGACTTTCTTATGAACACATGTTGGAGGCATTTTATGGGAAGCGAAAAAGTTTTAAGGAGAAGATGTACTAGGATGATTACTTGGTCAGGAGTTTTGTGGGGACAGGTTGGTTGCCTTTCTCATATATAATAGTATATTGTGTTCCACAGGAATCAGTGTCCAGCTACAGGGCATGACATCTTTCATTAGAAATGTCTTAAGCATGCACAGTGCCACGTTCTTCTTTTATCCCCAGATATGGAAGGAATTTGGGGAAATACACTTAATTTTTATTTCAAACATATTGAAAATAATAAAAAGATGGAGAACTGTTATATGGAAATGAAAGCATAAAATACCTTTAACTCAAAATCTTCTGTAAAAATTCTAATATAGAACCAGTAAAAAGCAAAATAGCATTGCCTACTCAGAAAGCGGAACATTTGTTTACTGGATAACACAGTTGATGTATATTCTACTCAAAATTGGAAAACCAGAATTGACTCTGAAGTATAGACAATTACTGTTATGGATAACGTATCTAAATAGATCCTCAATCAACAAATACATTTAGTGCTGAAGGGGTGATTCCATTTGTTTACATCGTGAATTAAATTAAGTTTAGAAAATGAAATTTTTATACTCAAATGTAATATTCAGGTTAATGTATTAGCACATTTATCTGTGTGAGAAACTCAAGAGTAAACACTACTGAGATTACCTAAACTTTCCATTTCTGTGTTTCTTCCGGAAGCTATGATATGTGGCTGATATTTTTTTCCCCAACAAATGGAGATTTTTGTTTGTTTGTTTTTTCCATTTTTTCCACTCCAAGTCTATTTGTAGGGGACTGTGGCATGGTCTTATTGAATCTTTGATGAGTATCATAATAGTCAGATAATAAAAGTCAGTATGCAACTTGTGCCATTTATTATTAAGAGGATTTGACACTTTCTAAATAAACAAACTTCTTGAAAGAAATAATGGAAAGCTTATTAATCCTTTTATAATTTTCATAAATCAGGTGGTCAGTTTTACAGTTGGTATCAGTTGATTTCATATGATTTGTCTTAATATACACCATAAACTGGTTTTCTATAACTTTTAAGCATGATAATAGTTAATAACAGGCACACGCATATTTGTACATATACGCATACATACGTATGTATGTGCATGTGTCTGTACATCAGGTTTTATAACCGTGGAAAAATTACTGCAGTAATAGTTGCTAAGCAAAGTTTGTATAGCTTATAATTTGGTTTCATGAGCTATTTTGTAATGCATGGATTTTATTGGACTTTAATCAGCCTACTGACACTGCCTATTAATATGACGTGATTAATCAATGATCATCCTTTCACAATGTGATCAACACAGTCTCACATTTTTGTTGATTTCCTGTTTTACAAGTGTCCCCACCACTTAAAAGCGTATCTTTAGAAGTTATTTGGCTGATAATCAGACGGGCAATTATGGCATGATGCAAATGCCTAGGTCACTAGGAGAACCCAAAACTTGTAATCAATGAAAATTCCCTGTTGGCGTTGACCTGATGTAGTAAAGGTACAAGAGTTCCCATACTATGATCAACATCTTTGATAACAAGCATAGCTAAAGCGTGTATGTTAGTTAAGTTTTGCTATCATTTTTCTTGCCTTTACCATTTGTCATGAGTGAAAAGCATACAGTCCTCTGTTTTGTTCAGTATGCTTGTATAATTATTTATCAGTAAATATGCTACTTACCATTTTAGTATACAGCACCCAAAATAGCTGTCAGCTCATTTTTAAATGAAATTGGATTAATTAAAGAGTAAAGCAAAAAATGATATAATCAACAAAAGTTAATGATATTTTAAATATTTAGATTTGATTGTCAGAGCAGAAGTATATTAACAAAAGCTGGTTTCCAAGGGCAGATAAATGTTCTAAAATATTTGTAGAATATTCCCCACAAGGTTCAAAAGACAGCATTTTCTATCATCAATCATTCTCTTTGCTAATAATGAGCCATTTCTAACCATAAAATATAGATCAGATTTGCTGCCCTCTCATTGAAAGTCCCTGGGTCTCCCCCTGCACTGATTACAGTACCGCCGTGCCTAAAGGAGAGGTATTTGAAGAAAAAAAAAAAAACCAAGGATCCATTAATCATGAATCATTATGTTTTGTCAGTTGGCAAAGAAATACTTTGCTCATTTATCCTTTGAATGAAATTAGTTCTGGCTCAGACCTTGTAGAGGGAAATTCTAAATTGTCTTGGCATCTTCTTATAGCAGTTTGCATATCTGCCATAACATGGCAGATGGGGTTTATTAATGGCAGATGAGTTTAGTTTGCAAGGGCTTTCTCCTCCCCTTTCTCTATTTGATCATTTTAATATTGGATCTGCGATAAGACTCATACATTATTGCTGTATGTTTATCTGTACAGATATGTTTTAATGGGAAAATAGAGAAATCTGGCAGTAGTTTTACTGCCAAATACCATCAAGTTTTTTTTTCCCTGCTATGAAAGAAGGGATCCTGTTTCCTTAAATTTAAGAATTTTAGCAGATTCTAATAACAATTTTTGTAGAAAGGGTGTAATAATATAGACAAATGATACTTGTGAACAGCTACTTGATAGATGGATATTTACAATAAGTCAAGAGCGTGAGTGTTTAACAGGCACTTGAGGAAGTTCTGGAGACAATCTTTAACATAATGGAAATCTGCCACCTATATGTAGTGTGAAACATGAGGCATGAGAAATTCTCTTTCCACTATTTATCTAGCTTTCACTGAACAGACATTATTGCTGGAGAGAGCTAACATATAAAAGTGTTTTACAATCTTTGGGGATCTAACATTAGAGATGCGTTTCAGCCTATAAACAAAAGACATAAGGCTTAATAATTTGTGAATAAAATACCTACTTTGAATATCCAAGTGTTAGATATGGAAAGAACTTGAAAAGGTTTTTTTATAACATTTTTTAAAATATTGTTTTTTATTGAAATAACTTTTTTTTTCATTTATTTTACAAACCAGCCAGTTTTCTCTTTCTCCTCTCTTCCTGTCCCCTCCCCTTTCCCATCTACTACCCTCCTCATCTGCTCCTCCTCCTTCTCCACTCAGAAAAGGACAGGCCTCTTTTGGGCTTGCACATCAAGATGAGGCAGGACTGAGCTCCTTCCCTTAGGTCGAGGCTGTACCAGGTAATCCAGCATTGGGAACAGATGAACAAAAGCAGTTAAGCGCCAGGGAGAGGTTCTGCTCTCACTGATAGAAGCCTTCTTAAGAGACCAAGCTTACACGATTGTCACACATATGCAGATGGGTTAGGTCAGTCCCATTCAGGCTCCCTGACTGTTGGTTCAGAGTCCATGAGCTCCAGCAAGCTTAGGTCAGCTGTCTCTGTGGGTTCCCCTTATCATGACCCCTCTGGCTGGCCCAATCCCTTTTTCTGTTCCTCCTCACTCAATGCTCAGTGTGGTGCTTGTCTGATTTCGTCAGGTATCTCTATTGGTAATTAGGGAAGTCACCAATCTTCTCACGTAGTAGATGGCCGGTTCAGGCACTAGGAGTCTTAGTTGGCATCATCCTTGTGGGTTCCTGGGGGTTTCCCTGGCTGCAGGTTACTCCCTAACCCCAAAATGCCCCCGCATCAAGAAGTCATTTTTGAACTGGGCAGTGGTAGCACATGCCCTTAATCCCAGTACTCAGGACCAGAGGCAGGAGGATCTCTGTGAGTTTGAGGCCAGCCTGATCTACAAGAGCTAGTTCCATGATAGGGTCCAAAGCTAGAGAGAAACCCTGTCTTGAAAAACAAAACAAAACATAGAAATTTCTTTTGTTACTTTCTCCCTTTGTCCTGCCTCCAACCCGCCTTTGGCACCCAGCACACCCAACCCAATCCTATTAGGTACCATCCCTTTATTCCCCCAATGTCCTTCCTCAGCAGTTTACTCAGGAGATCTTTTCGATTTCGTCTTCCCAGGAAAATCCATGCATCCCTCTTTGGGCGGTCCTTGTTACCTAGCCTCACCGGGGCTGTGGAATGGAATCCTATCCTTTACTCCTAAAAACCACTTACGGGTGAGAACATACTATGTTCATCTTTCCAGGTCTGGGTTACCTTACTAAGAATGATTTTTTTTTTCGAGTTCTATCAATTTATCTGCAAATTTCATGAGGTCATCGTTTTTTACAACTGATTGGTATTCCACTGTGTCAATGTACCACATTTTCCTTATCCATCCTTCGGATAATGAGTGTCTAGGTTGCTTCCAGGTTCTGGCTATTACAAATAATGTTGTTATGACCATAGTTGAGCAAGTGTCCTTGCAGTATGAGAAAGCATCCTTTGGTAAGAATTTCAAAATATAGTTTTGATATGTGGTAGCAAAGGATTAAAAAACAGTATGCAGCATACATTCTAGTTGTGGAAAAATTAAAGGAAAAGGGAAATGATAAAGGAAAGTATTTCATTTATTTTTGTATTTTTGTTGTTGTTAGAACCCAGGTCTGAGTGTCTGGTCTTGCCTCAAATTCACAATCCTCCTGCCTCTACTTCCTAAGTGCTAGGAATATAAATATGTATCACTTTGTTGGAATATCAACAAAATAACTCCAAGTGAATAAGAAATTGTGGCTGAATAAATATGTAGATGTACAAGCACCAGAACAAAACTGAGTTTATGGAGTGCTAAGATGTTTCAGCCTGTAAAAACCCTTGCTACTCAAGGCTGAGGACTCGAGTTTCATTCACAGAAGTTGTGGAAGGAGAAAACTGGCTACTTAAACCTTTTCTCTGATGTCCACAAGAGTATTCTTTCATAGGCATAGGAGCATTCAGTCACAGACATATTGCACACACACACACACACATATACAGAGAAAGACACACTCACATACACTAAATTTATGTAAAAATATGCTTACAGGAAAGGATAAAAAACCAAGCTATTTTCCTAATGGCTTTTCAAAGAGTAATTATGTGGCTGGATACAGTGTTTTTGGTTTTTCAGCACAGCACTGAGTATCTTCTTTATGTATTAAACACTTCATCATCCTCACATAATATATGTTTTATAATAAAGCAATGTGATACTTTTGAATTGTAAGAGTAATATAAATATGATTTAATGTCTTAAAATAAGAAAAAACCTGAAGTATTCAAGTTCTTTTAAATGCCAGTTCCTTCCTATCCTGCCATTGAGAAAGGCAATTAACAGTTTAAGCCAACATCAAATGGGTATCATCTATTACAATTTTTCCCGTACATACTAATGTTAGAATGAAAACTGAATTATCCATAGTGGTACCAATTACTCGCTTTATGGAAAAAACATTAAGTTTTGCTAAGAGCACAAAAAGATATGAGATGCTTTATAGCTCTGATGGATGTGGCTTCTACACTTAAGGAGGTTTTGCTTGAGTTACTCATAACTGCAAAAGAACATACAATGCAGCTTCTATTGCAGTTATTGCTGTCATTACATGCATTCTTCCTGAATGAATGCACTGTGAGAAAGAGCTTTAGAGTAGTTGTTTTATCACTGCATGAGTAGAATTAGGACTCAGACATCACAGCCTTCACATTTAAATCGTGCCGAAATGTCCATCCCCACTTACATATGAAAGGATAATGAAATCTCCAGAAATCTCATTACCTGAAACTATGTGATAATCTTCTAAATGTGGAATATTGGGAGGTGAGATGCAAAGTTGCTTCAGGAACTGCAGCTGAAGCTAGATGCTGTCACACACATGTAACATTAGTATTTGTGACAGTACTTCACATAGAAAGAAAGTTTATTTTTGGTATTTAAACCTATTATAAGGTTTACATAAATGGTAATACATTCCTCTCCATGGTGTAGATTGCATGTTTCTGCACTTTTCTTCTATAACTTTCTTTTATCTTCATTTTTAATGATGCCATTCTGATTTTCAATATACTTACTCCTATTTCACAAGCTGAGAGAATGTTAGAGACTCTGTGTTAGTAACTGATGGGATATGGCAGTAGGAACATTATTGATAGGAAAAATTGTAAATATGACTGTAGGCATAACATTAGAGTTGAAATCCAGAATGTTTGCCAGAGAGGAGGTAAATATATATATATATATATATATATATATATATATATACCTTGCATATATATACTTTATATGCAAGACTGTGTTTTCTACATATGCAATTTTCTATTCCTCCTGACAATTTTAGGTGATGTAGATATAGAACAGTGGTTTACAAAAAGGTATTGCAACATCATGATGGTTTCAAAGCCACACCTATTAGTTAAAAACTACTTTGCACTGATATTAAATATTATCATTTTGCAATCCTGGACAGAGGCAGGAAGACCCTGTTTCCAGCCAGTCACATGATCAGTGAGGAAGCAATTGATAGTCTTCTAAGTTAAGTTGTTTAGTGCCTTTATTCCCCTGTGATATTGAGGTGTAATCTCATTTTCAGTGAAGTATCACCTATATAAAAAAATAAGTAGAAAGAACAAAGTAGGAAGAGAAGAAAAAGGTTGAAAAGAAAGAAATAGCCGTTCATTCCAATTGGAAGTTTATATGCATTTTTAGTTATGGTTTCTTTTGCTGTGTGAGATACCATGACCATGGAAACTCTTATAAAGGAAAACACTTAATTGGGGCTGGCTTACAGTTTTAGAGGTTTAATCCACTATCATCATGGTGAGAAATACTTAGACATAGAGGCAGACATTGTGCTGGAGACGGAGCTGAAAGTTCTACATCTGGATCTACAGGCAGCAAAAGACTACCCCCACTAGGACTAGCTTGAGCATATGAGACCACAAAGCCTGCTTCCACAATGACACACTTTCTCCTACAAGGCCTCACCTACTCCAACAAATCCTAACATCCTAATTGTGCCACTCCTTGTGGTTCAACCATTCAAACACATGAGTCTATGGGGCCATTCATATTCAAAGCACCACAATGTGTAAAAGAGATCATAAGAATGTTTTGTTTTTGAACCCATGTGAAGACGCTACTTCAAACGGGCTCCTAGGAGGAGTAATGTTGAATTAAGGGAAAGGAATTACGATATAATGATTCCTTAATTAATCTCTTGGATCTCAAGGAAATAGAAACTATTTGATTAAAAAATAACAGAAGCCAGGCATTTGGTTATCGTCTTTAATCCCAGCATTTTTACATTAATCACCTAACAGAAACTTCTTTACAAAATTAGAAGGATTCACAACCTATTCTATACCCATCCGATTTCTTGTCCTTATTCATTTAAAAAATCCATCAAGTTCAATTAGTGTTGCTGATATGCTCTTGGGAATGTGGCAATCCACTGGGGCATGTTAGAGCTATCAGGAGCCACACCAAAGAAAGCTAGATGCCCCTCTCCTAGCAGCAATAAAATGTCAACACATCATCAGAATTGGGTAGGTGGTTGCGTCAGCATCTTACCTCCGTGTGGACTATTTTCTGGCTTGTGCTTATATGAGCCTGGGATATGCTGTTATAATCGTTGGGAATTGATGTGTGTCAGTGACTTACTTTGCCTCGAAAGCCCTGTTTTCTTGTTGTCATCTTCAACCTCTTTGTGCTATAGTCTTTCCTCCCCTCTTCTACAATGATCCCTGTTTTGGGGAGGAAGATTATGCCATAAAGACTGATTTACAGATTAGCACTTGCTGTCATTATTCTCTGTGTCTTGACAAGTTATGCGACTTTGTGTTAGTTACCACCCACTTCATACTAGCTCCTCTGATGAGATGTGAGCGGTGTAGCAGTCTATTGAGAAAAACACATCTTTTAGTAATTCTATGTGTTTATGCAATTATAGGTGAGACTGCTCATCAGAAAACAATGTATTGATTCCTGAGATGAGAGTTCAAAGTTGAGTAGTTGTGAACATCATTTATAGATAATCATACAAATTTTCAATTTTGTGTCACTCAAAGTTTTCACACATAGAATAACCACCCGATCCTCATTGTTTGAGGTTATACACATTACTGCAATTGTATTTGGAAATGTGTATGTGTTTCTGTACAGCAAAGGTTTCTATGAAGACAGTTTACCTTCCATATCTCTTAAAAATATTTGTAACTACCACATATTAAAAGCATGAAATTGGATTTTTACATACATGTAGAAAGGAGCTATGGGCCGCTTCCTGCCGCCCAGCTCCCAGCCACCGGCTAGCTTTACCCAAAATAATTACACAGAAACTGTATTCATTTTAAACATGGCCTGGCCCATTAGTTTCAGCCTCTTACTGGCTAACTCTTACATATTCGTTTAAACCATATCTAGTAATCTTTGTAGCCCCACAAAGTGGTGGCTTACCTGGAAATATTCAGCATGTCTGACCTGGCAGCTGGCTTCATGGCATCTCGGGTCAGAGAAGCATGGTGACTGCCTCACTTCCCTTCTTCCCAGCATTCTGTTCTGTTTACTCAGCCTACCTAATTTTCTGTCCTATCAAAGGGCCAAGGCAGTTTCTTTATTAACCAATGAAAGTAACACATAGACAGATGACCTTCCTCCATCACATACAAATATTAATACAGTAGCAATGTGCGATGATATTTTGTTGTGCTCTAACAAATACTGCTTGCCTGAAGAACAGAGCACAGAAGTAGTCACACCAGTTAGCCATAGAGGCCAGGGAGTGCTGGCACAACATGCCTTTAATTCCAGGACTTGGGAGACAGAGGCAGAAGGCTCTCTGTGAGTTCAAGGCCACCCTGGTTTACACAAGACTGAATCAGTCTAAAAGAGAAACAACCAAGTGGTGGTGGCACATACCTTTAATCTCAGCACTACTGAGGTGGAGAATGAAAGTGATATGGCTAGACAGAGGAATATAAGAAGGGAGGAGACAGGAGCTCAGGATTCAGTCTGAGGTTTAGTAGAGAAAGCATTCAGTCTTAGGATTCATAGAGACAGAATCACCCATTCAGTTAGAGGATTCAGTAGAGGTAAGAACTAGTGACTGGCTGCTTCTCTGATCTTTCAGCATTTATTCCTGTATCTGACTCTGGTATTTTTTTTTATTAAGACCAATTAGAACTCATGTTACATTGGAGAGATTAACAAGTATTGATGTTCTGGTAAGAGGACTGTATTAATTTCATTTGGTATTATAATTCAGAAAAGAATCATTTTTTTTTTTTAAAAAAAGAAATGTTAGTAAACCTTATTCTATTCAGCAAAAAGCAACTATGGAATTCTAAGAGCAGAAAAAATAGTCTTCTCCAGGGAAGAGAACACAAATACAGTCTTGAAAACATACATACAAGTAATATAACTCATATTGAATATGTTGTATTAGTATTTAGGAGTATGTATGTATGTGTGTGTGTGTGTGTATCCAAAAAAAAAACAGTGGAAAAAAAAGGTTAAAATTTAAAAGAGAGAAAAGAGGGCTATATGATAAGGTTTGGTGGGAGGAAAAGGAGAGAGGTGATAAAACTATAATTTCAAAAATAAATAAAATAATTAAAAATTCTTATCTATGTTCTTGATGCAGTTCTTCCTTTGGTTTCTTCTCTTTGTCTTTTTCTTCTTGACACCCTTATTGACTTCTTTGCACAAGATTTCACACAGCTTTGTTAGCTTCTTTACATGACGAACATGCAATGTAGACATGACTTACATACAATTGTTAAAGCTCAAATAACTTGTGGCCATCTCATTCAAGATATGCTTTGTTGACTGATGACTTTTGTAACTATGAATTGTTGTTTGTCTTTCTTCTTTGTTACCTCTCTTTATCTCCTCTACATATCTTTTCCCTTCCCCCTTTTGTTTTTGATCACATTTGAATTGTTCTTTTATTTTCCTTAGCTGTTTCATATTCTGAACAAACTACTACTTTTTATGACTATGTCCCACACATAATCCATGAGGAAGGTAGTTGCATTCTAAAGTACATGATTTTTATTTAAATCAAGAAAAAATATGATATATGATTGCACATATACATATATTTTAAGTATTCACATAATATATATGCATACAAATATATATTATGAAAGTCAAAATAATGATTTGACTAGTTCTAAGCTCCTGTAACTAAATGCAGTGTGGACTTGTGGCATTGCTTATAAGAAGTCCACAAGACATTCTGTCTTCAAATTTATTTCAGACAACTTCAGCAAACATTGATTCGTATGTAAAGAATATTTGGACTTCATTTCCTTGAAGAATGAAATATACTAAAACAGACATTAAACATGTTTACAAAAATAGCTTATGGTGTAGGGATAGCACAATCTTCTTAGAGGGTATGTTCACCTCGGGCTAATGTTTACATATAAATCTGGCAAGCATGAGCCCGCTGCCCCTTCTGCTTTACTGTTCACCGCGGGAACCTCTGGTTCTGTAAGTCTATATCCCCAATAAAGCTGTATATATTATTACAATCTGTCTGCATTCATTTACGCCGATACACTTGGTGCCCAATGTGGGGCGCCACTCTGTAGTAATAGGAGCGGCAGGCTACATTCCTGGCACCCGGCCACCCGCACGGCTAGCTTTATACCCGAAATAATTACACGGAAACTGTATTCTTTTAAAAACTGCCTAGGCCCATTTGATAGGCCAACCCTTAGGTAGGCGGAGAAAACAGAACAGAATGCTGGGAGAAAGAAGCTGAGTCAGGAGTTGCCATGATTCTCCCACTCCAGACAGACATAGGTTAAGATCTTTCCTGGGAAGCCAGCTCGTGGTGCTACACAAAATATTAGAAATGGGTTAGATCAATATGTAAGAGCCAGCCAATAAGAGGCTGGATCTAATGGGCCAGGCAGTGTTTAAAAGAATACAGTTTCCGTGTAATTATTTCGGGTATAAAGCTAGCTGTGCGGGTGGCTGGGTGCCAGGAACATAGTCCACCGCTCCTATTACTACATTATGGAAACTGTAAGAGCAAGTATCTTTAGCCACAAGACTCAAGAAATAAACACAGTCATGACAAAGATTGACTCACTACATTTTTTATGTATTCATCTATTAACTTGTTATTGCTAACACCTTACTAGCTTTAAAATTCAAGTCATATAAAAATATATACACTTAATGTTTTCTCTTCTCATCTTCCATAATATATAGCTATTCAAGTAAAATTTAGTCAGTTTAGAATTAAGCTCATATTAACATAAGATTCTATTAGGAAGAAGTTAAGAAACAGGTATAATCTAGATGCAAAAAAATGCCACAATTTTATTTTATGTGATTATCTAGATAGTTTTGACTAGCCATATTTCAGTATAACTTTTAATACCCACAGGTTTACTGTTCAGTATTCATTCATTAATTTTATAATTGACATTTCTACAGTATATTTTGTTATGTACAGTGGTAAGTCTTCGAATTATTGACTACAGATTCCTTTTATGTTTCTCTGCTAGCCTCTTCTGTGTGGAAAAAAGTCCAGGAATAATATTTAAGAATTATAAAAATTAGAATATTTAAGTTGTCAAATAAAATAATAGCCTATTTATAATATTAGTTTAAAGCAATGCACATTTTGCATCTCTATTCAACATGTTTTTATCATTAAAGACAAGGAGCTTCTGAAAGAGAAAATTAACAGCTGTATTTCTTGGTGTCATTCTTTTCTGAATATTAAATAATATTTGCATATATCTTTACCAAAAATATAGTATAATATAAGGAAATATATGTAAATTAAAAAGGTACTTAATATGTATTTATATTTCCTGAGCTCGATTTGTTAAATTGAACAATTTCCTTGGGGCTAATTAGAAAAGCACATAGGCATCTTGTATTACATCGTGGTTGCTGCCTTCCAATTTAATTATGTTAGTATAGTGAAGTGTTTTAATGATTTACTAGGTATTATTATAAATGTCATTTGAATCTGATGTTGGACATTAAAATGTCAGTTATTTGCTTTTAGGTTAATAAACATTTTTACAAGAACAAAAGTGGTGTTATGCAATGCTAGGTATAAGCCAGCTTTCATGTGTTCATTATGTAATTCTAGACACCACTCCATAAATAATCTGTTTTCATTTCTCCTGACAAACTGTACTGAAAGGTCTCCTTTAAAGCATATTTTTTAGTGAGTTAGATAACCTGACCACCTACTATTGTCTACAGCAGACAATTTAGGCATTGTAGAGGACTAAGAGTGATTTCCTCTATTACTACTTTGCTGGTGAGATAAA
Organism: Microtus oregoni; assembly: GCF_018167655.1. Taxonomy (NCBI): domain Eukaryota; kingdom Metazoa; phylum Chordata; class Mammalia; order Rodentia; family Cricetidae; genus Microtus; species Microtus oregoni. The sequence continues at coordinate 24,896,022 of NW_024543089.1, forward strand.
ATAATTTGTCTGATGGGACAGCTGTTAGAGAAGATAGCAGCAAGGCTAGGCTCTCTTCTGAGACTGATAGCACACGGAGTGGCACCAGATAGGAACTGAACATCATTATATAAAATTGGAGCTCACACCCCAGGGACCTCTCACTTGATCAGGTACACATTTATGCACTCCCACCCCCACAACATTTATTTTCAAGATAGGAATGGATGCTCCAGTTAGCCAAGTAATTGTATATTGCCTGTGTATTTGGTAAGTACATAAGTGTGACTACAAAATTTCATATGTAAACAAGAGAAAGGTAAAAATACTCTGATTCCAGGGGGACAGTAGCGCTAAACATTTGAGCAAAGTCATGGTCTCCTTCGGCTATGTTTATGCCAATCGTCCATGATTGTGAAGTATGTCACCCGTAGCTAAAGGGAAACATTGTAGACAATGGCCTGAAGGACAAACTGGAAAGAAGGAGAAGGCAGCTGCTTTAGAATTAGGAACAGGACTAGCACAATAATCTGTCTTTAGTCTATGTGGTAGTTAATTTTATGGAGACTCTAGATGTCTGACCGGTTTTTGATACTTGAAGGCAAACCCCCTTAAAACTCTAGCCTCTCTCTTCCTCAACAGGAACAGCCAATAACAAGACGCCATTCTTCCTTTCTCAGAGATGTCGGCGTATTATATAACAAGAAAAGCTTCCCCATATATGAAAATCTATCAAGACTTATCCTCATTTACCAAAGAATCCAAAGGCCAGGACTCCTCTGTTATCTGAAGAAAATTTGTATCAATATGGGAAGTCTGCTTAGGCCTCATAAGAAAGTCTCAAAGTGTAGACAACAAATGTTTATAATATCTTTTGTGCATAATATTATTATATCTTACATTAAAGCTGTTTTATCAGGGTTAATTTTAATACAACAGAAATAAACACTTAAAATTTATAATAACCAGAAGCAGATTAACCTTTTCAACAATTGTATGATAGGTGATGTTAAAACAATGAACTAGAAATAATAGAATTATTATTTTCAGTAAAACTTTTGTCACCAAATGTTTTGTATCATTATTGCATAGATGTTTTGTATAATCATTGCATAGATCTAATAATGATCATTAATAGTACATAGTAAAAATATTTATATAGCATTTAGCAAAACTTGTTTATTTCCCATCAAGTTTAAAGAGGTAAAGTGATATGGTATGTCCTTCTGTATATACGTTGCTTTTATTGATTACTGAATAAAGCTGTTCTGGCCAATGACTTAGCAGAGTATGGCCAGGTTGGAATAGAGCTATTCTGGGCAATATTTTATCAGAGTACAGCCAGGTGGTAAATCCAAACAGAAATAGAGAAAGAAACTAATCAGAGCCAGGGAGACACTATGTACTGCTGAAGGAGACAGATGTGCCCGGATCCTTACCCACAAAACACAAGTCTTGTGGCAATACACAGAATAATAAGATGTAAGAGCTATCTAGAAATATGCTTAAACTGTTGACCAAACAGTATTGCAATTAATATAGTTTCTGTGTGATTATTTCCGATATGGACAGCCAGGAAACAAACGAACAGAATCTGCCTATAATAAAGGGGACATTTCATTTTAAATTATGTTTTATAATGTTGATGTAAGAATTTATCATGAATATAGTAGATTAAAACGACAGAAATCCTTCCATGAGTTGTAGAAACTGCATGTTTAGATCCCGTGCAAGACAGGTCTTATAATTCCTCCTGGAGCTCAAACAAACATTTTACCCCATTGCCCCTTTGTGTCCTGTGGTTGTCATAATTCCTGGATTCAAAGGTGCATCTCTTTCTCAGTTCTCTTTTAAATCAACCAGTCTTGTGCATGCCCCTGAGAACTGTCATCTTTGTTTCTTCTCTCGGTCTCTATTTTCATACAAGTTGACATTCTGAGACTCTGGAGATTAAGATGTAGGTATCTATTAGAAGAGATTAGTGTTCATTTTTAACCTTTTAGTTAATAGACTCACAAAGGCTTCCGTGTCACTAGGAGAAAGAGAATCCAGGCCTCTTATTTTATTAACTAGAGAATCCAGTATGTGTGAACATAGAAATTCCAGTTAAAGCAGAAATGCCTTCACAACTACAAGATGTGCCTTACCCTTTTACTCTCTTTTGTGTCCTCTTGGTCATTGCAGCACAACAGTTACCACTCTGGATGCTAAACACTGAGTTGTCTTAAACACTTCCTTTAACTCACCCTGATACTATTTAGTATTATAAGTCTATACTCTGTAAAACTCTTGGCTGTAGAAAATACAATTAGTCAATCAAGTGAGGAAATAAATCATAAGACAGCCATTTGGCCTAGTACCAATGTGATTTTTCTTACCCACTGTTAAATATTTCAACAAAGAATAAGTTATATATGTCAATCTTCCTTTGTTATCTGTATTTCATTTCAGGCCCATTATCCAAAACATTCTATGACTTTGACTTTCATTTATGACTACTTAATTAATTGTATGATTGAGTTTTGCTCATGTTTTTTCTGAGTCTAACTCCTGGGACCCTCTTTATGTTGTAGTAGATTCTTGATTGACCTCAATTTTAAGTGCAGATATTCTGTCTGTCAGAACTTTAACCTTTCTTGGTAGAATTCTGATATGATTCTTTCATTTTGAGGAACTGTATTTGTTAATTACTTATCTTCTATAACTGAATAAGGCACAGATTTACAAGTGAAATGATCTCTCGCATCACAGAGAGTATGGCATAATACTCAATAGATACAGTATAGTCTCCTTAAATTACTGCCAAAGTCATGGTGAAGACTGGAGTTTAGAATCAAGGAGTTTATGAAAATGGAAGCATTTGGGATTCTCTTCTTGATTGGCACAGACAGACAATAAAGCATTCTATACTTGTAATATTAATTCTGATGAAACAGGCTGGCAGAGGTAATAAAACCTGAAGCAATATAGCCTATATTTATACTATTCAGAGTGTTTCTAAAACAGATCCTTGTTGAGGGAGAATATAGAAAGAATTTCTGTAGTATTTTGTGGTAAAATTATCTGTTTTAGGGATGAGAAACTCTACATATAGCAGTCTTCCAAGGATTAAATTAACTTCTTTATAGTCACAGAGCTCAACCAGTCATAGGTAAAAATATTATAAACATTGAATCTGGACTTAAACCTTTCCAGTTTTATTTGTTTTCCTAATCCATACAGGACGACCACCAATCACAGAGAATTTTTATTATTTAAATAATATGAGTACAGTAGGCATAATTGAAAGTCAATATATATCAACTTTATATAGACACTGCATTGTTTACATGAAGGACTTGAGTATCGTGTTTTCTTATGCTAAAAAGTACTAGAATATAATAACATGGATGTACATGTGTAAATATAGTGTTTAGAATTTCAGTGCTGGGCTTTAGTTAAAAATTATTTCACTCTTTCTAAATATGCCTTCTAAATCTTACAAAATCAGTATGACTTTTAGAAATATGTTTGTTTCTCATTTATATGAATATTTAATATCACAGTTTTATAGACATTATTTAAATGAATATCTGCTATGTTGTTAATGAAAATGTTCCTTTCATGGTCATATGATACAAAGAATGATTGCAGACATGATTCATACAAGATATACTAACTAAATTTCCCAGTTGATGATAGAGGATAGGCTAATAAATGAATTGAAAATGACCACATTGATTTTCAATAGTTGTGAGAATTTAAAGGATTGAGCAGCAGCCAGATTTCCCTTGAGTGTGATTAATATGTAGATCAGTAGCTGAAGATTCCTATGAGCCAGAAACAAGCCACCATTAGTGTCATTACAAGCATCACAATGAATTCTGAAAGCAAAAGAGAACAGTGAATTGTAACATTGCCAGTGCCTGGGACAGTAGGCATGTGTGCAACTACATTAGTAAAACTCTAGAAGCCCTATAAGTAACAGTCCTAGAATTCTGAAAGTATGTATGGGAAACTGGTCCTTAGGAACAGTATGTAATATACTTTCAATCAGTATTTTACCCTAATTGTTGTCTAATGTCATCTTTCAAACAATAATATTATATTTAAGTTAATGAAATAAGTCATAGTTATTGGAAATTATTATTTAAACAAATCACAGGAACATATATTTTTCTCAAATGAAGACTTATAGATATGGTAGAAGTTCAAGAAAATATTACTGTTTCTCTGCTTGTGCTTTGCTCATTCTACTTATGAGACCTGTATCCTTTGAACATTACCATTATCATGAAAGGTTTATTATGAGTTTGATATATCAAAATTGTTTTACTGGAATTGTATTAACTGCATTATCCATTTAATATGAAAATCCATAGCAAGATATTTAATGAACTTTAACATTTTCAAAATGTCAATTTTCGTTCCCTGAAATTGCTGACAGAGGTTAATCTTTGAGAAAACGATTTATAATTTTTGATTTTTAGCTGTTAACATCAATGAACAAATTTATAAATAGAGAACATAATATGACACAGTGTTTTTACCCACCTGTTTTCAACACATTTGCTGTATTGTTAGCGCTTGTATGGAAAGCACCTTAAATACTCAGTATCTGCTGAGAGCTGTGTCAGTGACGGCTAGATTCCTAATTTTACTGTGTATTGGCACATGTAAGTAACTTGCTGTGATACACTCGCTGGTAGGGATATGGCGCTACACCTCTATGAGCTATGAATGTTAGTTTTCCTCACTCAATTGTAGTCTCTTAAGTGGGATGAATGACATGTTATATGTGAAGTTATTGCAGACAGGAGGGCTCACAAAAGAAGAAAAAAAAACGAATGAAAGGAAATAAGCAAAATACTACCAAACAGAGAACAAAAATGAATTTTCCTGTTCCTCGATCACATTTGAATTCTGACAGTCTTCTTTCACAACTTCGTCTAGTTGCCTACTGATTCCCTAGGGGAAAGGTACAAAACTCCCTAAAACAGCAAAAATTGTGATGGACCTTCGTAAACGAAAACATTAGCATCACATAAAACATCGCTTAACTCTGCTTGAACATGTAGTGCATTTTCCAGGCTCCATTGGCAGGACAAACAAGCACTTTCATGATTTTGTGAGGGAAATAAGCAAAGATGTTGACCAAGTCATCTTTCTGATCTTGCTTTTGTTCCACCCAGGATTCACGTAGCTCAAGCTGACCTTGAGCTCCTGATCCCCCTTTCTCCTCCTTCGAGGTGTTGCATTCCACATTTTCGCTACCACACCTGAATACGAGCCCATCATCAAGTGTGGGCTCAAGTCCTAGGCTCTTCCAGTGAGCTGTCACCTGAGGCACTTTAAAAACCCAAGGAAGATAAATGTGTATGCAACTTTTGTGTGTAATCAGGAGAAGTGCCTGACGATGGGTTTTCAGAGGTTGAGTTTTGCCTTGACAGGTTAGGAGCACATTGAGAACATCATTCTGTCTCTGACATGTGTTTCCTAAATGAGACCACAACTTCTATGCCTGGTGCATTTTCAGTTCTGCCAGCAACAGCCTAAGTCCAAAGTTCCACTAGCCTTTAACAGTCCTAGGAAATCATCTCAAAGCAGTGAATTGGGGGAAGTAAATCCATTAATGGCCAAATAAAGTTTAAGAGTAACATAATAGGAAAATGAATCTGCTGATGCAGAAAAACATATGAACAGAATAAGAGTGAGCTGAGTTTGGTGCCAAAATCAGGATAGTTTGATTAGAGATCAATGGGTCTACAAAACTTAAATCAAATTGTAGCACAGAAAAGCTAAATGAATATAAATTTAAAAGCAAATATGACATAAACCAACTCATTGTGTGTTGAGTTCTAAAAATATACTCTTTCTGTGCTTACTTCCTTTATCTGTAATACATCTGTGCAGTACTTTTTAATCTATTTGAGATGGTACATGCCTTATGGGTCACCACATCGGTTATATATTTATGCCACACTTACATGCACACAGAGATATGTTTAAAGCTGTACCAAGCTAACTAGACCATAATATTATGATTGCTATTGTTATGATAAGATACTTTTTCTTGCACAAATAATAGGGCTTCTACAGGGAGAATAATAATTACTAACATTTGCCAAGTCCTTATGTTTTTGCCAAACCTTTCCTTAACCATTAACTCTGCAAATTCTATTCAGTGCACCTGCGACCGCAACTGGTTATTTAAGGAATCAGTACATGCCTTTGGTCATAAAGATGCCTGTGTAAGCACTAATGGATGAAAACACATGTACCTCAGTGTTTTGCAAATAGCTGTAACATGGAACTTCTGATGGTGCAGCAGCAGCAGTTGTTAAGAGTGCCATACTATGTTGGGAGGAAGGTGCTCTACAGAGAACAAACGGTTTCTAATAAAAGAATTTTTTTTTTGTTTTTTAAGGTATTTTATTTATTTATTTATTTATTTTTATTTATTTTTTTAGTTGTTGAAAAAATTTCCGCCTCCTCCCCGTTTCTCATTTCCCTCCCCCTCCTCCCACACCTCTCCCACTCCCCACTCCCCTTCCCCTCCCCCCACTCCTTTCCCCCTCCCTCTCGAGAATAAAGAGCAGTCCTCATTCCCTGCCCTGCGGGAAGTCCAAGGTCCTCCCATTTCTATCCATGTCCAGGAAGGTGAGCATCCAAACAGGCTAGGCTTCCACAAAGCCAGTTCGTGCAGTAGGATCGAAACCTAGTGCCATTGTCTTGTCCTTGGCTTCTCATCAGCTTCCATTGTCCGCTTTGTTCAGAAAGTCCGGTTTCATCCCATGTTTATTCAGTCCCAGTCCCGCTGGCCTTGGTGAGCTCCAAATAGATCAGTTCCACTGTCACAGTGGGTGGGTGCACCCCTCACGGTCCTGACTTCCTTGCTCATGTTTTCCCTCCATCTGCTCCTCATTTGGATCTTAGGAGCTCAGTTCAGAGCTACAATGTGGGTGTCTGTCTCTATCTCCATCCATCGCCGGATGAAGATTCTATGGTGATATGCAAGATATTCATCAGTATGGCTATAGGATAGGGTCATTTCAGGTTCCCTATCCTCAGCTGCCCAAGGAACTAGCTGGGGGCATCTCCCTGGACACCTGCGAGTCCCTCTAGAGTCAAGTTTCTTGCCAACCCTAAGATGGCTCCCTTAATTAGGCTATATGCTTCTCTCCTCCCATATCCACCCTTCCTTTATCCCAACCATCCCATTTTAATAAATGAATTTAAATTCTGAGTCTCCTCATCCCCCCCTTTATCCTATTTATGTAATTCTGACTTCCATTACTTCACTTCTGCATGTGAATGCACACAGACATGTATGCCCACACAGGCACACATACCTTACACCTAGAGCAAATGCTCTCTTCATGTAGGAAATATTGCTTTAATCCCAATGCTATGCTAAGATTGGGAGTTTAGGAAAGGTACAAGCCATGTTCCCTATTCAGTAGGATCTGTCATAGTTCTAAATGTAGTAAAATGAAGTAGTCATTAGTCTTTGGCGTTCTCATGATTCAAAGTAAAATATTTACAAGCTTTCTCTATCTTGTGCCTTGAAATTAAACAGTTATAAATTCCCATGTAAATAATACCTTTCATAAAGTTAGTATGTTTTGTTAATGACTTGACGTAATATGATCATTTCAAAGTTTATCATATCATATCACAATTTCACACACACACACACACATTAGTTTAGCAACCAAATCAACAACTATTATGTTGAATATTACTATATTGCTTCATTAATTCAACTTCTAATGACTTATGGGTTCGTTTTCCATCCAAATGTTCTTTCTGGTAATTATTGCTATTGTCATTTTATGAAAGGTGACCTCATACCCTCAGGGCTTAGTTCCTTCAGAGTTAAAGTTAACATTAGACTGTACATTTTGTAATTCCACTGGATTTTTCTAGGAAATGACAAAGAATGAAATAGCGAGGAACTGGATGACCCAGAGACCTAGTAAGAAGCAAACATGATGGAGCAATAAATGTCAATATAATGATGCCTAAATATATAATATTCTTTTATACATGTAGACTCGTACCTATACCAATTTGCACCACAGTGGCTTCATCCAGCATCTGATGGAAACAATTGCAGACCCAGAGTCTAACATTAGTTGAAGCTCCAGGAATCCTGTCGGAGAAGAGAGAAAAAGAGTTGTAGGAGCCAGAGGAGTCAAACACACCACAAGAAAACTCACAGACTCAACTAGCCTAGGCTCATAAGGACTCACAGAGACTGAACCAACACCCAGGAACTTTAATGGGAGTGACCTAGTATCTCTGCATATATGTTACAGTGTGTAGCTTGGTCCTCTTGTGGGACCCCCACCATGAGAACAGAGGCTATCTCCAACTCTTCTACTGGCTTTTGGGATCATACTCCTAATACTGGGTCTCCTTTCCCAGAATTAAAACATGGGGAGGTGTTTAGTATTGCTACAACTTGATAAGCCATGTTTTGTTGATACTCATGGGAGACCTGTCCTTGCTTAAACAGAAATGGAGGTGTGGATTGGGGGTGGGAACAGAGGGGATGAGGCGAGAGTGAGAAATTCAGAGGAGGTGGGGGAGTGAGCTGTGACTGGTATGTAAAACAAACACAGTAGAAAACAAAGAATGAGAGAGTAAGGAGCTGTAGGCATAGCCAAGGCAGGGTTTAATCTAGGAGATTGCAATAATGCTACAGGCTGGTAAAAATTGACAATGACGTAGACCAAAACAGAAAGAACTATATTGTAGAACAAACATTGACAGGCAGACCTATATAAACTTTGGAAAATTCCTCAATTTCTATAGATTTCTTTTCATTATCTCTACTATAAATAGGTCTGGATAGCATAGTAAATGTTGGCTAGGCAGTGGTGGCTCACACCTTTAATTTCAGCACTCGGGAGGAAGAGGCAGGCTGATTTCTCTGAATTTGAGGCCAACCTGGTCTACAGGAGCTAATTGCAGGACAGGCTCCAAAGCTACAAAGAAACCCTGTCTCGAAAACCAAAAAAAAAAAAAAAAAAAAAAAAAATAGTAAATGCTATGTCTTGTTTTTTCTTTAACATCTAAATGGAATTTACACAAGAAATGTGCTCTAAAAGGCTAAAGCTCAATTTGAATATTTCCATATTTCCTCTTTCTTTAAATTTATAAGATAATGCTATAAACAGTAGTATGCGTGCTTGCTTTACATGTTGCACTCCAAGGTTGCTTAACCAAATCCATCTTTGATAAAAGACTTCTCATCTTCTTGAGCAGTTAATTAGGTTGCTACAGATCCAAAGTAACATTATTCAACATAGCAGAGAAAAATAATGGACCAGTTCAAGCCAACCACTTGGAGGAACATTTGCATAACAATTTTCCATGCACTTTAATTCTTCTGTGTTTTTATGTACCTGTGTACTTTGAAAAACAAGTAGAATTTATTTCAGCATTCCTTGTCATCAGAGAAAGAACAATCAAGGAGTGTGTTTTCAGACATTCTCTGTCCCACCAGTAGGTTCTATCCATTCTGCCATCTCCCAAATATCCACACAGAAGCTTATTAATTATAAATACTCAACTGATGGCTTAGGATTGTTACTAGCTAGCTCTTACATCTTAAATTAACAGATATTTCCTACCTATGCTCTACCATGTGGAAGTACCTTCTTTCAATACAGCATGTTCATCTCTGCCTTCTCTGTATCTCCTGAAGAATCTGTCCCCTTCCTGTGCTTCTTTTGACTGCAAGTTTCAGCTAATCTCTTCCCACCTAGCTATTAAACAGTCATCTCTTTATTAACAATGAGAGCAACATATCATCACAGTGTGCAAAAATATTATTCCACAGAAACAGTGTAATATGGAGGGCCTCTGGTGTCCCAGGATCACAATTCCCTGTGTATATAGTAGTTGTACACAGCATGCAAAATTTGAACCAGGTGTACCTTAAGAAATCTTTCTTTCAGAGTTAGAAAGTCAGTGAATATATCAGAAGTTACAACCATAACCAAGAAAGGGAGGCAGTAAGGCACAAAAGTGTTATTATTATCTAAAGACAGGGTGTTAGCCCAGTAAGTTCTCTGTGGTTCCTGAGTAAGCAGGGAGAAGACGTGAATTCTTACCAAACACTATATGAGCAAAAAGAGAAACAAACAACAAACTGCCCAACCATTCCTAAGAATGGAGTTAATGAGTTTTACATTACTTTCAAAGTCCTATGGGAAATTTAAATAAACCTGAGTATTTGAAAGGAATCTGATGTTTAACCTGACTTCTAGATGAGAACATAGACATATTACCAGAGACTTTATTAAGAGTCAACCTTCTTGTACACAGATGATAAAAATTCTGGAAAAGAAATCAGGGAAACATCACCCTTCATGCCACAAATAGCATAAAATATCTTGGAGTAACTAACCAAACAAGGAAGACTTGTATGACAAGAACTTTAAATCTTTGAAGAAAAAATTTGAAGAAGACGCCAGAAAGTGAAAAGATCTCCCAGGTTCTTGGGTAGGTAGAATTAACATAGTAAAAATGGCAATCTTACCAAAAACAATCTACAGATTCAGTGCAATGCCCAGCAAAATTTGTCACAGACCTTGACAGAATGGTACTCAACTTCATATGGAAAAGAAAAGAACCAGGATAGCCAAAACAATCCTGTACAATAAAAGAATTCATGGAGGCATCACAATCCCTGACTTCAAACTCCACTACAGAGCTACAGTAATGTAAATAGACTGGTATTGGCATAAGAACAGACAGGAGGACCAATGGAACCTAATTGAAGACCCAGATACTATTCCACACACCTGATTATTGACAAAGAATCAAAAAATATCAAATGAAAAAAAAAAAAAGAAAGCATATTTAACAAGTTGTGCTGGCATAACTGGATATCAACATGTAGAAGAATGTAAATGGACTCATATCTATCACCATGCACAAAACTCATGTCCAAATGGATCAAAGACATCAACATAAAGCCAGACATACTGAACCTTATAGAAGAGAAAGTGGAAAGTACACATGAACTCATTGGCACAGGAGACTACTTCCTAAATAAAACCACAGCAGCACAGACACTGAGAGAAAAAATTAATAAGTGGGACCTCCTGAAACTGAAAAGCTTCCATAAAGCAAAGGACATGGTCAACAAGACAGAATGACAGCCGACAGAATGGGAAAAGATCTTCACTAACACCACATCAGACAGAGATCTGATTTCCAAAATATACAAAGAACTCAATATTGGTCATCAAAAGAACAAATAATCCAATAAAAAAAAATGGAGTACTGACCTAAACAGAGAACTCTCAACAGAGGAACCTAAAATATCTGAAAGACACTTAAGGAAATATTCAACATCCTTGGTCATCAGAGAAATGCAAATCAAAATAACTCTGAGATTTCAATTTATACCTGTAAGAATGGCCAGGATCAAAAACACTGATGACAATTTATGCTGAAGAGGCTGTGGGGTAAAGAGAACACATCTACATTGCTGGTGGGAATACAAGCTGGTACAGCCCCTTTGGATGTCAGTGTGGCCATTTCTCAAAAATTAGGAAACAACCTTCCTCAATACCACTTTTGGGTATACATCCAAAGGATGCTCAACTGTGCCACAAGGGCATGTGATCCATTATGTTCATAGCAGCATTGTTTGTCATTGCCAGAACCTGGAAACAACCTAAATGTCCCTTGACTGAAGAGTGGATAAGGAAAATGTGGTACATTTACACAATGGAGTACTACACAGCAGAAAAAAATAACGACATCTTGAATTCTGCAGGAAAACAGATGAAGCTAGAAAACATTATGTCGAGTGAGGTAACCCAGACCCAGAAAGATAATTATCACATTTACTCACTCATAGGTGGTTTTTAAATATAAAGCAAGGAAAATCAGCCTACAAATCATAATCCCAGAGAATTTAGACAGCAATGAGGACACAAAGAGAGACATACATAGATCTAATCTACATGGGAAGTACAAAAAGACAAGATCTCCTGAGTAAATTGGGAGCATGGAGACCCTGGGAGAGGGATGAATGGGGAAGGGGAGAGGCAGAGAGGGGAGCAGAGAAAAATGTAGAGCTTAATAAAAATCAGTAAAAAAATAAAAAATTTATGACTACCCAGAAAGAGAGATGAGATAAAAAGTACGAACTGAGAATGTACTATTATCTGACATTGACACATTTTGTTAAGAAAGTATTCTTTTTTTGTATGACACTTATTATCGATAACCTAATGTATTTTTAGTGGTTGACAGAAAACAAAGGAAAAAATGGACAAGAACACAGAGAAATTACTGGAAACTAATTTGGATGGTTAGCAAAAACGTCCAAAGTCTCAATTTACCCATAAATTACATGAAAATTAAAGAAATATATAATATTCAATTATAATATGAAGTTATGATGGAAAAATTCTTATATTGTTTATGGAATTATCAATGGCTGCATGTACTCAAAAAACCAAACTAAGCTAGGTGATGATGGTACACTCTTTTAATCCTACACTTGGGAAGCAGAGGCAGGTAGATTACTGTCTTTGAAGCCAGCCCGGTCTTGAGAGTAAATTCAAGGACAGCCAGGACTACACAGAGAAATCCTTTCTCAAAAAAAAAAAAAAAAGCAAAAATAAAAACAAACACACAAGGAAAAAAACCTCACAAACAAGCAAACAAAAATACAACAAAATAAAAATAAAATCCAATCTAGTAATAATAATAATAATTAATAAAAATAAAGAAATATAGTTGGTTTCATTCTCAGGAAAGTAAAGTTTTGAGAACCACTGTACCAGTTGATCTCCTAAGGTGATTTAGTTTTTTCAAGCTGTGCATGTATGTGTATATTGCCTTCACACACACACACATGCATATATAGAGAGGTAAGAGAACAATTATAAGAAAGTTGGTTCTCCAAGACATGGGTTTCAAGGACAACCAAGGTCATCAGTCTTGTGTCAAGCCTACAGCATGGCACATGGTGTGCTCTCTTGCTGGTCCTATTAAGATGGTTTTATGATAGCTATCTTAAAGTCACAATAGAACTTGAAACAGTTCCCAAAAAGGGGAAAAATGTACCTGGCATTCTTATAATTTATTTCGCATGAAAAAATTTAGATTTGATTTAAAATACAAAGAAATAGATGGGAAAATTAAGCTAGAATAAATATTTCATGATGCTTGTTTTCTGTCACTGAGGCCATAATGCTGGGAAGAAATATCATGCAGACACTCACTATAATATAATCTCTTGGGACAAATGAGGGAGGTTCTACTTCCGAACCTGTTTTTAAATTTTGTACCTTTTGGACTAGTTTCCAACTACCTAAGTGAAAATAGGTGACTGTAAAATGAACATCAACATTTGTTGTAGTTGGAGCGGCGGGCTGCATCCCCGGCACCCGGCCGCCTCCACGGCTAGCTTTACCGAAATAATTACATGGAAACTGTATTCTTTTAAACACCGCTTGGCCCATTATATCTAGCCTTTTCTTGGCTAGCTCTCGCACCTGGACTAGCCCATTTCTAATAATCTGCTGTAGCCCACAAGCTGGCTTACCAGGAATGATCTTAACCTGCGTATGTCTGGAGTGGGAGAATCATGGCAACGCCTTGACTCAGTTTCTTTCTCCCAGCATTCTGTTCTGTTTACTCCGCCTACCTATGTTTTAACCTATGAGGGCCAGCCAAGCAGTTTCTTTATTACTTAAACAATGAAATCAACAGATTGATATATGACACTCCCACATCCAACACTCTAAAATATTTGACACATTTTCTTTAAAAAGCTAATAAGGCAAATGCACTATCCAACTTTAGTATATAAGAGAGTTTCAGAACAAAGAGTTTCTTAACAGAGACTCATCCTCCTAAAACATATTTTAAGAGTTTTCCTGTAGTTTATGTTCTGCATTTTCTTGTCTCACCCATTTCTGGAACTATGTAGACTCAATAAATGGTATTTACAGGTTAGTAATATTACTATTAGTATCATGATGTTAGAATACTAAATTTATATTCATCATAGTTCAGTTAATTTTGATAAGGTAAAGCCTTGTTGGAAAAACAGTAAGTTTACATGTAAACTCTGGTATCACTTATTTTGCAGGAATTTTCCAAAATCTTTTGAAAAAAAGGATAAGATATAACAAACAGGTATACAGCTGAAATGTTTCTATGCATCATCTTGAAAACATCTTAATAATACTTTTGAAGCTTAAATTTGAGCTACACAGTCACAATGGTGAAAACGAAATCATGACTTAATATGTGAAATAAACTCCCTATCTCTTGAACAAATGCCCCTTCTTAAGTCTAATGGTCACCCAGACCAAGCACAGTAGTGATGAAATAAACTGGTTATAATTCTGATTTTCTTCTTTTCCTCATCAGTAAAGTATGGCTCACCTAGTTGTTGCTCTCTGGAACCCCTGATGGCAAAATAAAAACATGGGTCACAAAATATATTATGGAACTATCAGTCATTGCCCTTTCTGGAAATACAGTCATAACAGATATGTCAAGAGCAGAACAGACAGTGATGGTTGAGCATCTGACAGCTCAAACACAGCTTGGCCGTCAGTCTGATGCCGTCAGGCAGGCAATGGCAGGATTCCACTGTATAAATACATCTGCTACCTTAAGGTTAGAAGGACTGCTTTTGTCTTCATGTGAGCAGAGTTATTACTAAGAGGTATCTTTACCACTTAACCTGCAACTTTAGTACAATATTTGGTTTCATTCACCCAATTTTACAAGATATATTTACACTATTATCTCATGTTAAACACGTCATATCTGAGAAACTTTCAAAATGTGAGAAAGATGAATTATAGTTAGATGCACTTTTGAGATCTGTCATGTTTCTTCATTTACATGGCTCAATCAAGCTTTGAATCCTAATTTTCTGGCTCAGTCCTATGATCGGAACTAGTGATATCAGAAGTTCATGACACTTATGTCAAGTGTTGCTTATGCCTTTTCATCCTTAAGGGGCTTATAAATCTATTCTGCATCCATAAGCTGTCAGAAAAGAATAAAAGTGCCGACCGCTAATCTTGCCATGATCAACATTGTTTTCAGTATTCTGGTTTACATCTTGACTTTGATTTCAAAGAGTAAGACAAATGTGTGCCTTGTGAATTCCTTCTGCCTTTGACACCCATTGATCCTCTTTTCAACGGACAGTCCTCTAAGTCATGGTAGACAGGTGCTATGCAAAGTTGAAACCAATTCTTTCTGTGCAAATCTTTTATGTCTATGGGTTAAAGGCGTTATTGACCAGTTTATTAAAATTTCTTGAGAGTAAGGCCTCCTGCTTTGAATACATCTCTTTTAGTTACAGGATGGAGTTGATGGAAGAAGTGATTGTACAGCGATGTGAATAGTAATAAGACCAAGTGTGCTCTGCTCACACCACCACAGTAAATCCACCATTGCTCCCTTGATGACTGTGATGGTTCATTTCATTTTTTTCAGGAAAGAACACTTTGCTGCCCATGGTATATTCAATAATCTTGAACTGCTGTTCAGGGGGAGAGGGTATACATTTTACCAAATTGTGAATGTTGAGTTTCAGTGCTGCAAATTGCTTCCATTCTTTAGTCCAGAGAATGGAAAGACAGAGCTTCATTTTCTTTTTTCTTAGTACTTTTATTTAAAGTATTGCTATAGTTTTTGCACAGGCATAGAATAATTTGGTCTCATGATTATAGAGATCAAAACCTCTTTGTTTATTCTCAACCCAAATGTGTAAATGATCATTTATCTCTATGGAGTTTCTATTTTCAAAAATGGGAGGAACATAATTTTTAAATAAACTTGTTAAATTATTACTTCAGTCTAATTTGGATCCTGTGTCTCCCTTTACATTCTACATCATTTCTTGGTACTTGGAAATTTATTCTTGTGAAATTCTTTTATTTTC
The DNA here is from genome assembly GCF_018167655.1 of Microtus oregoni. Lineage (NCBI taxonomy): Eukaryota > Metazoa > Chordata > Mammalia > Rodentia > Cricetidae > Microtus > Microtus oregoni. The sequence continues at coordinate 24,911,929 of NW_024543089.1, forward strand.
CATCTTTATATGGCAAAAATAAAAAAAAAATGAAGAAGAGTACATCCCATGTTCCTCTTTTTGGGTCTGGCTTACCTCACTCAGGATAGTGTTTTCTATTTCCATCCATTTGTATGCAAAATTCAAGAAGTCCTTGTTTTTTACTGCTGAGTAATACTCTAATATGTATATATTCCATACTTTCTTTATCCATTCTTCCGTTGAAGGGCATCTAGGCTGATTCCAGGTTCTGGCTATTACAAACAATGCTGCCATGAACATAGTTGAGCATATACTTTTGTTGTATGATAGGGCCTCCCTTGGGTATATTCCCAAGAGTGGTATTGCTGGATCCAGGGGTAGGTTGATCCCGAATTTCCTGAGAAACCGCCACACTGATTTCCAGAGTGGTTGCACAAGTTTGCATTCCCACCAGCAATGGGTGAGTGTACCCCTTTCTCCACAACCTCTCCAGCAAAGGCTATCATTGGTGTTTTTTATTTTAGCCATTCTGACAGGTGTAAGATGGCATCTTAAAGTTGTATTGATTTGCATTTCCCTGATCGCTAGGGAAGTTGAGCATGACCTTAAGTGTCTTTTGGCCATTTGAAGTTCTTCTGTTGAAAATTCTCTGTTCAGCTCAATGCCCCATTTTATAATTGGGTTGATTAGCCTTTTACGGTCTAGTTTCTTGAGTTCTTTATATATTTTGGAGATCAGACCTTTGTCAGTTGCGGGGTTGGTGAAAATCTCCCAGTAAGTGGGTTTCCTTTTTGTCTTAGTGACAGTGTCCTTTGCTTTACAGAAGCTTCTCAGCCTCAGGAGGTCCCATTTATTCAATGATGCCCTTAGTGTCTGTGCTGCTGGGGTTATACGTAGGAAGTGGTCTCCTGTGCCCATGTGCTGTAGAGTACTTCCCACTTTCTCTTCTATCAGGTTCAGTGTGTTCGAACTGATATTGAGGTTTTTAATCCATTTGAACTTGCAGTTTGGATGCTCACCTTACGAGACCAGGATAGAGGAGGGCGGTCCTTGGGCTTCCCACAGGTCAGGGAACCCTGATTGCTCTTCAAGCAGATGAGGAGGGGGACTTGATCGGGGGAGGGGGAGGGAAATGGGAAGCGGTTGCGGGGAGGAGGCAGAAATCCTTAATAAATAAATAAATTTTAAAAAAAAGAAAAAAAATGAAGAAGAAATTTAGAGAGGCAGAGAAAGAAATGATGTGGGATTCTTCTCTGTATGCTGTGAATACCATTAGTTAATAAAGAATCTGTATTGGGCCTTCTCAAGGAAATAGAGGTAGGCAGGAAAAACTAAACTGAATGCTGGGAGAAAAAAAAAGGATGAGTCAAGGAGATGCCATGTAGCTGCTAGATGCCAGCTAGAACCTTGCCAGTAGGCCATGAGCCTCGTGGTAAAATATTAAAGAATGGAAATGGGTTATTTCTACATGTAACAGCTAGCTAATAATGTGATTTAGTGCTTGACCAAGCAGTGATTTAAATAATATAGTTTCTATGTGATTATTTAGAGTCTGAGTGGTCGGGAACAAATGAGCAGGACCCTACAACAAAGAAAGGCAGGAAAGGAGGAAGGAAAGAAAAGAAAAGAGAACAGCAAAAGAAGCTCCCGCAGTGGTAAAATTCCCCCAAATAAGTAGCTTAAAACAACAACAAGTAGCAGATAGTAACTGACTTTGAAAGCAAATTTCCTTATGACCCAAAACTTTACAGAGGTGTATTACTAACAGAACATTTAGTTTATATCTTTCAATTCACTCATCTCAATGATGAGGATGATGATGATGATGATGATGATGATGATGATGATACACAACAACATTAATAGTGCCAACACTTACCATGTAAAATATATAGATGTTGCCTGTCCAATTTATTTGTAAATTCAATCTCTACCTAATATGATCAGGAAGATATATACTAACTGATCAGAGAGTATTTTCTTCCTATGAAATCTGAAAAATATTTTCCATGACATCAAGCTAAAATATAAACTCCCTCAATATAATTTTAATTTTATGGCATTTTTCATACAATTTATTTTCTCCATGGCCATTTTCATTTCACAAAAAAAAACAAGTATGATTTTGTGCATAGAGAGAAATCTGCACCTCCACATCTTTTTGGCTACTTTTGATCACTTAGTGCAGTAAGTCCAAGTTAAGAAATCAAATGACAGATCATGCCAAGAATGCCATAATTAAATTGCTTCTTGAATCCACAGTGCTTAGGAAGCTGTATTCCATATCTTCACTTAGGTAGAACTTATGAGAAAAGGATCATGTGGAAGACACTATGAACAAAGAGATAATCTATCGAGTGAGATGATAAAGTCTGGGCTTTGAGGGAGCATAGTGCAAAATTTGGAGCCACGTTTTCTGATTTCCCCCATCTGTCTGGTTGAACTTTTTATTCTCAAGTCTTCCCCTGATTATGTATAATGACCAGATTCAGGAGCAGAATTTTCTCTGCACTTGGAAGAACAGCTATCTAAACAAACAATTTCTGGGAAATAAAAAACAAACTATGGCTCATATCCTATAATGAAAAGTTCTGTAAGTCTAAAATGGCTGAAGACTCTCTACAAAGAGTTACTTTTTTGATCACTGAATGTTCATGTTTGTGGTGCCAATCTCCACATGTGTTGTTTGGAGTATGATGAATATATATATATATATATATATATATATATATATATATATATATTCATAGCAGAGATTTCAAATAAAGTACAATGTCTGGCATATTTCTTATGTGCCAGAAGTTCCTTTCCTATTGACCTTCCTTTTTGCTCTAATATAGAATCAGTTAATCTGTTACTCCTGGGAGGTATGAAATTTCCATATTCTCACTGATTTATATGGATTTCCTGTAAACTGAAGACAGCAGGATGAAATCAATCACAGTGATGCCTACAGCAGTGGCTGGGGGTAGAACTTAAGAAACACCTGATGTGTTCCATTCTTATTAGGGATAAAATGAGAGCATGCTGATTTCACGATGCACTCTGTGCTGTGAAGATTATCCTGAGAAGCTAATGCCAATAAAAGAACAAAGATATGTCATTTCTTATACTTAGCTGGTGGTTAGTGATGGCAATAAAAGAATAGCTAAAGGCTTCTCATATTTTCAAGAATTCCTGATTTTTATAGTGTATCTGTGGGTTTAGTCATGACCGGCATTCCAGAATGTTAGAAATTGCTGCCCTAAGTCATTTCCGATGCCCATGTCATATTCAAAAGAAAACACAATTGTTTTGAGACTCTGAGTTTTCTTCATACCTCGAAGGAAAGTCTTTGAGAATGCTCAATATAATTTGATTACTGGTGGGAGGTTTTTTTTAGTTTGTTTGCATATAAGAACTATCCCATAAATATTGTTCTGAAAGTCATATAAATACTCATTACTCTAATGAGAAATATTATAAAAAGGGAATGCAGCTTAATGATAGAAACACCCAATGTTAACAGGTTTGTTACCTTACAAAGAGAGGAAAGAGAAAAAAGCTTTTAGAGAGTCACAGCATGGGCTTTGGGTAGTTGCTTCTTATTTCAATCTTGTTTTCTCAGTGTCCAAATTCCCATTTGTCACGGAAATTTAAAATTAAGCTTCTCCAATGCACACATTTTAATTTAATAAGAGAGAATGTGATTTATTATTTGGCACAGATTTATTGTTGTAAAAAGCTCCCGCTGATGTCATGGTAAATTCTGTGCATGAAATGAGGGCAAACAAATGATTCATTTCCCATGAATATTAACAGTAAATGTTAGACTCCCCCAAATTCTGGAATAACCTTCTTTATCAAACGTTCAACCGTATTCAGCTTTATCTCATTCACTGAGGACACAAGGTAGAGAAAAATGTTATAAAAACAGTGTAATGTTTTATAAAACACACTAATACAGGAACAGCACACAGAAAAGAGCCAACTCTAATTGAAAGAGATCTGTGAACTCCAGTGGCAACTGACGGTGGTGACTGCACAGGCAGTGTAACTTACTTGTAATTTCTGAGCCATTTTCATGATTGCCTTCCCATCTTAGATTTGTTACTGAAATATTATGAACTAACTCTTTATTTCGTTTGTTTGTGTTTCCAGACAGTGTTTCTCTATGTAGCTTTTGAACCAGTTCTGGAACTCCGTCTCTATACCAGGCTGGCCTCAGACTCACAAAGATCTGCCTGACTCTGCCTTCTGAGTGGAGCATTAAAGGAGTGTGCCACCAATGCCCAGCTAAGACCTAACTCATGTTTTTACATGTAATTGAAATGTATAAAGAAAACTCCTTTTAAATCATCATTCTTTCATTCAATAAATCTTTATTATGTTTATTATTATATGCCATGATATGCCCTGTTATTTGAGTTACAGAAAGAAGATCACTAATGCTGCCTCAATACTATTGACGTTAAGTTCAGTGGAGGTCACTGACAATAAACCAACACAGATGGGATAAGAAACAATTTAATGTATTATGAATCTAATACTCATTTCTGTTTTATGGATTGGGATGTAGTTGCTTTACAAAGTTTCATGGATTATAATGTGATTTTAAAAGGAGGGTTTTCCCTCAAAATTCAAAGTGAACACACTACATTATATTTCATTTACAAATGAACATACTTTACTATTTTTCTCAATGTCTCTTCAGATAAATGTTTCAAGCGAAGAGCACATGAATTGATTTTCTAGTGCTAACCAGTCAGTCCTGAAAATGCATATACAACTAACATTATATAGACTAAGCATGTTATATTTGGTAATATATATATATATATATGTAATACATAGATGCCTATGTATGAATAGATATAAATACAATATATGAATGCATGTATATCCATTTATATATAAATATACATATAAAGTCGATGATGGATGCTAAAAAGAAATCCCACACTAGCCAGAATTTAATATAATAAAGGGTTATTTATTTAGGGATAGACTCACAGATCACAGTCCTCTGCTCTAATGGGGAACAAGAACTGAATCCAGGAGTAGGAAGAAAGGGCAAGCACAAGCTTTACATTGGCAATTATAGTATAAGAGGCTACTATGCCCAAGGGGGCTGGTATCTTAAAGGTTATTGGCTGAAGGAATTCTTACAGCTACAAAGCAGTATCAATTAGTAAAATAGAAATTATGGATTTTAAGAAGTATGGGGAGGGCTTTTTGGGCAGATTACGAGGGAAGAAAGGAAAGAGAGAAATGTAGTTGTGTTATAATCATCCCCTCAAGCTAAATAAATAAATAGAACAGAAGAAAGAATGAGAGAAAGAAAGAAAGAAAGAAAGAAAAGAAGGAAGGAAGGAAGGAAGGAAAGAAAGAAAGAAAGAAAGAGAAAAAAAGCTAGGTGGGGGTGGTGCACATGTTTAATTCCAGCACTCAGGAGGTAGGTGGACCTCTGTGAGTTCAAGGCTAGCTTGTTCTACAAGAGCTAGTTTCAGGAAAGCTATGGTTGTTACACAGAGAAATCTTGCCTTGAAGAACCAAAAAGGAAAGAAAGAGAGAAGGAAAGAAAAAAAAGAAAGAAGAAAGAAAGACAAAAAAATAGAAAGAAAGAAGGGAGAAAAGGGAGGGAAGGAGAAAAGGAGGGAGGAAGAGAGTGAGGGAAGGAGGGAGGGAGCGAGGGAAGAAGGAAAGAAGACAAGCCACCAAGCCCCCACCCCTTACCTCAAAACCTATCTAAACAACACATGAAATTATTATAAATTTGGTTTTGTTAGTTAGGCGTGCTAACCAAACTGCCACAAACAAAGTAGTTTAAAGAATAAAATTGTCTTCCTTCTAAGTTCTGGAGGCCAGAAGTCCAGAATCACAGTTAGTTTCTGCTTTGGTTCTGAGAGAGATTAAGTTCCATGTGCTTTGCATAATGCTGGTGGCAACAGGCAACCACTATAATTCCTCAGTTTATTTGGGAGCATACTTGTCTCTGCCTCTGTCCTCACATATGTTTTTTCTAATTTCCTGTAAGAACATCAAGCATTGACTTAAGGTTCTCCCCATCTCAAATGACATGACTTTGAGATCTTTATTTTGTATGTACATGGACAAGTTTTCCTATTTCAAACAAAATCACATCTTGAAGTTTGATGTATACACTTGTATTATTAATGAGGTTAACAAATTAGTTTTCCCTATCAACATTTTCTTTTCTTTATCCATCAACTATGTGGGTTACTGTTCTATTTATAATATATTGATAAGAAACAGTGTGACACAAATGCATGGTGACAGAGTAGAACCCACTGCTGTAGCGCTGAAATATATAAAGAGAACAGGTTCCAGCATCCACAACCCTGGAACGAGCAGAATGATACAGAGCTGAATGCTTTTGACACTCACAGCATACTGCGTTTCACAATAATGAATAATGTGCATTTCCTACATTCTGAACCCTGTAACATTCCCTTTTAGATATAAATGAATAGCAATAACACAGGCTATATTCTCAGCCTACAGTGGGAATAAATCAAAATATGTGTAGAAATTCACCAATTCTTATAAGTTGACAGTTTTTAAATTTTAAAAACTTAAGTATTTTGAATGAAGACACTCTACTTAAAAATATTAGAGTATTTATATGGGATCTTATAATATTGGAAACATGTAATAATAAAAAAAGAAAAATCTAAAATTAACATTTCCACTATTTTCTTTATAAAATATTGAAAGGAAAATTAGGTCCAAAGTCAAAAGAAAAAAAGATAAAAGTGAAAAATCAACAAAACTGAAACACAAAATGAATAGAATAAGAAAATTATAACCTGATCTTAAAAATTCTGAAAAATGTATCTAATTTGGCTAGTTCCAAATGTTTTTTTTTTATTTTTTTTATTTTTATTTTTGGTTTTTCGAGACAGGGTTTCTCTGTGGTTTTGGAGCCTGTCCTGGAACTAGCTCTTGTAAACCAGGCTGATCTCGAACTCACAGAGATCCGCCTGCCTCTGCCTCCCAAGTGCTGGGATTAAAGGCGTGCGCCACCACCGCCCGGCTTCCAAATGTTTTTAAACGTAAACCGACACAGCCATATCATGTGGTAACATGTAAGAACTTCTTATATAAATTTATGAAACTGAAAAGGAATTCATAGGAATCGCCTGAACCTAGTCTTGGGACCACAAACTTTATTATGTTTTCCTTTGACATCAATTCCAGTTTCTACTTAAAGATCAACCAGAGCTTTTATGAATTGCTGAGCAACTTGATTTATGGGAATATTACTGGTAAGCAGAATAAAATGAACCATCTTCCAGCTCCAAGAATTCCTAAGAATTTAAGGGCTCACAGTTGAACTGAGATGTCCCCATCCATAATGTCAAGTCACCCTCTTTCCTAAACAGTGTCTTAGTCTAAGCATGCTAAATTTGCTTAGGCCAACAGCTAAAGAATCTTGGAAGCTGGTGACTTCCAGGTTCAAGCCTTGTCCTTTACCTCCAATTGATGTAAGTGCCAAAGATTTTTCCATTAGCTTTGGTTATTGGTGAATTATTCTGAATGTTTCCTTTTCTTTTCCTAGGGCAATAATGCCTAACATACCCATGTAGCTATATGCATTTATAACCGCCCTTCCTTCGTTTTCTCAGACATCTGGTATGCCACCCCATAGCAGCTAGGAGCCATTCCTTCTATCATTATACCATACAAGCAGAGCACTTTATTGATTGCCTGATAGTCTGAAGTCTGGACCAATCTATAACTCTGCCATTCCCCACTGGTGGAGTGATTGCAAGTCATAGAGCAAATGACACAAGAGCAAAGTTCCTGCCTGACGGGCTTTCTCAGATAGCTTCTAGCATCTACTATTCCGTCTGGGATGCTCAAAAAGCCAACTGCTAGCATAGAAACTTTTCTGAATGATATTTATGAGAAAATGCTCTTGAGATTAATTTTGAGGGGGGAAGTCACCATTTATTAAAGATAAGAGCGGAACCCTAGTAGAAATGCAAAGGAGAATGCAATTCTTTCCAAAGGGTAATGTAGACTGCAGTCACTTTTTGGAAATAGGGCCAGGATTAGCGTCCTCTGCGAGATGGATGTTTCATCCACTACATGTGTGTAAATTCAGCTGCTCTGTGAAGTCTTGCCTCTGTGTTGCTTTTATTGGTTAATAAATAAGGAAGCTTCTTTGGCCTGTGAAAGGACAGAATAAAGGTAGGCTGGAAAACTAAACTCGATGGTGGAAGTAAGGAGGTAGAGTCAGAGAGAACCATGTAGTCACCTGCAGGGGAGAGATGCCTCTGCTGGAACCCACTGGAACATTTCTGGTAAGCCATAGCCTCATGAAGACACATATATTAATGGAAATTGGCTAATTTAAGATATAAGGGAAGCCAGAAACATGCTTAAGCTATTGGCCAAGCAGTATTGCATAGAATATAGTTTCTGCTTGATTATTGCAGATCTAAGCAGCCAGGATTGAATGAGCGGTCTCTGCCAACATTCACCTACAAGATAGACTTTCTCAAGTTTTGTAGCAATTTAAATACATCTTTTGTTTTTCATAGTTATCCTAATTAAATGGCAATTATTTAAAATATTATCAGTTGTTTGGAAGTCCAAAAGATTTAAATCTCTTCTTCACTGTCCCTTCAGTATGCTAGGCTAACAGTGTGCCACAGATAAGCAGTGATTATGTCAAAAGAGATTGGAGTTTCTAGTACAGAGATGGGAACCTGTGTATGCCAACCCTAATCACTTACTGATTCCGAGCTGTAAAAGGTCACAGAAGAAACCTTAAACGTGGCAATCTCCTGCATGTTATATTGTAGTTGAAACACACACACAAGCAAACAAACAGCAGCTAACTCAGAGCTCCTCAGTATTTGTGAGAAAAGACAGAGACCTTTTAACTGGATCATAAAAGCTTACAACTCAAAGTAGTCTATCACTCACAGATATTAGATGCGGTTGTTTTGGTCCTGAGACCATTGTATATAAGAACAGGAAAAAAACAATATTGAACACCTTGTGGTGTTGGACTTGTTCCTGATGCAAGAAGAACGAGATGGATACACCACAGCATACATTTTGCACATCCTTTAACTTCTAAGCTATTGATTATCATTTTCTACTTCTTAATGGACAGGGACAAAATGAAAAATAGGCAATGTCATTGAAATTTTGGCAAGAAGGCCACATAAGGTTTATAAATATTGCATTTGTGCTTTGTTGAAGTTGCCATTGCACAAAGTTAATGTTTTTTGGCAGCTCTGGGTGGCCCAGTGCTGAGTGACTGACTGGCATAAAGGTCAACTGCTTAATTCATAAGCTCCCCCTCTACAATAAAGGCATCAGTACTGACCTGCTGGCAGCGGAAGCAGCCATTGTCACCAATGATACAATAGTGATGATTTAAGAAGAATCCATCCACCTTCTTTGATGTCTGTCTCTTGTGATCAATGGCACTTAAGCCAGGTCAGGAATAAGAGTGGGCACTTCAAAGGCTGGATAACAATTAAAGCTAAACTGCTAAGAAGCATCATTAACTTTTGCATTCTGTTCTAGCAAACTGAACTTTCCAGATGCAGATAATTACTACCTCACTCTCTAGACAAGTTCGTTTTCTATTAGTTTTAAATGGCTCAAGTAAGAATTCAATGACTCAGTGAATAGAAAATTATTTTTAAACTCTAACTCTGAAGAATGCTTTTTTCCCTTCTCTTTTATTCATTTTCTGGGTGTGAGAGAAAATAAGGTGGGGGATAGGAGAAAGAGAGACAGAAACAGAGAAACAGAGAGATGCATGGGCATATGTGTGTGCATTCACGCATGTAGGGGATGGGAGAAAGAGAGACAGAAACAGAGAAACAGAGAGATGCATGGGCATATGTGTGTGCATTCACGCATGTAGGGGATGGGAGAAAGAGAGACAGAAACAGAGAAACAGAGAGATGCATGGGCATATGTGTGTGCATTCACCCATGTAGGGGATAGGAGAAAGAGAGACAGAAACAGAGAAACAGAGAGATGCATGGGCATATGTGTGTGCATTCACCCATGTAGGGGATAGGAGAAAGAGAGACAGAAACAAAGAAACAGAGAGATGCATGGGCATATGTGTGTGCATTCACCCATGTAGCATGTGGAGGCCATGGACTGACATCTTCAGTTACTTCTACACCTTAATTTTTGAGATTCTGTCTTTCACTCTGTGCAGAACTGTCCCAGTCTTTTCACAGATACTTATTGACTAACAAGTTTGGGGATTTACTTATGTCTGGTCTTCAGTCCAGAGGTCAGATGAGCATCAACAACCCTGGCTTTTTATGTAGATTCTGGGAATCCAAACTTACATCCTCGTTCTTGCACAAAATCACTTTTTCTCCTGAGATATCTTTCTATCCAAATAACATGGCTGTTTTCTCATATGCATGTATATGTTTGGGGGGGGGGCGTGCAGGATGGACTATGTGGAAATCAGAGAATGAAGTATGGGAGTTAGTTCCTGGGTAATGAACTCAGATCATTTAGCTATTGAGCCATCTTTGCTAGTTTGAATTTAGCTTTTTAAGTACACCAAAAGTCCTATCCTACACCTTTTTACACCTTGACATAGAACTGATTATAGCAGTTTATAAATATTGAGAGAAATAGCAGAGCGGAATTTTATTTCTTGAAAATATAATCATATAATTCAGTGTTTTTTCACTCTAAGCACTAATGATACAATGTTTGGGAAATTGTTTTATGCATTATAGGATGTTTAGTGCTGTCGATGACTTCAACTTATAAATTTCAGTAGAAATCTCTGTAAGTTGTAACAAACAAGTTTGTTTATAGTTATTGTCAAAAGTCCCCATAAATGAGTATTACCTCAGAATATGTACTCTTATTTGACAACTGAATAAATAAATACTTTTATTTTTCTCCAAAATAAATGAGCCCTGGGTACTCAAAAATATATAGTATGGCCTCAATCCCCAAGTATCTGAAAGTATTTTAAAAAAAGAAAGTTAGATTATGGAAGGAGAAATGTCTCAATGATATAAACATATGTCAGACAATTCTGAGGTTCAGAATTGAGATCTCAATGGCTCAGCTTGTGGTGTTGTGGCCCTCTTGCATTTATAGCACTCCAAAAGATGAGACAGAGGATCAGAGAATTTTTGACTTGCCTGACTAGTAGTCATGTGTGGGAGCTCTGAGCTCAACTGAGAGACCTTGCCTTCATGAATAGGGTGGAGAACACTAAATGAAAACTTTCCGTGTTGACTTAGATTATCATATGCGCAGGCAGAGATACACATGCATTTCTGGGGATACATGTTCACTCGGATACACATACACATGTTCCTCATTGCACATGGAAGGACACAGTAGGTTAGAAAATGAAACTATTGATGTGTATGAGGATGAGTGGAGTATTTAAAGTTCTTTCTATGGTTTAAAATTTGTATTATCTGTCAGTATTGCTATAGGATAGGGTCGTTTCAGGTTCCCTATCCTCATCTACCCAAGGAACTAACTGGGGACATCGCCTTGGGCTCCTGGGAGCCACTCTAGGTTCAAGTCTCTTGCCAGCCCTAAGGTGGCTCCCTTAACTAGGAATTGTGCTTCCATGCTCCCCTATCCAGCCTTCCTTTATCCCAATCATCCTGTTTCCCTAAGTTCCCCCCATCCTCCTCTTCTCACTTTTCTCTGACGAATATCTTGCATATCTCCATAGAACCTTCATCTGGTGATGGATGGAGATAGAGACAGAGACCCACACTGGAGCACTGGACTGAGCTCCCAAGGTCCCAATGAGGAGCAGAAGGAGGGAGAACATGAGCAAGGAAGTCAGGACCACGAGGGGTGCACCCACCCACTGAGACAGTGGAGCTGATCTATTGGGAGCTCACCAAGGCCAGCTGGACTGTGACTGAAAAAGCATGGGATAAAACTGGACTCTCTGAATATGGCGAACAATGAGGGCTGATGAGAAGCCAAGGACAATGGCACTGGGATTTTGATCCTACTCCTTGTTCTGGCTTTGTGGGAGTCTAGCCAGTTTGGATGTTCACCTTCCTAGACATGGACGGAGGGGAGGGGGGGGCCTTGGACTTTCCACAGGGCAGGGAACCCTGACTGCATTTTGGACTGGAGAGGGAGGGGGAGAGGAGTGGGGGGAGGGGGAGAAGGATGGGAGGAGGGGGAGAGAAATGGGAGGCTGGGAGGAGGGGGAAACTTTTTTTTCCTTTTCTCAATAAAAAAATAAAATAAAAAAATTAAAAAAATATTTAATTAAAAAAATTACTACAAAAAATTTTGTATTATCTGATATATGGTGTTTTATGTATTGTTCCTTTGTTGCTGTTTGTTGTGATGCCATGTTCTGACAATAGTTATAGGAGAAAAGTTTTTCTATGACCAGAAGTTTCATATAAAATACAGCCCACCATGGCAGGACAGGCATGCCATTCAGGAAGCGGAGTGATCACATTTTATCCACATACAGGAAGTGAGGCCAGGCTACAAAATGTCAAAGCCTGTTCTGGTGACATATGTCCTCAAATGAGGCTCTGCCTTGTAAAGAATCTCTAACTTTCCCAAACAGCACTAAAACTGGGACAACGTATTCCAATATGTGAGCCTCTGGAGGACATTTCACATTCAAATCACTACATTGGCTGACTCATGCATTGGCCAGGTAACTATACTTCTCCTTCTGGCTTTGCATGAAGGAACAATGAAGAACCTGGAAATGTTGGAGATAAATGATGAGAATAAGGGGGCCATGCTTTAGTTTTTTGCTTTGTTTTTTTTTTGTTTGTTTGTTTGTTTGTTTGTTTTATTGCTGTGATGAAACAATACGACTTGGTGAGGAAAGGTTTTATTTGTTTTACAAATCATGAATCATGACCCATTGAGGGAAGACAATTCAGGAAATCAAACCAGGTAGAAATGTTGAAGCAGGGGCTGATGCAGAGGCCACGGAGGAGAGCTGTTTACTAGTTCAATCCTCACAGCTTCCTTAGTCTGCTTTCTTACAGAACCAGGGATGCCAGCACCTGCAATAGGCTGAACCCTCCCTGAGTACTGCTAATTCGAAAAATCTCGTACAGGCTGGCTGACATCCCAATCTATGGAAATATTTCTGTTGCAATTGAGGTTCCCTCCTCTCAGATGACTCTAGCTTTTGTGAAGTTGACACAAGGTTAGCCACTAACAGCCAGAATGATAGAATGGAAGAGCTTGAATATGTGAAATGAAGTTTAGTATCTGTGAGATTGATAACCCAGTATCTGAAGATGAAAATGAGGTTAATTGGAGGATGTGAATTTTTAAAGGATCTACAAAGTAAATGTTCAGAATTTTTGAAGTGTTGTGAAAGGACAACATTATATGGCAATAAAACTACATTTGACACTGAACGGTATCCTGGTCTTACCGCAGCTTTTTTTTTTACCAGACATAGAACTGGCTTTTCTATCACTCCGAATCAGCCACATTTTCCAACTCCAGATTGCAAGTCTAAAGAAAGTACACTTTCCTGAAACTGACAAAAACTAGAAGGTGAACTCCAGCAGTGAGAGACATGCTGCGCAAGCTGACTGCCACATACTGAACAGAGAGGCTGGATCCTGTTTAAAATCCAGGCTTGGAAGGCAGCAGATCGAATGCAGTGAAACAAGGCAGACCTCAGTGCAAAGTCAGAAGGAAACTGCTAATGGAATACACAATTCACAGTCATGACAGTCAAGTTGAATTTGTACTAGTTAAACGGCAAGAAATATTACTTAAGTCAACCATTTTGGGAAACTGTCCAGGAAAACCACAACCATATGCAATTCTGCAATGGAAATCAATAAGACCCATAGCTGGTTCCCAATGAGAGGAGTCTTTGCAGTATTTTAACAGCAGCCCTGAGATTATAACTAAGCTGCCAGCAGTCCTAGGCAGGGATTGTTTTACTTATAAATCCATATTTCCAGTAGCATGTAAATACTCATTTCACACACTTGGTCCTAGTATGCTGAGCAAAGCAGAAATAGATACAATTTATATGAAATCTCTCTTGGACATTGGTGAAAATTATCTAAGTGGTTAATAATGGAAGGTGTCTCCTAGAGCAATATCATCTTATCTTTGGATGAACATTTACTTAGGATCCCAAGTAACATTCACTAAAGTACTACTAAAATTCTAAGTGATGTTTAAATTCTAAGAGCAAATCAAGGTTAACGGAAATAAACCACTTAATATGAGACCCAAAATTACGATCTTTGTTTTAGCATCAACTTAGACTCAAGAAAAGACATGCCCAAGGCTCTGCACATGGGACTCTTGCTCCTGTCTTCTAGAGTCAATAGAGAGATGTGCACACACAATTCAGGAGCAAGTGGATTGATTTACTTTCTCAACCTTCTCCATCAATACAAAGACAGCCATACTCAGGGCTATTTGTAATCCCTACAGGTAAAATGGACATAACATGACATGACAGAGTAACTGGTATTTTTTGATTTTTCACTTAATTAAAGCATAGAAGCCTCACAAGGGTCTCTGTGAGATGAACAGAAGATAAATCAAAGAGATTTCAGATCCTTAAACTGATTGCTATTTAGAGTAATACAATGTAAATTAACAAAAATTGGTTCTACTTAAACATTATTAACTGAAAGAATTAAAAATTAACCACTCAAAGTAAAATAAACAATTAAAATAAAACCTAGACTGTCATGGAAAAGGGAATAGAATATTACTAGCTTTTGCAACTATTAGAAATATTTGCATATATCTGTGTTCATAAAATGAATTTACATGGATTTTTATCTCTCTTGTTCTGTTCTCAGTTACCAAGTGTAGACAGCACCCTACAAATATTGAGAAGGTTGTGAGATGGCATTTTTGGCAAGACCAGTCTCTTTTTCTCTTGCAGCTGTTTGGATTGTGCCTAAAGTTTCTTATGAAGTTGATGGTGTTCCAATCAGCATCTATGAGGATAGGAAGACGTTCTAAACATATCCCAGATGTTAATTTTTATTTTTGAAACATAATATTTTATTAAAAAGACAGCAGATGATGTATATTCAAACTATACATTCACTAAGGAGTCTGAAATTTGATGCTTTCTTCAAGCAATACATAGCATTTGCCAATAAAAATTAAGAAATGTAGTATTACTTTTATTGTGTGTGTTTTCATATTTTTATAATTATATTTCAATACTTACAAGTGAGCTGTGAGTAGAAATGTGTCTAATGACATACAAGTTGCAGATTTATGTGGCGAAAAACAAAAGATCCTGCCTATATAATCCATTATATTTAGCTTAAATACAAACTGATTATTCAAGTCATAGGATGAATATACAGTCTAATTTATAACACATTTATGCTAATGCAGTGAGTTATTATATACTATTTTTATAACTTTTGGCTTCCATACATTACATAAATTTTAATATATATTCCTAAAGAAACTAAAGTACTCTTTAGTTGTTAGTGAAGGAACTTTAAAAAATATTAACATAGATTTTTTTAAATAAAATACATAGATGTATTGATTATTGAGCCAGTATTGTTTTTGCTTTGACAAATTTAAAAATAAATCTGGACTAAAAAATGGCAAAGTAAGACTAGATTGCCAGGCAAAAATTGGGATCTTGGGGGGTGAGGGTGGAGTGGGGGTAAGGGGAGATGGGGAGATGGGGAGAGAAAAGTGAGGAGGGGAGGATGGAGAGACCCTGGTGTAATGGGATGGTTGGGGTGGAGGAAGGGTGAATATGGGAGCAGGGAAGAAGATATCTTAACTAAGGGAGCCATTTTAGGGTTGGTAAGAGACTGGACTCTAGAGGGGTTCCCAGGTGTCCAAGGAGATATCCCCAGCTAGTGCCTTGGGCAGCTGAAGAGAGGGAGCCTGAAATAGCCTGATTCTATAGCCATACTGATGTGTATCTTGCATATCACCATAGAAGCTTCATCTGGCGATGGATGGAGATAGAGACAGAGACCCACATTGGAGCACTGGACTGAGCTCCCAAGGCCCAAATGAGGAGCTGAAGGAGGGAGAACATAAACAAGGAAGTCAGGACTGCGAGGAGTGCGCCCACTCACTGAGATGCTAGGGCTGATCTAATGGGAGCTCACCAAGGCCAGCTGGACTGTGACTGAAAAAGCATGGGATAAAACCGGACTCTGTGAACATGGCGGACAATGAGGGCTGACTGAGAAGCCAAGGACAATGGCACTGGGTTTTGATCCTACTGCATGTACTGGCTTTGTGGGAACCTAGTCTGTTTGGATCCTCAACTTCCTAGACCTGGATGGAAGGGGGAGGACCTTGGACTTCCCACAGGTCAGGGAACCCAGGCTGCTCTTTTTACTGGAAAGGGAGGGGGAGGGGAGTGAGGGGAGGGGAAGGAAAATGGGAGGGTGGGAGGAGGCAGAAATTTTTAATAATAAAAAATAAATAAAAATAAATAAAAAAAGAATTTGGGTTTATGATGTGAAACTTCCAATGAATCAATAAAGAGGTCAAATTTAAAAAGAAAAAAACGACAAAGTAAGAAGTTTATCAATTTCAGAGAAGGTTGGTCTCTTTACTTGAGCTACATGCTGTTCAAAGCAGACTTCAACTCGAGTTAGTCAAGTGAAATCAAATGAAGCAAGATCATGCGAGGAAATCAAATAAAAAATAGAGATGTTGATAAATTCTCCTTTCTTTGTAAAAATAAACAAGAAAGTGTGTTGCAACAGGTTTTGCACACAGTTAAGCTATTGGTGTACAAACTCCAATGAGGTCCATGTCCTACCTCTCTGGGTGTACAAAACTGCACTGAAGTCCATGCCTTCCCTGCACCTGAGAGGAGAATGCTCTGTGCTCATTATGTGTTGAAAAGTGTACTAAGAATATGCATATTTTGGCTATTTAACTAAAAGAATACAAATCAACTATAACTAAAGGAATTAAAATGTGGTTGCTGACAAAAATTATTCCTCAGAGATCTATTAAGAGGTTGCTGCCTTGTTAAAAGACTGTGACATTTTATTCCATTTCATTAACTAAAGTGAAGCCTTTGTAACATGTTTGATTATGACAGTGAGATGGATAGTCCATTGAACAGGTACGATACCAGATATTCATAAATCTGATTGTCTTGTAGATCAATTCCACTCACAAAAAATCATTTCTGGCACTGGTTTGTATCTGTGTTATAATTTATTGCCATGGAAAACTGATGTTTTGAAACAGTAATCTTGCATCCACGGATCAATGTACAAAACACATCTAAAACAAGGCTGTCATTATAAAAATCATCTGTAAAAAATGGAACACAAATTACACAGAGCCTATTCAAACACAGAGCATTGCATTACATGGTAGAAATACCATTGTATTCACATTTATTTCAATTCATTTTATGCTATTCAGGAAAATAGATACACCTTAGCAGGTGCTGTATAAAGAAAGAAGAAAAATGAAGCTTTTTCTTAGATGCACCTGTGGTTTCTGAGTGCAGATCACAATAGGCAAACAAAATGCAATCAGTATAGATTGTAGGTAGTGGGATGTCACTGCTCTTCTCTGGAATGTTTTATGAAGCCTTCTGGTGTTATATCTTTTCAAATTAAGTTGGAGATCATGTCTAGCTTTTATTATGTGATTTGGCATGCTGAACATGAATGCAGTGGCTGAGAATTTTTAGGGTGTTACCTGGGTTAGTGATTCCGTTGCTCTCTATATGCAAACAAACATTTAAAAAAGCACAGTTTTTGAGTTATTATTAGCAAGTGCTTCACAGATATTAATTCCTTGCTAGGTCAAAGAAGTTCTAGGAATCATGGCCTATTCAAAATCTAAGGAGCTACACACGCAGATTAAGCAAGAGTTTAATCAGTATGTTCATTTCTGTAAACAGAGGTGGAGCCAGGGTCTAAATAGCGAGACTGGTCAAGTTTGTTAGTTACAGTTTCAGTGAGAGACCTTAGCTAAGTAAACAAGATGGGGAATGATGTATGCAGACTCTGAGCTCCACATGCATGTATAATGAACACAGCACACACTTGTACCCTTAGATTTACAAGGAAAGTACATAAATAGGAAACAATCTGCAGTATGCACATACGAAATGGACATGAACTCTACATGTGACTGGACAGCAGAGGAGTCAGTTCGATTTTTCATTTTTACAGATTCAACTATGGCACTCTGACCAAAAAAAAATAAATAAATAAAAAGAGGAGCAAACAGAAGAAAATAGGGAAAGAAGAAGAGGAGGGAAGAACAAAAGAGGAGGAGGGGGAGAAAGGGAGGCAAGGAGGGGAGAAAGATGAAAAAGAAGGAGAACTGGAGAAAGGGGAGAGAGAGTTGAAAAGCAAGAATGTTGTGCACATATTGTAAAATACAGAAATCACTTACCTGTATGAAAAACTCTCCAGGATCTTTGCTACATTGCGTTCATGCACTGGAGGGTGAGCCTGCTTTGCCAAGTAGCATGGGCCTGAAAGGGGATTTTATCTCTTAATAATGAAAAGATCTAGAAAATAACATAAGTCTATTTCAAAATAGGAAAGGAAAGAAAATATAAAATGTTCAAACTTCCCTCTCCCAGCTTTTTGGGGATGTTAAGTATAAAATAGCAACAAATACCAATGATAAGACTGTGTCCCACCGATGTCTGTTCACCCAAGTAAATGGGCATATAGAGAATTGACTCATTCTATTCCTGAAAACTGGCTTTAAATAAAATTTTCTCCAGATATAGAGGAAAGAGAAAAGAAAATTTCTAAATTCATCTTGGCTTCAGAGATTAAAGAAAGAAAACAATCAAGAGAGAGTGCATGAATAATGCAATCTGGGTGAAAAGCATCAGAGGGAGACTTTGAAAAGCATTCCAACCAATGCCCACAGGAAACACTGAAGACACACAGCAAATGCAGAGAGAATAAAATGGGTCTCCACAAGAAAGAGTCTAAAGAGTAGATGACTAGCAGAGCCCAGGAGGCAGTGGGCGCTAGGAGGGCTAGTTGTAGTTAGGAAAGTGAGAGAATGGTGCCAGCACCCATCGATGGAGTGGACATCAACTTCTGTAATCAGACAGTGGGTCTGAGATTATGACTTTGATTGAGAAAAAGAAAAAGAGGAAGAAAGAAAGAAAAGAAAAGAAAAGAAAAGAAAAAGCAGCAAAAGGGGGTTGAATAATAAATGTTATATTTCTAGCATGAAAACATATGGAAAATTGGAACCTCCCCAATGCAGAAAGCAGAACAAATAGAGTAAGGAAAAAATGAAAGAAAAATACCTTTCTGAAATGAAAAAAATAGCTGAATTGACACTTTGACAAGGTTCACTTTGTTCCCAAAAACGCTAATAGAGAACATTCAAAACCAAAAACATATCCTGCCAAAATTATTGAATTATAAGGGATGAAGAAAACACCAAAGTCACTGTATGTATACACATATATACATATATGTATGTATATATATATGCATATGCATACACATATACATGCGTGGGTATGTTTATATGCATACCCACACATATTATCAAGTAGACTATAAAAAAATAAAAACATAAGTAAATAATAGAGTTTCAGCATTATCTAGGCTATCCATGTGGATTGGAGTCAAGTTTGCAGAGTTCCCACAGAAAAGAACATGAAATTGAAATAGCACTCATGGGTAAAACAAACTAAAAATTATTTTCTTATTGCCTGTGAGCAAATTTTTACAGAATTTATACAACCAAGAAACTAAACTGATCAAGACAATGAAATATCCATAGGATAATTTTGAGATTAAAAATGTATACAGGAATAAACTCCGAAGTTATAAGGCAATATTTTGTTCTTAAGGTTTAAGATATGTGTGTGTGTGTGTGTGTGTGTTTGTGTGTGTGTGTGTGTATTTTAAAAGTATTAGAATTCAAAACAAAAATATTGGTAGAGCAAACATACTTCATAAAAAGATGAATCAGAAGATGTGTGTATGTTTGTATGTGTGGTGCATACATATGAATGTGTAGCTATGCACATATGTACACTCATGAGGAGGCCAGAGTATGACACTGTCTACTCTGTCACTCTGACTTACTGCCTAGAGACAGCATCTCTCAGTAGATGGGAAACTCCCCATTCTGGTATACTGTTGGTCCAGGGAATAAGCAGTCATGCCTGGCTTTTTATATGAGTTGTATGACTTTGAATGAGGTTCTTCGTTTGTATGGTAATTCATCTTACCCACCTGACTATCTGTCCATGATAATATGGTCACATGCGGCAGTCAAGGAGTAGGAGGTTTTATAAATGATGGGGAGAATACTTTTATGAGGCACAATATATGAAAATAACCATTTTATTAACTTGTTTCAAAGTATATTGCATATTGAATCAAATGATTCAGGCATAATCTTCACATATAAGAAAACTGAGTGGGTAAAGGTGCTTGTTATGAAAGCCTAGAGTTCTGAACTCAACCCAGATCCCAGATAGAAGTAGGAGAAAAGGAACTTCAAAAACTTTCCTCTGACTTCTACACATGTCCCTACACATTGGAGAGTAATAATAATTTTAAAATATGCAAAAGTTATACAATATTATTATTCCTTAGATTAAATATACTCAGATAAGTCAGGATATAAATAAGGAAATTAGTATTCCAGAGTCAAAAGAAATGCATATTCAACATGAAATGCATCTTCTCTAGGACCAACAGAACATTTACTGAAGAGATTTAGCTTAAATTAGATAAGGGAAAGAAAAAAATCTAAGAATTATTAAAGAGAAAATATATGCTACCCAGCATTTGTTAACCAAGCAATGAGAAGAAAATAATTTTGTTTGTCTACTTCATATTCATAATTATTTCACTCAATTATTATTTGAATGCCTTAAAAATAGGACAGTCTTACCTGACCATGTAGACCTAATATCTGTGATGGTTTCAAGTGAAGCATTTAAACAGGATTTTTCTCTCCAAGGGGACTGAAAATATTTGCATCTGTGTTTCAGATTCTGAGACAAGATGTCAGAGACAGATGAGTTAGTTGTTTCAGAATTCCATTTTATGATAGCATTTCAGGAATGTTAACTCTGGAGGCAATTTCGCCAGATCAAAAACCCGTAATTCATTGAGGACATAAATGCTGAGCAGTGAGTTTTGGCTCTGCCACTTTGACGCCATCTTTACATTCACAGATCAATCCCCCATACACACTGACACATTTAAAAAAAAACAAAACAAAACAAAAACACACGATCACACTGTACAATTTGTCGTGATTGCCTAAGAGGCTTGGATTGAACCAGCATTAATTAGCTATGCCTGGCTATTATTTATTCCAACTGAATTTGCTCTTGCTTTTCAGATGAATTTGCCAGCACAGCAGTGAGCAGAAACAATATGCGATCAACTCAGTGACGTTTAGACAAGAATTTCCAACACAGAAAAGTCAGTGCTGTAAAATTTAAAGGCGTCCAGTTTTTATCCCCATCCTTTTCAGCAGGAATGAATCACACATTAAGAGACAGTCCTGGTTTAGAACTGTAAGCGTATCTCTGTATTTTCTCCCCTCCCTGGTAATTCCGCCTTGTTCAGTTTATACATTTCTTCTATTACCTAGCATGCTCCTGTGTTCTTATGGGATCAATCAACATAATTCAAATGTCTGAGTTTCTCATCACTATATATATATATATATATATATATATATATAATACATATATATGTGTGTGTGTATGTGTACTTATATTTATATTTATTTTGATTTGTAGCCCCTGGGAGGGAGAATGTCTAGCTCATGATTATGCACAAATAATATGCAAATATAATTATATACCATGTTAAATAATGACCTTAACTCGGGTGGCTAATATTCCTGATAATATTGCTAATCACATTAAAACATTCTAGTGCATCTGCTTCCTGTCAGAAACTGAAACTTTATTCTATTGTTATAAAAAAAATCTTGTCTATTTGCATACAAGAATGTAGGGTAGAGACTGTTTATTTTTGCACAGAATTAAATTAGCCCAACAGAACATATAGATTGTATGATGTGAAAAGTCCTTGAACAGCTCTGTCATTTGCTTCTCCACCATATGTTTGTGGAATATATTTATTAAGGAGAAAAGGAACTGAGCCTGTGATAGATGTCCAAGTCAAACTAATAAGTCTACAACTTAACTCCTAAACTCAAGCCTAAGAAAAAATTGTGGATAAGGGAAGCATAGACTGTAGGTGCTCTGAGATTGTGTCTTCTAGACATGACAGGGACATTTTCTCCAAAAATATGCCTTCTTAAACAAGACCCAGAGAAGAACAATAGCGAAATACTCTTTAACATGGGAGAGGAAATTTGTGGGGTCTGCTTCAGATATAAAGAAGAAAGGTCAGCCAAGGAATGGTGAAAGTGGATGAGAAAGTTTTCAATAGTGAACAGTCCTTGATTGGTTATTTAATACCAAGTGTCCAGTCCTGAAATCAAAACCATACAATTAACATTATACACTCTGAGCATGTTTTATTTATATGTAGGTGTGTGTGTATGTCTCTCTCTTTCGCTCTCTCTCTCTCTCTCTCTGTGTGTGTGTGTGTGTGTGTGTGTGTGTGTGTGTGTGTGAGTGTTATAGTAGGTATTTAGCAATAACTATTATAAAAAAGAGGTCATAAATTTGAGTGGTAGCAAGGGGGTACATTGGAAGGATTGATGGAAAAAAAGAAAGAGGGAATGATTTAATTATATTTTCATAACAAAAAGTAAACAATAAAAATGTAGCTCAATCTAGATGAATTAAAGGAAATTTAATGAGATTTAGAACTTCAATTCAACAAGGCATAGATTTGATCAATGCAAGCAATAAATGGCCAGACCAGAAAATCAAAAACATTCCTGGTATGAGAAATCCATTTACCTGACAGATGTGTTCATTAATAGGAGGTGGTAAACAGACTTAGGAGATGGGAGGCACAAAACCCATAGGATTTAAGTAGATACATGCTGTGGGACAATGGTCTTGTACCCTGTTACTTGTATTGTCTTAATAAAACATTGACCAGTAGCCAGGCAGGAAGTAGAGGTGGGACTACAAGAACAGGACAATTCTGAGAAGAGGAAGGTCTCAGTCTGCCATCATCTCCCAGACCAAGAGGAAGTAAGATGATAATGCCTCACTGATAAAGGTCCAAGCCACATGGCTAATACAGACAGGAATTACGGGTTAATGGAAGATATAAGTGTTAATACGAGGCCTGAGCTAATAGGCCAACCAGTTTATAATTAATGTAAGTTTCTGTGTGCTTCTTTGAGACTGAATGTCTGTGAGATCAGACAGGACAGAAACCTCTGTCAACAGATACATTTATCACTTTTTAATTTAGATGAGGACAAAAGAGAGTGTTTCACACTTCCACTCTACTGTTATATCTATGGTCCAGACAATGGTGATGCATCTCTCAACTCAGTCACCATGTCTACTCTCAGGAAACAACTATAATCCAGGTCTTTGGAAAGTATCAGTAAAGTAGGGAGGATAGCAAAGACCTCTCTTCTCAAAGAACTTAGACAATGAATGTTAAGATAGGAAATAAATTTGAAAGCAAAATGTACAAATAAGACATATAGAGAATAATGACAATATTAAAACATAAGTAATCCTTTTGAAACATATAAACACAATGTAGAAAAAGAGAGGAAAATGGGAGACAAGGTGATGGTGCTTGAGAAATCAGGTGGGGTACAGTTTTCAATAGAGCATCTTCTAAAAACTATATTGAAGAGAGGTTTGAGTAAAGACTTGATGTTCATTTTACCTCTGTCTTATGGATAAGGAGTAGTAACAAAAGTATGAGATTTAGGAAGTAACAATATATTGAAATATACTGTTTAATCATTTGTCAAAACTATAAGAACCTGTTTAATTAAAACATGCTAGAAAAACTTTCATTTGACTTGCTCTCTAGGTGTCTGCAATGAAAGTTATGACAATGTGCATACTCATGATGAGTGCACAGCCCTGAGGCTCACATGTTCCCTTCAAGGTCCTACATCATGGTTTATGACTAGTGATTTTTAAATGAAGGTAACTTTTCAGTAATTTGAAAATTATCCTGACTCCCGCTCCCAAAATTCATGGAATGATGAATTGAAATGATGGATTGAAAGGGAAAGATTTTACCAGCTCTACCAAGGAGGAAATGTCAATGATCACTTCTCCTGATCAAAGATATGAAAGGCTGCTTTGTTTCTATCTAGATATCCTCTTGAAAAATCTATTGATTTTTTTCTTGCTGTAAAATATAGAAAGTGCTATCGTTAGGTATACCTTCGATCAATGCCTATTGTTTATTTCCTTTGATACCTCTCTTTATCTAGTCTCTAGATACCTAATGTAATTGTTTTGTTAGTTTTTTTCCATACTTTTATTTAAAAATTACTTTTCATTTTACATACCAACTCCAGTTCCACTCCCTCCCCTTGTCTCACTCCCACCTCCCCTTTCCCATTACCCATCCACTCCTCAGAGGGTAAAGTCTTCCTTGGGGAGTGAACAAGGTCTGGGATACCAACTTGAGGCATACTAAGTACTTCCCAGCCTAATGCAATTGTTCCCTGTGTCATAATGGACAGCTTTTCCACATATAATATATTTTGATCATATGCTTTCATCTCCCTCAATCCCTCTAATTTTTCTCCCTTAAATATTTAAATCCAAATACAGAAAGTAAATAATAATAGGAATACAGTGGACAGATTAGAAATCAACTACTAATCTCAGACCCAAACATAAAGATAATGTTATCTCTCATTCCTAGAAATCTGATTGTCAGAAAGTGATAGAGGGATAGAAAAGCTTAGATAGATAAGAACATTTTTTTGGCCGGGCGGTGGTGGCGCACACCTTTAATCCCAGCACTCGGGAGGAAGAGGCAGGCAGATCTCTGTGAGTTCGAGACCAGCCTGGTCTACAAGAGCTAGTTCCAGGACAGGCTCCAAAACCACAGAGAAACCCTGTCTTGAAAAACAAAACAAAACAAACAAACAAACAAACAAAAAAAAAAAAACACTTTTATGTAACAGAGTAGTACCAGTCTACTGTACTTAGATTATCTCTGGTGTTAATTTTAATATATTTAGCAAATCTCAAATTTAGAAATGTGTGTGAAGGAAGGGATGTTAGAAGTAATGTATTTTAAATGGTTAGTAGCATTAGTCAGTATGAGAAGCAGGTCAAATATTTTTCAATGTGAAGAAAAGTCCCTCCCTACTCTGCTTACACCCAAAATAACACTGAGCTTACAGAGAACCCCTACAGTGTGTAGACTGACAGGGAAAGTCAAAGGAGTAAGGGAGGCCATATGAAGGTAAAGGGAGAAATTCTGGTTGTATGAGAGGCAAGGGAGAGGATGAAGCATGAGTGAACTATCTAATCCATTTTTAATGCAAATGTAGGCATTTTTTTTCACATTTCAACACAGCAATTTCTATTCTAATCACCAAGAAACCTGAAGCACAAAGAAGAAAAATAATAGAAATTCAACATACAAGTGAAAGCTGGAACCAAGATCCAAACACATTTGCTTTTAAAACATTGAGGCACCCTGCGTTTCCACACAGTGGAAGATACAAAAGTGCTGTTCTGACATTAAATGCAATCAACTACTTAATGTGTGTTTTACATAATGTTTATGAATATAAAGAATGTGATTACAAGCTTGACTTTTCCAGAACCCCAATCTTCTTGTAGCAATCTATGAACTAATACTACTGTTATTCATAGCAGTATTAATATATACCTACCCATCTATTATAGTTCTTTCAAAAGACTGAGAAGACTAGAGCACAAGGGGTAAAAACAAGTGCTATATAATAATGTGGTGAAATAATTAACTGCATGTTGTAAAATTAAGAATTAATGACTTCTTAATATCTCTGTTCTTTGCCTTACAATTTCACCTTCCCTTTCTGAGCTCACCCCAAGTAATGTTTGACTTCCTTTGCTCAATAAGATGCTACAGGTGTCAGGATGTACACATACAACCCTGAATCTCAAAAAAAAAAAAATTGCATGCCTTCCTAATATTTTCTTCCATGGGGCTACCCCTGCGAAATAAACCTGAATTAACTAATAGAAGATGTGCTACCCTCACTAATGTAGTACTTTTGGGTCAGTCAAGGTCATCTTGGATCACCCTATAGCAAGGAAACTCCAAGAATATGTAACAACTCATATTAGGAAATACATTTCTGCTTCTTTTAACTGGTACTGCCTATAGAATTGAACACTGTTGAAATAAAAATTATTTCCTGGTACACACGGAGAATCATGAATAATAAAAATAGTTATTACATAATAACTTTAAGTTATTGCATTTTTTATTCTATAAAAATGATCTACTGGAGCCGGGCGATGGTGGCGCACGCCTTTAATCCCAGCACTCGGGAGGCAGAGGCAGGCGGATCTCTGTGAGTTCGAGACCAGCCTGGTCTACAGAGCTAGTTCCAGGACAGGCTCCAAAGCCACAGAGAAACCCTGTCTCGAAAAAAACAAAACAAAACAAAACAAAAAAAAAAAGATCTACTGGTATCAATGTTTTCATTGAGTGCTTTTTTTTATAATGGTTTATGTTAACATCCCCCACTCCCAAAGCCTATTCTGCTCTAATTTCTCAGGAGCTAGTGATTCTGAATGCATTAATAGACAATATTCTTTTTTCATATTTTTTTATTTATTTTTACTTAAAAATTTCCACCTTCTCCCCTCCTCCCATTTCCCTCCCACTTCCCCCTCCCCCTCCCCCTCCCTCTCCAGTCCAAAGAGCAGTCAGGGTTCCCTGCCCTGTGGGAAGTCCAAGGTCCCCCCTTCCATCCAGGTCTAGGAAGGTGAGCATCCAAACAGACTGGACTCAGCTCCCAAGGTCCAAATGAGGAGCAGAGAGAGGGAGGACATGAGCAAGGAAGACAATATTCTTAATATAGATTCTGGCATATATATCAAGATGAGAACATCACCAGTAGGAAAACTCTTCCATGCAGTTTAGAGATCTGAAGACATCTGTTAAGGAAGTCTCTCTGTCAGAGAAAAACACAATGAACCCTATTAGAGACATTAGCAAACAGACCGACTTGCTAGGATGCATGACTCACCATTTTGGACTACCCAGGATGGTGTTTTAGTTCAACTTCTGAGAGTTGAGTCAGGATAATTGGAAATTAAAAACAAATCTGATCAAATTTTAGATGTTTAAAATTATAAATCCTTTGGCCTTCCCCTTATAAAAGCAAAGCTATATTTCCATACAATTAATCATGTCTGTCTAGGGTGGCTCAAGTGAAGCCAGGGGTTTGGTCCAAATGTCATTTTGGAATTCTTTTTTACCCATAAATCCATAATTTTAATCATGGGAGGAAATTGTTTCCAAAGGAATTGCTTATTCTACACAGAAGACTCTTATTCATTATTGATACTTAACAGTCTTGTATCAGTCAACTTCAGTATTTTAAGAACCTGACTAAGTCTCCAAAGATAATTATTGAGAAATTGGCATGCAATAAACCTTGAAGTCATCTTCAAAGAAAGAGAAGATTGAAGTGGGAGGATCTAAACGCTGGGAATTACAATAATCAAATTTTGTGGCTTGTAGACATTAGATGTCGCTGTGAGGTCTCCGGAATATAAACATGGCTGAACCCACACTGAATGAGTAGCTGACATCAACAGATTTTGTAGCGTATCCTACACAAACACATTGGGTGGGAAGAGGAAGCTTCCAAGATTAAATTAGTTCATCATTTCCAGACAACATTCTCAGAGCCTCGCCACCATACCAACTAGGGAGGACGTGCATGAGGAAACCCTGAAACCCTGATAAATCATCTTGTAACCACTAAAATGTCATCTTACTTGGTTTGGAATAAGTAGACTTGGCTTACTCACCCAAGAATGTTCCTCAGAATTCCCTGGAAAAACCTGCCAGAATAAGACATTGACTAGCATATTAGTGAATTTATTATCTGTCATCCATAGCATGGATAATAAAAACCTATAGGCAGATATTGAGAGTGAAGATAAAGATCAAAATAAATAAATAAATAAATAAATAAATAAATAAATAAATAAAGCAGCCAACCACTAGTGAAACCTTTTACCTCTACCAAAGGCGAGATCCTTTCTCGCATCCTCAGACTCCATACTCCACTGAGTTCCTGTCTCTTCCCCTTTAGATTCCTCTCATTGCCCAGTCATATAACTCCTGTCTTCACCTCCCAACTGCTGGGATTAAAGGTGACTCACAAAAAGTCAGATTAAAGATGTGAGTCACCATCATCTGGATCTGTTTCTGGATCAATCTTGTGTTGCCCAGGGTGGCTATGACTTCACCAAGATCCGTCTGCCTCAGTCTCCCGAGTCCTCAGATTAAAGGTGTGTGACACGACTCCCTAGCCTGTATGATTGTCTCGTGGGACTGCTTTACTCTCTGATTTTTAGACAACCTTTATTTATTATAACACATATAATATACCAGTATAGTTATAACCTTTATAGAATTGTTTGAGAGCTAGAATGATGAAGATAGTTCATAAAAGCATTCTGTGTCATTCATGTATATACAATTAGTGACACAATATAATCTCTCCACAGCAAGCATTCTCACCATGTTGATTTTTGTATAGGAAAAGCATACTGGAGTTCTAATTGTTGAGTTATTTATTTCGCCCATATAATTCATAAAATAAATTTATGTTGCAGAGCACAAAAATCTTTCTCTCTCTTCAGTTTATTTTAATAAAATTTATAAGGATAGATTAGAAAAATATGATATAATCTGTGATTGGTAAGTTAGTGCACCAAGGGTGTGTCCAAGATTGCCTAGTTTAGGAAGCATCTCATATAACTCATAGTCTTGGCTAAGGCTAAGATGGAAGTTGAGCCATGAACTTCATCTTTCGACAAGTGCACTTTTCACTATTCCCAATGTAAAGGCGCCTGTTTAAATCTGATTTAAGCATTACACAGGCTAAGATCATGTATCCTTACCAATCACAAACAGTTCTTGTCTCTTCCTACTACTAATCCATACTCCTCAAACAATGACAAGTAATAATAAAAAACCCACAATGCTTTTTATTTATTTGACTTCTGTTCAGTAAGGAACTCTGAACAAAATTAATAGTTACTTTACAAATCATAAAGCACTGATTATAATACCTAAAACATATGAAGTATTACTAATTAAAATACAAAAGAAACTGGTACAAATCAACAAACCCAAACTGCAAAGTTCTATGGACAAATGACACTGGGTTATAAGGAGGCCTGGCAACATGAAGAAAATCAGAAGTGGATGAAGGCGTGATCACACTCACTTTTAACAGAATTTCTTATTTATCGATTGCCAGGAAACATAAATAAAACTTAGAGATTCAAAACAGAAATGGTTAATTCTGTGCCTTACCTAATAATGTCTGTATAGAATTCATTCAGCTGAATTTAGCTCAGAGATTTTCCAGATTGTCATAGCTTGGAAATCTGGAACCTCAGTTGCATTTGCTTGGAGAAATGCAGGCTGTCCACACATTTCTCTTTATTTATGTCATGTCTTCATCTATTTAGGTGACTTACTTACATAGATGCCAAGGAATATAAATGAACAAAAGCAGATGCTCAAACTGGCATAACCCAATTTCTTCTACAACTGACTAGAAAAAAAAGCCACAAAGTAACATTAGGAGAGAAGGGGCTTCAGTTTCTAGATTCTAGGAAGGAACAAACCTTGTAATTCTTTAACTGTGACATCAACTAAAAACTAAAAGAATGGGAAACTACTTTTGTCCCACATCAGATACTATTCTTATCTTCATACTAGGTGTGTATGGAAGCGACTGACTCAATGGTCTAGAACATACCATTAAATTCATTTTTAAGTCATCTAGTTACATGATTTTAAGGGCAAACAGTTTTCAGTTTTCAGTAAAAAAAAATGGACAATGAACTAACTCATAAAATCTCTATATTTTAGTCTTTCACTCAGGCTTACCCTAGATATTCTATTACATATTTAGAGTGGAGGCATGAATCTTTTGGCTATCTCAGCCATTTTTTCTTACATTTTCCCTGAAGAATAGGACAACAGGCAAGATGGATGAGCTGTCACTTTTCCACACTGGGATGCCAGTGAGAGACACGCATTCCTGATGTAGATTTTGGCATTGGGTCTAGATTGGCATCACACTCCTCAAAGTTTCCTTAAATAACACTGATGAAAGTTTTCTGCTCTGTGGTGATGCCAATTCCTGCTCCTGAGGAGAGAACTTTTCTTGTATTGATTTTGGATGGATTTTAAATTCAGTTTTGACATGTAGCTTTATTTAGCTAAAGAACAAAGAGGGGTTTGTTTTTATTTGTTTGTTTTGTCATGTTTTCTGGCAGTCATGGGCATACTTTTGTTTTCTTCAAGTAACCTCATCCTCAATTCTCAGGAGATGTGGCTAGCTTGGGGAACAATAGAATCCCTAAAGCAAATCTCTTTAAAAACTAAAAATCAATTCTTCACAGTTATTCAAAACTGCATACTAATTGGGATTTTCTCTACTGGGAGGTATCACGTTCTCGACCATGAGTTCTTTCCATCTTGCACAGTCTCCTTGTAAGGACACAGGGTGTGTGAGCCTGAGGAGGGCATGGTGTTATCATGGTGTTATCATGGCTCACATTCCCACTGTCTCGCCTAGAGCAATTGTTCTGCATTCCGAGGGGGGGGGGATGGGGCTGTTTTCTTTGTACTTTCTTCTAAAATGATATTATGCTTGAAATCTTGATAATCTGATAAGTCTTTTAATTGTAAGCTGCACACTATCAAGGTATTTCAGTTTAGTGCTAACAATGTGAGCTCTGCTACAAATGATTAGCTCGAAAACTTCCTGGTAAAAGACGCTCTTTTCAGTATCATCTTTGAGAAGCAGCCAAATGATTCCGATGTTCGACTTTTATTACAAGAAAGTAGTGAGCTCAAGTTTGCCACCTTTCTAGAAAAGATCGAGCTCTTTATTACTTTCTTTAGCACTGGGGATTTTATTTATTTCTGGGCTGTCTTTATAGGTAGTGCGGTTCATATTCCTGAGCATGCGCTCTCTTTAATTGCACATAGGAGCAATTGTGACACCAAAGACTTCTTCCTTTTCCCTTCATGTCATTGTTAAAGTAAGAGTCTAGGTTTGGTTATTGTAGAAGATAATCACCATACTATAAACAAATTTTTGAAATGAGATAAAAAATATCATTAAGGATTCTGTAGTATCCACTTGACAATACAACACATAAAAGATTTTTCTGTTGTTTGTATTATCAATATGGTTATTCAGGAAAGAGGCCAAAAGATGTCTAAATATTCTTGGAGAATATTAGAGGACAGAAAAGGTTACAACATGGATTGAAATGAAATATTTATGAAAGTATGAAAGATGTCATTTTGATATTTGAGTCCTTAAAGGGCTTGCTGTGGCATAGAAACACACTATATAACTCAAATTTATTCTAAGTTCATTATTTACTTTGGACATTAAATCTTAATATAAGCACAGAGACTTATTCCAAAAGTCCTTACCTTTTATCTGATAATATGCATGTGCTATGATGAAATCAGACTGCTGGTGATGAGTGGATATAAAGAAGAAGGAAGTGCATATTTTGAGCAAAGTCAATATGGACATAACAAATGAAAAAGTACACATGTGTGAAATGTAAGATTTTGTAGAACTGACCCCTGATCCTTGGGAGAACAGAGACAATGAAGCAATGAAAGACATGAAGAAATGTCCCAAATGCGAAGACTTACCTTCCACCATTTCAGACTCTGTGGTAACAACACATTTCTCTTCACAAAATCTTGCCTTCTCTTTCATTAACATTCATACTCCTCTCAAGGCCTCCTAAATGAGTTACAATTTTACATGTTATGTCCCAATGCAATATGCTATGGCATAAGGCCCTCTGCATGGGAAAGAATTCATGTACAATGAGCCTGTCCAAGATGGCTAGGACGGTTGTAGGCCCTTCTAATATTTTGTAAGAAGGACATAGTATTAAACTGTATTCTAAAGACTTATATTTATGCTCATATTTAATATCTTTCCCTCATCAAAGAGACATCTTTATGCACTGAATCTGGGTTAATAGAGAGACTGACACTGACAACTGTTTGAAATGCAGAGAACAGATGATTGAAGAGTGCTCAGTCCATAATGAGACATCTGTTCACATTCTCCTCCCACAAGGCTCAGGGAACAGAACGGACGAGAAGAGAACAGATTATGTCAAATGATATATTCTGGACATGACAGGTCCATTGCATTCATGAGCTCATAGTAGCTGTGGTTGCCAAGTCAAAGCAGCACAGGAGCAAGCCAGTGAAAACTCAAGCATTGTGATGGAAGGGGCTCAGTAGGCCTCACACCTAGCTGAGGAGGTAGGCACTGTTGATGCCCCAGGGGAAGGAGAGTATTTTCTTTATGAGTGTGACCATGGTTGGTTTCCCATATTCCTACTGGATAATATCCTACACTCCTGAACATATGGGCACTAAGTAGACTTGGTGAGGAAAAAGAGGAGGAGGGGGAGAAGAAGGGAAATGAGGAAGAGAAGGTAGAGAAAAGAAAGAGAGGAAGGAGGAAATAAAAGCATATTGTTAGAAAGGGGAATGTAGGCTTGATAATGATATAAATATATTTTATTTATCTATAATAATAAGAATAAGTAAAAGTTTTATAAACAGAACAAAAAAGAAAAAAGAATGTATAAAACTCCAGCAATATGATAGTCATCAAGTAATGCCTCTCTCTTTAAAAGTTCTAAATTTGAAGACTTTGTGGTTAAGATCCCTTGCTGTTATTACAGAAGATCTGAGACTGATTCCTATCTTTTATGCTCAGCAGCTTCCAACTATCTGTAACCACAGATTCAGAGTATCTGAGGTTCTTTTGGCCTCAGTGGGCACAGAAACACATGAGGCATATGCATAATCATACACACACACACATACAGATACATGCACAGATACACACATAAAATACATCTAAAATTATTTTATTCAAATATTCTATATTTTATATCATGTCTTGAGCTATTGTTTTATAATGAAGGTATATTTATTTGTTGCCATCTTAGACACTATGCAATTTCATGTAATAATTTATTCTAATATCTAACACTATGTAATTTCATGTAATAATTTATTCTAATATCTAGCTGTTATCAGATATTATTTTACACACATAATGATTTTTCAAAAATAACAATGCAATAAAACACCAGATATTAAACACCATTTGCAAAATATCATGCTGATTTTCCTTCACAATAATTCAACCCATGAGTAAAATTTCTCTGTGTTAATATAAACACTTTTAACTTTCATATTGGGTGAATAAAGAAATAAAAAAATTTTAGAACCTAAAGTATTATTTAAAAGACATATGTGTATATAAGTCTGAAACAAATGCAATAAAGCCTGCAAGGTACTTTATGTAATAAAGAATCAAGAAATTTAAAAATATGTCCTTGTTTCAATTAACGACTCATTGTACTTGTGAGAGAGATTTGGTCCTCTCCCACCCTTCTCAACTTCCATACAATAGCTGATAAATACGAGTAACTTAGCCCCTTGTGTGAGAAGCTCTGCTCACAATCCTGTCAGTATTCACTGTGCTGAAGTGCTATAATTAGAACTCACTAGAAGCAAAATTACAGTGATAAATAATTATATTTTCTCTACTAACAGCACATGTGGGAATACAATAGAGATAAACACAATGAGAGAGGGAGAAAGAGACAAAGAGCCCTTTTTGTCTGGCGTCTGATAAAAATTGCATCAGAGACAGGCAACAAACTTAGTATGCAACTAGCAACCCACTCCTAGGAACTCAGAGCTGCCTGTTTTGTCCAGGAGTCAGTGGCATGCCTAGGAAACCAAAGACACTGACCTGTCCAGTTCTCCTTCATGGCTTATCACAGGTCAGTCAGTCTACAAATCCCTTTTACCTCATTTCCCATCACTTTTCTATTTTCTTCACCAGTTTCTAGTTTCCTTTGTTGACCCAGCATGGTTAAACAAATATCAGCACTGCCAAAGAAACACAGGTGGATTAGCTGGGCAAACATAAGAAACACCACCACCTATGAAATGAACAGAGAATGTGTCATAGAGAATGTGTGATATAGACCATAGAGAAATTTGAGATTGACAGTAACATTAAAGTATTTTGTCCACATTGCCTGGGAGAACCGCAGGACAGAAACAGAAGGCTCATTTCACAGGAGCACCCTCAGCACAAGAATGCCCATGATCATTACTAGACCTGTCCATTCATCACCTTTTTTCTTCAAGGCGTCATTTCATAAAATAAGCACCCAGACAGCCCATTTAACCTTGAAGATTACCCAGCTTAGACCTCTGTTGGCTCATTGGTTACATCTGAGGTAATAGCTTAGGATAGATCTAACATCTTAAAAAAAAAAAAAAAAAAACAAAACAAGATTTTTGAACAACAACAGTAAGTGATCTGTGTTTTTTAGGGTCCTATATCAAGTTATCTAGTTAAGGAGAAAGATGTAGAATCACCAGCCATAGCAGTGTGGACATGAAGGCCAGTGAGTGCTGTTGCCATGTCTGAAAGGTCTTCTCAAACCTTGTTCAGAATTTCACATGTTATTGCATATGTCAGGCTGGTTTCTGCAGACACATTCAGTTACATGGATAAGGATACAGCATAAGAGGAGTGGGGTTTAAGTAGGAATAGTATATATCACAGATAAACTGTAAGACCTAGATACCCCTCGACTCTCCTCTCCCTCCCCCCATTTCTTCCTCACTTCCTTTCTGTCTTTTAAAATAAACCAGCAAAAAAATTTCATAGCTTTGAAATGACCGGTTTCTTTGTTGATGTTTTGCTTTGTGTCTCAAATTTTTGAACATCCAAAACATTAAGGCACACTCTGCCCCCATTGTATTCTCAGTGACCAACCCAGACTTTGCCACATAGCAGACACCCAATATCATGGATAGGAGACAAATGGATGAACAAAGAAATAAATGCAAGAAAACAGCATATAAAAAATTTACAACTAGAGTTTTCAAGCTACAGATTATTGGTGCAGACTGAATTAAGAAACATCATTTTCCAAAGAACCAACATTTTCCTCATTAATTCTTACTATTATGTAATCTCAATTTCATTGATTTCTGTGCTGATCTTTAGTATTTTATCTTCTGTTGTGCTTAGGTTAGATTTGTAAAACTTGTTCCCTGTAAGTCTTTGAAATACATTGTTAATAATATAAAAATTGTTATACTTTAAAAAGTGATCAATAGAATCAATGTAATACATATCAAAATTCCAAATACTATTCATCATAGGATAAAAGAAAAATAAATAAATTTTTGTAGAATAAAAGGACCGCTGATAGTCAAATCAATTCTAAACAGAAAGAACACAGTCAACCATAGGGTATTACTTGAATTAAAATTAGTATATGTACGATTCCACAGTGACAAATATGTGTCATACTGGCACAGAACAGACAGGTGGAGAGAAGAATAAAACAGAAGAAACTACGATGAACAGTGCTGTAGACATCTAGGTTTTACAAATGTGTCAAAACCTATACTAGAGGAAAGGTAGCTTTGACAGTATATGGTTCTAGCAAATGTGGATATTCACTTGCATGAGAATAAAATTACAGCGCACCTCTCACCCTCCACACAAACCAGTTCCAACTGGATCAAAGATCTTAATTCAAAACCAGCAATATTGAAACTGCTAAGGGAATTTCAGATAAGGACTCCAGGACAAAGTTGTAGGAGACAAATCTGTAAAGAGAACACATAACACAGGAAATAGCTCTAGGACTGACAAATGAAATTGCTTGAATTTATAAAGCACCTGGGATAGCAGAAGAAACAGTCATCAGACTAAATAGCCTGCAGAAAGGAACACATCTTGGCAAGATATACTGCAGATAAAGGGTTAACGTCAAGGCTAAATAAAGAACTACAAAAAATAAACTTCAGAAAAAGCAAAACTGCAATCAATTAGTAGGCAATGATCAGAACAGAGATTCTCAAGAGACGAAACACAAATGTCTGACAACTACTTCTTAAAGTGTTCAACGTTTTTAACCACCGGAGAAATGCAAATTTGGAATCCATGTCATCCCAGTCAGTGGGTACCATCAAGGAAACAAATGACAGCAAAAGTTGGTAAGGATGTGATGAGGAAAAAAAACTCTCATCCCCTGATGGTGAGGATGTAAATTGGTACAGCAAATGTGGAAGAAAGCATAGAAGTTATTTAAAGAACAAATAATTTAACTACAGAACGTAGATTGTTGTAGGAACTGTGTTGGGCTGTGTTCCCGCCCAGCTCCACATGGCTAGCTTTACCCGAAATAATTGCCTGAAAACTGTATTCTTTTGAACATTGCCTGGCCCATTAGTTCCAGCCTCTTATTGGCTAGCTCTCACATCTTGATCAACCCATTTTCAATAATTTGTACATCCCCGCGAGGTATGGTTTACCAGGAAAGATCTTAACCTGTGTCTGTGTCGGGTGGGAGTATCATGGCGACTGCCTGACTCGGCTTCTTTCTCCCAGCATTCTGTTCTGTTTACTCCGCCTACCTAATTTTTTGTCCTATTAAAGGCCAAGCAGTTTCTTTATTAATTAACCAATGAAAGCAACAGATAGACAAATGGCCCACCTCCATCAATAGATATAGCTTGAGACTTACATACAGCAGAGTAGCACAGGAAACAACACACCTCCCTAGGCCACTCATAAGCCTCTACTTACAGGGGTTTTTCCCCCTACACCCACGACATTCACGGTCATCACTGCTCTAGTCTATTCACAATAGCTAAGAAAAAGAATCATCTTAGGTGTCCCTAAACTATAAAGAAATAATAAAACTTGGCCTCATATATGGAATGGAATTTTACTAGCTGTGGGAAAAACAAAATTATGAAATTTTGAGGAAAATTGGTGAAACTGGAAAAATTACATTAAATAAGGTAACCCGATCTGAGGAAGAAAAATACCATATTTTTTCTCTTATTTGGAGATCATAGCCTCTGATTAAATATGCATATCCAGGGGAATGTCAATAAGGGAAAAGGAACAGGAAACTGGAAAGGTCCCATGAAATTGAAAAAATAAAAAAAAAGAGGCATTAAGGGAGGAAAGGAAGGGACAATAAGTCAAATAACATTGACTACATGGGGCAAAGGGGTATAGGTAGGAGAGGGGAAAGGAGGATGAGAGGCAGAATCAACCAACACAAATTTCAACACAAGTTTGAAAATCCGGAATGGGGTTTTGATACTTTGTAAGCTAATATTAAAGATAAAATAGTATATATTTAAGGAAATGAAATTCTATCATTTATATTGCTTGCAACCTTATTATGCAGAGCCTCTTGATTCATGCAGGAAGCAGAAACAGAGGCAGTTTTACCTTTGCCGTGACAACCCCTTCATTAACCATTATCTAAATTTATAGAGAACCAATCATTCTTTGCACGTAAAGCTACACTCTAAATGATGACAAATCAGAGGATATACTCTTCCTGCACGTGAGCATGTCAATTGACTTTTGTTGGCGTGGGTCCTTTGGTTTAACCACTCTATCCTATTTCACCGCCACTCACAGAAGGTTAGACAAACTTTCT
Organism: Microtus oregoni; assembly: GCF_018167655.1. Classification (NCBI taxonomy): domain Eukaryota; kingdom Metazoa; phylum Chordata; class Mammalia; order Rodentia; family Cricetidae; genus Microtus; species Microtus oregoni. Next base: position 24,949,577 of record NW_024543089.1, read on the forward strand.
CAGTTGCTGTTCTTGGCACAGATCCTGGGCTAAAAGTAGGTGGCGTCTCCAAATTGGCTACTTCTTTCGATGGGTAATACTCGTAACCTAAGGAAATACATTTTTACACATTCTCATGTTCAGAGACTTATTTTTTTTTATATTACCCTCAATCCTGCTCCCGTTTCCTCTTTTCTCCTGTCTCCTAAGAGCCAGGTTCTCCTAGTTCACACTCCTTCTCTTCTCAGATACTAGGATATTGAATTGTTTACATAGACCTTGTATTATCACCAATATCGTCACTCTTTTTAAAAGTACATATTATGTCAGGTGTTGGTGGTACGTGCCTTAATTTCAGCACTCGGGAGGCAGAGGCAGGTGCATCTCTGTGAGTTCAAGATCAGCCTGGTCTACAAGAGCGAGTTTCAGGATTGTCAGGGCTGTTACACAGAGAAACCCTGTCCTGGAAAACAAAAGCAAAACAAAATGAAAATACATATTGTATATATTCTATCAAATGAAAGGATGACACCTTTACCAGCGTAACTGGGGGTTTTTCATATGAAAGTTAGGATACATTCTTTTTCCCTTCCTCTAATTTCTGTTAAACCTCAATTCTAAACAGTGTTTTAGATGGATCCTGTCTTATCAGACAAAAACAGTTTATAGACTACTCACAAGGAAAGGGAAGCTTAGTTTTGTTTCATGGATTTGGAGGTTGAAGTTCAAGATTGTGTAACCTCATTTTTGTGAGTTTAGAAAATGAGTCTCACACTGTGGTGGGATTATGTTAGAGCGCAAAGTTCTAATCATCCTTATCTAACCAGCTGCAGCCCACCATCCGATTTGAGTCCTAACTCCGTGGTCTTCCATCTAGGCCTTAAATGTTAGTCATTTTTTCTCATCACGGACATCAATTGAACTGAGAAGAACGCAACGAGAAGGACTGTTAGACTGGATCTTTATTTCTCAGGCATCTGTCCATCCTAACTGGGAGGGCATGCTAGAAGAGAACCATTGAGAAGTAGAGTAAGAAGGGGGCAGTATGAGAGCAGGGAAATCTATGTCCCCCAGGACGTGTTGCGGCACTCCCTCTAATTTAGCAACATCTCCCATCTTTCACCAATAGTCATATTACATTAGCTTATCAAGGGGTTAATCTACTGACCATGCCAATTATGTCATAGTCTTCATGAACTAAAAGGCATTAAAATAACTGCCTACGTACCTACCTAACTACACACACACACATACACACACACACACACACACACACACAAATTACAGTCCAGACATTTCTCAATACACTCAAGCTAATCATATAATAATAATAAAATTTTAATAAGAAATAAAAAGTAGTGAAAGCACATTAGCCATTACTTCCTAATACTTAAAAAAGTTTAATATTGCATAGTATAATCGGCCTCCATACTAAACCCTTATATGTGAACCTTGAAGAACTCGTTAATTATTCCAAACCCTAAGAAATGATGAAATGCAAACTTTGTTTGTAACACAACTGATTGTGACTAGTACTAATAATTGATCAGAGTTAAGATACATGACTGGACAATAAAGTATATTAAATTTACCTAAAATTCTCCACTAGGTCTAACAGCGTGATGTGAGTTTTCTTTTTATCAGTTTTCTACTTTCTTCTGTGGGCTAAAGCAAAACTGTTTCTCAAAGTCTGGTCAATGAGTCTTAGAATACATGAAGCCTGAAGTTCATTTTGGCACAGCTGTCCGTCGTGATTCAAGCAAGAGAAATTTCGAAAACCAAACTCATCAAGATAATTGCCTGCAATTTCTATTTCTCTTTATTATGTGGACATAGTCTATGACTGTTTTAGAAGGGATTATTTATTTCATGTTAAGCAGCTGATTCCCAGGATAAATTTAATAAGAGTGATTTGTCGTCACCATTGATTATTGGTAAGTGGCTGTTCTAGGGGCTGGCACTGAATGTTGGATTACAAAACTCTGCAAAATTCAGGATTATTACCTCTGGGAGTTTGGTCATTGAACTATACAGCAGGACACAACACTTTTTGGGGATCAGATGGAATATTCAGCTAGAGGAATGGTTTAAGCAACATCTTTGGAGATTTTTGCCAGACATAGAGAAGAATACTAGGATCATGTGTTCATGTGAATGTTCTTTAGATTATGTCTGTAATAAAAATACGTGTGAAACCAACTGTGCTTGGTAATGTAACTGAAACAGATTTGAGAATTATATTCAGAAAAAGTACAAGTAAGCTTGGATAAATCTTTCCTTTAAATTTTAATTCTGGGAGAATTCTATTCAAATGTCCTGCATTTAATTCTTCAGCTATTAAATCATTATAAGTGATAAATGACCCATTTGATCCTACCATTTTCAAAGTTTTCTATAAAATTTCCATAGGAAGCAAGCAGGCTTTGAGATCACTGGAGGATTCAAATGTCTGTAGCAGTATTTGTAGAGCAGAGAGAGAGTTGTTTACCAGTGTCGAGCTGTAAATGACATAGGAATAAAAGAAAAATTATTGTACTAGTTTTATCAGATCTCGCATTTTAAAATTAGATAAAATTAATGCTTATTTTTTCTTAAAATTAGAAGGTAAGGAATACTTAACTCATTTTATGAACATACTGTTATTCTGATATTATAGCCAGCCAATGAAAGTACAACAAAATAAAATTATAGACCAGCAGACTTTTCAACACTGACTTTTAAAAAGATACATTCTATTTAAAATAGAATTATATCACTCACCCTCCATACCTTTCCTCCTCCCAGCCCCTCACACGTACCCACCTTATAATCCCTCTAAGGCCCCCTAGTTAAAAACTGATTGTCTCTTTTTCTTGTGTTATTATTGTCACATTCTACATCTATGACTCACAGAACATTGTGGAAGGAGAGGAGGAAAGATTGTGAGATACCAGGAAGTCTGTTGTCTTTCCTAGAAATAGTTGTATAAGCAAGACTGGAACAATGGCTATATCAATAGACATGCTGATATGCAAGGGGACACTTTTCCTGAAGTCCCATTGTAAGACAAGTAACTACAAGCAACTTGTGACTACTGAAAGCGGGCGAATTAACCTCTCCCAGGTCTAAGCTACTCTGTTAGTTCTCCAGTACAATGTAGTCAGTCCTGAAACGAGTTGTATTTAAACCTCAACAAAACATTAGTAATGGAATATACTAACATTTAATAAATTAGACTCATGTTTCTACATATAAAATTGATCTCAAATAAGTACATAATTAAGAAAAAATTCTCAAAAAGAGACAGAAATGGGCAAAAGTTAATGAAAAGAAAAAAATTCTGGCAATCACTAATATTCAAAGAATGCAAATAAAAAAACAACAATCATATGTCATCTCACTGTAGTTAAAAAAAGATACATAGTAATTTTGGTGATGATGTTACAAAAGATTGAGCAACTCCAGGGAAAGTTGTGTAGAAATTTCTCAAAATACTAAAAATAAAACTGCCATGTGGTTCAATTGTCCTAATATTGAGCCTACATGAATAAGACATAAAGTCAGTACACAAAATATGTGTACTCCCCTATTTTATAAACACTGTTCACAGTAATGTAAAGACGGAAGTGACGAATGTGTTCATTGATAAGCAGGCAGATAAAACTAATATTGTTTTGTTCTTGTGACAAATGTTAGGAGAGATGATCTGAAAGCAGGATTTTTTTTTTTTTTGACTCATGCTTTCAGAGATTTTATTTCGATTGTTCCTGGGAAATGGTTTGAAAGAACACCACTGTTGGTAGATGATTTTTTCTAGTAAAGCTTTCACATCAAATTTTCTTGGATAAAAAGAGAGACAAGATGGGAACCTTGGTCAAACCATGTCTCCCAGCGCAAAATGAACATATATTTATAGCTATATATGCATATATGCACCCAATTGTAGCATGATACGTATCTTGCTTTCTCTTGATCTGGGTGATGACTACAGACTGAATCTTTACTCTTCCCAGAAATTTGGTTGGCCCACCTATACTTCCTGCCTAGTCACCTGCCTATACTTCTTGCCTGGCTACTGGCCAATCAGTGTTTTATTAAATCAATACAAGTGACAAATCTTTACAGGATGCAAAGACAGCACAATATTATACAGTATCCAGATTCTTTGTGTATTTTCCATCTTTACATGGCTCTATTTTAAACTCTATTTCTTTTCTTTTTCCTTTTAATTTTTGTTTTTTTGAGACAAGGTATCTTTGGTTGTCTGAACTCACAGAAATCCACCTGCCTCTGCCTCCCAAATCCTTGTATCAAAGGTATGAGCCACCACAATCAACTAATCTTTCTTTCTTTCTTTTTTTCTTTCTTTCTTTCTTTCTTTCTTTGACCTTATCCTTTTTCTTTTCTCTCCCAAGCCTACATATATTTTTTAACACACGGTTAACTGTCTAGATTTTTTTGTCTGAATCTAACTTTACTAGATAGCTATCTTTTTTTCTGATCATATGAGTCTTTAATTTGCTAAGTGATGTGGCTAGGATTAAAGCCGTGGTTTTGATGCCTGGATCTGTCCCATTCCTTAGCTTTCTGAGAGTCTAGTTTAATGGCAGAGGTATTGATGGGAGGCATGTTTATTACCAAAACTCTACGGAGTTTCAAGGTCCCTGTCACCACCAAGAAGCATGTTGTTGGCTATTCATAAACACCATTTAAGTGTTTGGTGGTGAGGGTTCTTGAAAGAGCTTCAAGGTTTTTGCAGCTAAAGCTGAGTCAGGAAGCCTATCTTAAATGAGACATGTTTGCCTCCTGCAAACAGAGACCACCTGAGAAAATATTGTTACAGAAAGGTGGTGGTTAACTCTGTCCTTTTGTTTCTCTCAGGTTTTGGGTGGATTTAGTAGACTGTGTTGGTGCCAATTGTTAGTTGAGGTTTCTGTCCTGCCCATTCCTGCAGTTGTTCAAACACAAAGAAAACACACAGAAGTCTACGTTAACTATAAACTAGTTCGTTGGCCTAGTAGCTCAGAATTTTTTATTAACTAACTCTTACATCTAAATTTATACCATAATTCTTATCTGTGTTAGCCATGTGGCTTGGTACATTTTATCAGTGAAGCATTCTCATCTTGCTTACATTTGGTCTGGGTGATAACTGCAGACTGAGCCTTCCCACTTCCCAGAATTCTCCTACTCTGGTCACCCAGCCTATACTTCCTCTCTGGCTACTGGCCAATCAGTGTTTTATTAAACCAATACAGGTGACAAATCTTTATAGGATACAAGACCGTTGTCCCCCCAAGCATTAAGGTGCAATAGTGGCATTTATAGCTCACCAATCACAAACAGCTCGCTAATTGATATTAGTCCACTTTAACAGTATTAAATTATATATGGTACAAAATACTGGCCCAATTATCCAGGGCTAGTGAGGTCATAGATATTAGAGGAGAATCTAATAACACCAATTTACTAAATTGATGTAAGTCCTATCTGCAGTTCTAAGTATGTAATTTTATACCCACAAAAAAAAAGGTCTATTTTTCATCCTTCATCTAAAAACCTTCTCATTTCAGATGTATACCATTACAGAAAGCCAAAACTCGTCAAAATGAAGCCTACTGATCATGGGTTGCCCATGTACAATTGATACATCAATCATATAACCCTCACACCTGAGGCTCACAGAACATTAAGAAAGAACAGGCAGAGAAATTGTAATAGCCAGAAGAACAGAAAATCTGCTGCTGGATTGTGTGTTTTAGAAGTGGCAAGGAAGTTATGCCCATGTTTCCCCAAGAATATGGCTTCCTAAACAAGACCTGATCCATGATAACACCAATAAAACTGCTAATGTAAAAGGGGAAATGTCACAGGGTCCCAGCCCTGAACAAGAATTATAGGAAATGAATAAGTGCTTAGGGAAGGGGACTAGTCTCCCCAGGGATGAACCCATTAATTAGCTATTCAATACTATGTGGTCAGTCCTAATCAAAGACAAATAGTAGCAATATTAAATGGGCCCATCAGGTTGCAATTTATGGTTATTCATATAATATATAAATATTTGTACACACACAAACATATATATGTACACACATGTATGTGTAACAGTGATAATTAAAGGAAAAGAAGCCATGAATTTGAGAGTGAGAGGAGCATGAGTAGAGTTGGTAGGGAGGGAGGCAGATCATATTTTAATTTTGAAAATATGCATGAAAGTCTGATATTTTATTATGAGGTAGGAGAGGCTGAATTATCACATACTTGTGTGACAAATGGACACTGGGATGGAAATTCCATGCTCCCACACAAGTCATGATAAGATCTATAGGGGATTATCAAAGTTGTCACTCTTTAAATTGATTATCAGTTGGCATATTGGGATTGATTGGAACATACACATTCACATAGCGTTATCTCATGTCTATCTTCCTGCATGGAAAGGACAAAAAAGAAATTGATTTTCTTAAGACATCTAATCTCTGGGAATTATTTCATAAGCTACAAATTCCTTGCTTCTTTTACCATAAACATGAAGAAGAGATAATCTCACAGAAAATGGCCTAGAAACTCTATTTCTGCAGAATCCTGACCTGGGCCACAGATAAGACAGACTATTTTCTAAGACTACCATTCACTGAAGGTGGATGTGTTAGCCAGAAAATGAGCACAAATGGAACTAGAATACTTGTTTTCTTGTCTGGTGGAACCACAAGAAAGTTAGGAGATCAATGGAACGAGCTGAAAATGGAGTGTCACAGAAGGTTGCTGGCTGAAACATTTTATCTTGTGACTGTACAATCATGTGATATTATGCTATAGGTTTGGGGAATAATTTTAAGCATAGTTTTACTGATTGGATTGTCTTCTTTTTTTCAGATGTAGATCACTATCCATGCTATATTTTATATAATTTCCTGTGTCAGTGTCTTTCAATTGATGATTTTAAGGCTCCAATTGAGGGTCAGAATTGAGAATTTAAGCACAATTGAAGAATATCATTAGGATCGAATATTTCTACACTTCTAGTGCCATGACATAGTATGAAACCTCCTGACATCTCAGCAACTCATTTTAATGATGTGCCTCTATTGAATCTTTTAGGAACAGTACATTCCTTTTTATATTAATAAGGTAAATATAAGTTAACGTTGAAGGAAGCTCCTTCTGGACAATGTGTAGTATTTCAAAGAGCTCAACAAAGGACTTCCAGTTTTGATGACTGACAGTGTTCCAGATGGAAACTTTGCCTGAGACAGTGAACAAAACAGAACCAACTGCAATAAGCTAGCTCATTTGCAGTTGGTTGTTTTCATAAAACATACCCATCAATCAACCGAAACCAGCTGCTCAATTTTCAGAAGCTATGGGTAAAATTCTTTACTGAAAAAGATAATAAACCCAAGATAAAAATACATACGAGTCTGTAATTCAGAATTGCCCTGTTAGGCTTTTTATTAAGTGTACACAGAATAAAAATATTTTTAGTACTTCATTTTTTGGGGAGCCTGTGGTTTTAATAACCTTAATAGCTCAGGGAAAAAAATCTCTTTTGCGCACATTTCATATTCTGTTCCTGCTATATGAGTGCATCTGAGGTAATACCAAAAGGAATATTTTTTATCAATTTAAAAACACAGTTTTCATCACAGGAACACATGTCAATTACTGCTCTCCAGTTTCTTTCAGCATGGTGGTGCCTTCGTAAAAGCTGTGAGATTTGCAGCCCCCACAACTCAACTGCATTTGTATTCTCTCAGTGAGAGCCAACTACTTTAGTATTCCGTCCCTACAACTTCTCATCACATCCACAATTTCTCAGGCAAAAAACATTTTAATACATTTTCCATGAACAATTATTATGCTGAAAACAGTCAAGTTTTCTTTCATGTGACTTCCAGAATCCAGGCCAAATTTGTAAGTTTTGATCATGGTTTTAACTCTGAGGAATGCCCATGTCTCTTTACATATCCACAGGACCTGTGAATTGAAATGATCATGGCAGTTCTGTGCCTTCCTCTTTATTTGTATGGTAAAATCTATGCATCTGGCAAATATATTCAGAAATCAAGACCGCTTCTTTCTTCTTATTCATTTTATTGTTTGATAGTTTCATACATTTATTCAACGGATTTCAATAATATTCTGCCTGCTTTCCTCTCCCTCATTCTCCTCACCCTCACACTGGAACTCTTCTCAACAGCCCCCATCCTAATTTCACACCTCCTTTTTCTGTGTGACACAGAGTTCAGTATGCCCTGAGTGTGGGAGGGAGTTGATTTGGTACAAGAGTGAAAGCATATCTGTTGCTATGCCACAGAAGAACATGGTGCTCCTCCCTAAACAACCATCAGTATCCAGTAGTTCCTCTTGTGTGAGGGAAGCCCCTGGAGCCTTCCCTTCCATTATGAAATATGTATGTGCCCAATGTTGTTCAGGTCTTGTACAGATAAGCAAGACTATCACACATTCATGACTGCAATAGCTATACCATGGCCAGAAGGCACAACTACCTCGCCTTGGCATTTACACTCTTAGAGGGAGGGCTATGGCTCTCCTGCTAGCAACCAAACACTCTACCATCACCTGTAGACAAGTTATGAGTTTCTGCACTTACCATTACCAATTAGCAGTGTGAACCTTTCCTGTAGAACACAAAACACATTATTAATGCATGACTATGAGCATTTGTATTTAGGAGGCACTGTGACTGCGTGACTGCTTAGTTGAACATAAGAGTAAGTCTATTTCTTGTGTGTAGATTTGAATTAGATATTCATTAGCCACTTTTTCTGGCTTTACACCAATTTCAAACATCAGAAGACAATCTATTTAGTAGCACTAAGGGGATTTCTCGATTTGCATTTTCCTTAAGCAAATTGATTTTGCAATGCTACTGGTCCTTGATCTAAAACTGGACACAATATGTTCATTTCAAGACAAAAGCTACAGATGCCCTGTCTATCTATATTATTTTAGGAATGATTTAATTTTGCAAGCAAATGACTCTACTGATGTTAGATTTGAATTTGTTCTGCAAGATTTGCTTATCTGAAAAGAAATGCAAAGCTATTTTGCGTTAAGGACTTGAATTTGCATCATATTTTTCATATTAGTTTAACACCTCAAATATGACAAAATAAGATACAAAACACAATTTATTCTGGCATTCAAGATGAAATATCTGGAAGGAAAAATATAAATAGTAAAGAAATATACAGAAAACAAGAAGAAATATACGAAGACGCACAGAAATATAAGTAAGTATCGTAGGGGACATTTTATTGCCACGAGGTCTAAGTCTAACTTGATGCGCATATAACAGTGAATAGTTCATGAAAAAGACTAGAGAAAAGAAAGATGATGATACAGGAGGTCATGGGATGTTTTAAAACTAAAAGATGTTTCTCTGGTTTATTTCTTATCCACTGACACTCAGAAGTCGCAAGTAGGACACCCTGGACACCAATTAGAAGTCATGGGGGAAGACAACCGAGTTTTTCCTCATCACATCCTAGCTAGCAGCCATCAACTGTGAAGAGCTTCAGGATCCCAATCACAAATTTAAGATATCTTTTTATTGGCTTCCTGTCTATACTGTTTCTTTTTTATTGGAAGGGAGATTCTCACAGAAACTTTCTATGTCTCCCATTCTCAATAGTGAGTCTGCAGTCAGCAATATCACTGCAAGAGAGGCTTCCTTGACCTCTGCAGTCAGTGGCAGCACAGATCATGGACTTACACATGATTTCTGGCAGTCGTAAAGGCCATGGAGATGACTCCAGGTGTTCCAGTGGGGGCTGAGCCTGTGCAAGCTCCAGGCTGCTGCATACTACCTTTCGAGTCCTCTCTTATCCACCAAAGCTTTCTCCCACACCTACCACCTCCATCGTATCTTCACTCCCCATGTGTTCCTCTGTTGCCCCATGTTTCCCACTTTTCCATCATATATTTGTTCATTGAAGTGGCATTGGAAGCATTTATATAGGCCCAAGTAGTTTGACATGAAAATACTCATCGCAGCTAGTCATTGGTCTGGTTCAAGATTTCTGGTTTCTGAAACAGCATAAAAAATCATTGCCAATACACCTCTAGTACATTATGTGACTAGGTATGGTGTCCGGGGGCAGGATTTTCATTGGGTTCAGGCCTAGGCACAGCTGCTCTTGATGCTGGCCTCTGGCCATGACACCTTTGTGCTTACAGCCATTGGGCAATACCGCTGCCTGGCTTTCCTGCTTTTAGCAGGATGACCATGATTGGTGGCTCCATGTTGCAGGATGATATTCAGTAATGCTGTATTCTCTGTGATCTGCGGCTGCTCACTCATAGAGCTCCCATATTCTTTATAGTTATGTCCCTATTTCACTATTCTTATATTACCATTCTACTCTAGTGGCTCTGCTCCACCATCTTTACTTCTAGTTTCATAAAACGGCTTTCCAAAAACATTCTCCCATAGAACCTATTTTTAAAAAGTTATTCCAGAGATTATTGTGGACTCTGAAGACCCCTTCTTGCAGCAGGGCAGGACATGGGATAGGACTGGGTTCCTTTGCCAAGACTCCACCTTGGAAGCTGCAGGGCTGACTGCAGGAGTGGGCAGGAGCACTGAGTTGTTAGTGGCATCCATCATCCATGCATTGATATAACCACGGATAAGTTTGCTCCTCAAATGACTTCCCAGCTAAGGTCCTACAAACAGCTTCATTGAAATTTCTGGGTCAAAAAACAAGATGTGAAAATGGAGAAGTGGTAATTGGGAAGAAGAAGGCTATTAAGAGCCTATAAAGTAACTAAATATTACCAAAATTTATTATGCACCTGTGTGAAAATTCCCCAACAAAATCCATTATTCTGTGTAATTAACAGGTGCCAATAAAATTTTGAAAAAGAAAGTACAATCATGAGGGAATGTAGACGAGTGAGCAATTCTGCTTGGACTGTCTTTAAATCAACCTAATCAAGACAATTTAAATGTCTTTAAATCATTTAAATTTAAATGAATATTCATTTATTTGTCCACTCAAACAGGAAATATTTTGTGTGTACCTACATTGTACTAAACATTATACAAGTCATTGATGATGGAAAAACTGTTAAACAGTGACATGCACATAAACCAGCAACAGTAAGAACATTATATAAAACTTAGGCTGGGTTTTCTCTTAGGGTTATTTCTCTCATCTGTTTATAATGAAGCAAAAGTTTTCTTGAGAATTGTGGAACAATCGCAGGATGTATCCATAAGTTACCCTTTCCCCACTTTCAAACCACATACAGTAAATTTGTTCTGAATTGATCATTATTTGACAAATAATTTGTTCCACAAAGCTTTAAGACATGAATTCAACCCTGGTACTGTTTGATTGCTTGAAATAGAGTCTCTCCGTGGAGCCTAAATTTGTCTTGAGACTTGATTGATGAGCAGTTTGTTACAACACAGTAAACTTTTTGTTCCGTGCAAATCTTCAGGATAATCTGAAACTACACTGACTGGAGCATTTATACTGTCATTTCCTCGAGATAATAAAATACACTACAAGTAACGATAGCTCGTCATAAAGTCTTTTGAAATAAATTCAACTCTATCTTTGAACTTCAGCTTTTAGTTAGCCATTAATGACAAGGACAGAGACTCAGTGCTCACAAAATCTCAATTGTCTTAGTATTGTCACATGAAGTATTTCCTCAGAGAGAAAACCTTTTTTGTCTTATTTTACAATACTTAAAAAAAATCACCTACCACCCAAACCACTAAAAGAACTGGATATGCAACTTAACAAACGTTCTCTAGACCTCTGTAGATAGTGTGATCTGTTCACTGAAGAGCAATGATGCACTTTATGAGACACTTTCCAGTGTAGAAAGGTGATGTAATGATTATCCTTTAAAGTAGAGTGTCATTTTATATCTGGTAGTGAAATTTCTCCTTTGATCATCTGTACATCAATGTTATTAGTCCCATTGAATCCTTGATTAATATTCTCCAGGATGCAAAATTCAAAGAGAACACAAACAATTAGATACTAGAAACTCTATTTTAATATAATTTTTCATTTATATTTTTTAATATTTTATAGTATAAAATATAGAGTAACATTATGTAGCTAAAACATAGACCAGGCAAATACTGGATCCTCAGCACCAAAACAGTTCTGCTTATCAAAATTTATATGTACGACAAATTCTATAAAATTTCCCATGTATATCTGGGATCAAGAGTTCAAGGCAACCCTCCACTACACAGCAATACTGCAACAATATTCCAGAAGTCTATAATTGTATCAGTTTAGACAAATGGCCTCAGTCATAGATGGAAACCAGGGCAAAGAACAAAAGAGGGAATTGTTAGTAGGCTTTTGCCTTTTGTTTTCTTTTAGTGTTCTGTCACACATATGTGTGCATGTGTACTCCAGGTATGGCTGGTGTTAGCAGAGGGCAGAAGAAATTTTAACATCCTCTGACACTAGACTTACAGGCAGTTGTGGGCTGTGATGTGGATGCTGGTTTCTTTCTTGTTTGTTTTGTTTTCTTTATTATTTTCTTTATTTATTATTTGAAAAATCTTTTCTCATTTTACATACCTATCCCAGTTCCCACTCCCTCCCTTCTTCCCCCACCATCCCCCCCTCCAGTCCCCATCCACTCCTCAGAGAGGGTAATACTTTCCATGGGGAAGTCATCTGGCCCTTCACTTTGAGGCAGGAGCAAGGGCCTCCCCCCTATATCTTGGCAGAGCAAGGCATCCCTCCAAAGAGAGTAAGCTCCACATATCCAGTAGAAGCACTAGGGATAAAATCTGGTCCCACTGCCGGTGGTCCCACAGACTGCCCAAGCCACACAACTGTCATCCACATTCAGAGGGTCTAGTTTGATTCTGTGCAGGTTCTTCCACTGTCAGTCTGGAATTGGTGAGCTTCCACTAAAGATATCTTGATTGAAGGAACCATTATTGGGCTAGGGAGAAATCTGTCACTAGAAAATTCCCCAGGAGTCCACGAGAATGACCTCAGCTAAGACCCTAATAAACAGTTGATGAGGGTCCCTGGACTGGCCTTCCCCTGTAACCAGATTGATGACTACCTTGTCATCGTAGGACCTTCATGCAGCAACTGATGGAAGCAGATTCATAAATTCACAGCTGAGCAGATTTATAAAAGGATATGATATTGTGACTGGAAGGAAAGACTCAGTAATAAAGAATCCACAGAGTTCCTGTAGAGAACCCAAATTTGGTTCCCAGGACCCAGGTTGGGTTGCTCACACCTGTCTGTAATTCCAGTATCAGTAATCCTCTGGTCTCTGAACACACTAAATGCACATTTATATATACACATTAGACACACAAATGAAAAGTATTTTTTTAAATAAGGCATGGTATTGACATGGGAAATTAAATGCCATAAGCAATTCTAGGACAAAGGAGTAAATGGGAAGTTCTTATGTATGTGAAATTATATAATATTTGCATTATCCAAGCCAATACCATACAGTATTTTTAAAACTTTAGCAAATGCATTATCCATTAATATTTGAATGTATTATAAATATTAATGCACAAACCTGAACACTTTTATCAGCAATTATCAAAAATATGCATTTATTTATACTAGAATAAAATCTTAATGTGTATATGTTATAAATAAAACACTATATTTCATAGTAGAGCATATAAATTAGATTTATGCCAGGAAAATACCTTATAATTTGAAAATAATATTCTGAATACCTGAGTCATTTGATAGAATTGACCGAAAATGTTTTTTGCTTCAATCTACTATTTGATAAAAGTTGAAAATCATTCATCTTCAGAGTCATAATCATATTATATACTTCATATATTTCACATGGGAGGAAATTATAATTTGAGAATTTCTGTGCCACAGAAGCAACGGGTGTATATAAATTATTAAAATATGCACATGATTCTCTTGCTTCTTTGCCAAACCTCATCAATTTGAAGGGACCCATCTTTTCATAGCCAAGTGTTAAGTGCAAAGAACTAGGACTTCTAAATGGAATAATATTGTCGTCTCCGATCACCGAGGGGCAATCTTTCTAGTAACGGTAAATGGGAGTCTAAGCTTATTCTTTTCTCATTTTTAAATATAGAGTTTCAGCTTGCCCTGTTTTAACCAGAAGGCTTTTTTAAAAAGTCATATAGCCTCTGTGAAAAGTGGAATACTTCATAACTACATAATGGCTTCATCAACAAATACGCGTCTGCTTCCTGCAGTGAAGCCACAAGTATGTTGAAAGGCCCTGGCTTTCGGCAGGATGTACAAAGATCTCCATTGCAGTCTCTTTTGGACCACTTCCCCCTCTTTGTGGTGGCAGTGGTTGTCTGGGTGTGTGGGTGTACATTTAAAACACATCTTACAGATTTTTTAATAATGCATTCTTTGGGAAAAAGAGAAACCATTTTTTCCTATGCTATGAGCACTTGGAAGACTTATTTTATGATTTATTGCTTTTGCTTTTTCATCAGTAATACATGATTGATTAAGTGGTGGTAAATAGAGATTTTTGAAGAAAAAAATCTTAAGTGTTTTGTTAGTAGGCACCAACATTTTATGTATTCATTTATTGTGAATGCTATGAAAAATTTATTGTGAATGCCTATGAAATTGATAGGCAAATTATTATTTCAAGTAGGTTTATTTATGGTGAGTTAAAAGAATTTCATTGCATTTCGTGTATAGGAGTTTCTTCCGGTTACATTAGGTACTTCATATAAACATGTTCTTTTGCTCACAGTCTCCATATGAAAGACTTAGCTGTGGGGTGCTCTGGCTCTGAGACCCATTACCATCCCCAGAACACAACATGAGGAGTCTTTCTAGATCATATAATACAGAAGGCGTTTATCCCAAGGGTTGCCCTTACCTCCTTATCCTACTGATATGACTGGATGTTGAGTGGACAACTTCCCTAGTCTAGTAAGCCTCCTCTCTTTTGTGCCTTTCCTAGCAATCCAGTCTTCAGGAACGCAAACAAGTCTGGTCTCTTCTGGTTCTCTTTGTTTCAAAGCTAAGTTTTGTATCCTTTTGTGAAATTCTTTCCAGGAAAATATCGACATATTAAGAAAAGTTTCTGTGGTTACTTCACTGTCTGTCTAAGAGGTATATTTAAATAAATCAGTGTTATTTCCAAATTCCAAAGCCTGTCATGAAATTATCATGTCCTCACCTTGTAAATATGAATACTGTCTCTTTCCTTGTAATTACACGATAGCATGAAAATAGCATAATCTTTTCAAAAGCTAAAATCTTGTAGAAAAATCAAAGTTTCAATTGAATTATTTTTCCTTATCTGACCTCTTATACTTTTCTTTTTAAAGATTTCTATTAGTTGTGTGTGTACATTCCCTGTGTGTACGTAGGGTCCTGGAAAAGCAAGAACACACTAGATCCCCTGAACTAGAGTTGTAGACAGTTGTAAGCCACATGGTTTTGCTGTTGGTACTGAACTACGTTTCTCTTGGAGAACAGGAAGTACTCTCAACCGTGGAGCAACTTTTCCAGTCCTGATGTTTAGGTTCTGTATCCTGTGGTTTTAAAGTCTTTAAAAGAGAGAAAACGACCTGGAAGGTTGAGGTATTTTCAATCCACTGAACCCACATGGTAGAAGAGAACCAATTCCCACATATTGCTGTGTGATCTACACACACAAACAAACACACATACAAACACTCACACACACTCACATGCACACACGCTCAATGTACAAAATGCAATTTTAAAAAGTTAAAAAATTAAAACCTATAAGCATAATATTTTTACCATTGTCATTTATCTCTCTAAATTGTAGACCTCTATAATAAAGGAAATTGTTTCTCATTAATATTCCTTTCAACCTTTTCAACCTAATTGCTCAACATCATACATACCATTGTTTTGCCCTATTTTACCAGATATTAAAACTAAATCTTTAACCTTAATAAGATCACACTTTATCTTAATAACTATATTTTATCAATTTTTCAATGTTTAATTTACTGACAGATACTTCTTATACATGTCATTTTCATCTTGTCTTATTTCTTTCTCATCTGTGGACTTTAGTCCTTCATGGATGGCAACTACATGTTTTCATTACTAAAACTCTGTTATCCCAACTTAGGAATGACAGACCCTTTCTTACAATATCTCATTTTAAAGTGTCACCTTCACCTTCCCAAACCTCTGCCCACAGGAAAGTGCCAGGCACTCCCCTTCACCCAGGGGCTTTTAAAACTTTACAGAGAAGTTATACAACTACTTAGTCCCTTAGAGTTTACCAGGATAAACTCACTAGGGTTTCATTTCCACAGGTAAATACGTGCATTCACTGATAACATAAATGTGTTCAAGGTACAGGGGATCCTTGGTTCTGGAACCAGCTCTGATATAAACACCCCACCTGCAGAGGCCTTCTGTATAGGACTTCACAGGGATAGCTACGGGTAACACTGCAGAATGCAGGGACCACTATGACCCAACTGTTTCCCACTGTTGTAACAAACTTCAGCCAACATTTTCAGAGCTCTCTTGTATGTGAATCACATATATACATTATTTCAGACAATGCTCCTATCAGCCCTGCAGTTCATGCCATGTCATGCCATGACCTTCATAAGTTCAGACATCAGAGAGTGAACATTCAGAGGATCTGTAGCATGAAGTCCACACAAGCAGGAGTTGAAAATGGAACTCGAGTTCAGAAAGGTTTGAGCATTATGTCAGTGTCTTCCCTATGCTCGCTGCCTGTGTCTTTCTTACACTGCTTGAGAATCGTGCCGGGTTTCTCCCCTCTCATAGTGAATTTCACCCACTAGTCCATGTGAGAATTTCACAGAACCTGCAATTCAGTTTCTCCATTTCTTCTGAACATAATAATAAATCTTATACAAGAAAAAGTTCCCATAGAGTTCTCTCTCTCTGTCTCTCTCTGACACACACATACACACACACACACACACACACACACACACACACACACACACCCTCTTTAAAACAAGAACAAGTGAATGAGCATCATTTTCTGGGTGCTTCGCATTTCTGGCCCTAAGGAAGTCTCCTTTAGCTGGAAAGTGCAGTTAGTGCTTCTACACTGTGGCTGAAATTAAGCGTTTTCATTTTCAGATACGTGCTTTCCATCGATACTTTCATAGACAGAGCTTTTAATGCTCCAAAGTGTATATCTTTGTGTTATAAGCCAGATTCAGCACTTCTGTAAATTGGAGAAAGTTGTCCAAAACTTCCAACCTTCCCATCTTTCTTAACACTGTCACAAAGATCTGTCTTCTCTGTTCCTGGGACTTACAATTATAAATCAAAGATTAGAACAATTATCTCACCATAAAAGAGCACTCCTCTGAAAAGGATCATTACTCCTTTCCAAAATTTTATGGCGTTAAAATCTTTTTCAGTTTTCCTGATGAATTTTACCAACTGACCAGTAATCAAAACAACAAAAATAGCTCAAGTAATTTTATAATGTTGCTCACTCGGGGAACTTACAAAATATTTCCCTTTGGATGCCAGCGCTTCTTTGTTTTAGGAGTGTGATCCAGCTCCCAGTTAAAGAATTCTGGCTTTTCTTTGAAAAGTACTTATTTGCCTCCCGACTGCGATCATGTGCTTTCAATTTCTTTTGCATTTCACCACTTACTTTCTACAGCATTCTTTTATGGCTGAGCGACTGCCTGGCAAAATAGGAACTGAACCACAGTATGTAATTAAGTTCTTTGCACAATGGAAGTTAGTCATTGACAGGATTACACCACTGACTCTGGATGCTGCAGGGGGGATGAAGAGCACAGAGAGTTCTTCTACAGCCAGTGTCTTGAAGCATGGCATTGAGTCCACTGTGCTGTTTTAATGCTATAACACTCTATCTGCAATAAATAGTTCTTCCAACTGAAAACATATTTATGATGAGTAGCATCTTATGCCTTTTATATTTTTACAAATATTTTATGTGGCAACAACTCTGAACGGAAATTGGAAGAACTTAGCTATTTAGGCTGTGCTTTTTGTTCTGGCTTTAAAAAATCATCATAAATCAGTAACTACCTGGAAGGACAAATAAGACAAATGCAGTTTCCTCTCATGTAATGTACATTTAACAGTTGATGAAAAAGAATACGGTTCAGACTAGCTTACAAACTTTGAATAGATTTCAGTTTTTAAAAATATGACATTTCTATTTAGGAGTGATTTTAAGATTGAGCTAGAAAGCAGGTGTGATGGCTGCACTATTAAAGGGGCCTGCTTTTGAGCCCAACAACCAGAGTGCAATCCCCAGTTCTGCAAGGTTAGAGAGAATGGAATTATAAGCCGTTCCCTGACCTCTTCCCAAGTGCTGTGGTACATACACCCCCTCTCTCAAATTCACCCTCACACACCCAAATGCACACAAAATAAATAACAAATGCATTAGACAAACAATACTCTCGGGCTGTTTTAACATATGATGCAAAATTCAATTTCAAATTCATGATCAGATATGTACCTAAAGAGAAAACCCAGTATATTCCTGAAAAAGTGAAAACAGTGTAGACTGGGGCAATAACTCAGCTAGTGAAATGCTTGCTGTGTGAGTAGGAGTACCTAAAGTTCATCATCAGTACCCATTCGCAAAGGACAGAGGCCATGCTGCAATCTCCATACTGGGGAAGTAGAACCAGAAGGATCCCTGAAACCCCATAACCAACAAGCTGGTGGCCCCAGGTCCTAATGATAGACCCCATCTCAGAAGAACAAAAGCAACAAACAAGACAATAAAAAGCAAGGTGGATGGATCTTGAGGTTAACCTCTGACCTACACACATCTGCTCAGTCTCTCTCTCATACACATGTACATATGCATGCACCCCCTCAAATACAAAATTAATGAAAGAAGAAAGCATGGCAAATATTGCATACTTAGTAATATTTTCTCAAGAAACAATACAGTTAATTCTTTTACTTTATTTTTTGTATTTTTCTTAAAAACTACTTTTCATTTTATATCCCAACCTGAGTTCCCCTTTCCTCCTCTTCTTCCATTCCTACCTTTCTCTTTCCCATCCTCCACCATCTTCTCAGAGAGAATAAGGCCTTCCTTGGGGTGTCAACAAGGTCTGGCATACTAACTTGAGGCAGGACCAAGCCCCCTCCCCCATCAAGGCTGAAAAAGTTATCCTACCATAAGGAATTGGCTACAGAAAGCCAGTTCATACACCTCGGAAAGGTCCTGGCATGACTGTCAGCCCCCTCTTCCCTCCCTATCACCAACAGATAAAGCCACATAACTGTCACCCACATAACTGATCTCCTACTAGCTCAGGTCAGTTGGCTCTCTGGTTTTCTCCACCATGTTCTTAGCCCTCTTGTTCATATAATCCTCCCCAACCCCTTCAACTGAACTCCAGGAGCTCAACCCAGTGCTTGGCTTTGGGTCATTGCATCCACTTCCATCAGATACTGGATATAGGTTCTATGATGACTATTAGCGTAGTCACTAATCTGATTAGCGGGGAAGACACTTTTAGGCTCCCTCTCTACTATTTCTAGGAGTCTTAGCTAGGGTCATCTTTGTGGATTCCTGAGAATTTCTCTAATATCAAGTTTCACCCTAATTCCATACTGTCGACATCTATCAAGATATCATTTTCATTGCTTTCCTCCTCTGTCCATCCCCCAACTTGGTCTTCTTGATTTATCATGCTCCCTTCCCTATTCCCCTCCCTTTTAATCCCTCTCCCAATTTACCTGGGAGATCTTCACTATTTTCCTTGCTGGGGCCCTCCATGTGTGTCCTTCTTAGGGTACCTTTTTTTTTTTTTTTTTTTTACCTAGCTTCTCTGGGATTGAGGATTGTAGCTTGGTTATCCTCTGCTTTACATCTAATATCCACTTATGAGTGAATAGACAGTGTTTGTCTTTCTGCATCTGGGTTACCTCACTTAGAATTTGTTTGTTTGTTTGTTTAAGTTCCGTCCATTTGCCTGCAAATGTCAAGATGTCATTGTATTTTTACCACTGAGTAATATTCCATTGTATAAATGTACCACATTTTCCTTATTCTCATTTTTTTAGCTAATGGGCATCTAGATTGTTTCTGGCTATTACAAATAATGCTGCTATGAACATAGTTGTGGTATGATTATGTATCCTTTGGGTATATGAATAAGAGTAGTGTTGTTGGGTCTTAAGGTAGATTGTTTCCCAATTTTTTGAGAAACCACCATACTGATTTCCAAAGTGACTATGCAAGTTTGCACTCCTACCAGCAATGGAGGAGTGTTTCCCTTACTCCAGATCATTTCCAGCATAATTTGTCATTTGTGTTTTATAGGTATAAGATGGTATCTGAGGGTCATTTTTATTATCATTTTCTTGTTGGCTAAGGATGTTTACCAATTTCTTAAGTGTCTTTTGGGCGTTAGAGTTTCTTCTGTTGAGGCTTCTTTGTTTAGATCAGTATTATATTTTTAATTGGATTAATTGGTATTTTGATGTCTAGTTTCTAGAGTTAGTTATATACATTGGAGATCATCTCTGACACTGATACTAGTCCACATACCTATGAACACTTGAATTTTGACAAAGAAACCAAAATTGAACAATCAAAAAAGAAAGCATCTTCAACAAATGATGATGGCATGATTGGATGTTGACATGTAGAGGCAAATAGATCCGTATCTATCCCCATGTACAAACCTCTGTTCCAAGTGGATCGAGGACCTCAACATAAATCCAATTACCCAAAACCTGATAAAAAAGAAATAAAGGAGTAGCATTAAATGTATTATCATAGGAGACCACTTTTAAATATGACATCAATAGCACAGACTCTGAGGGCTACAATCAATAAATGAGACATCCTGAAACTGAGAAGCTTCTGTAAGGCATAGGATATGTCCATAGGACAAAACAACAGCCCAGAGAATGGGAAAATTGTCACTGTTAATATTTTAAGAAGAAAATAATTCATATTATAAAAATGCTTCTGAAAATGATTAAAATAATATCAAGAAGGTCTAGATGAGGTGCCAGTAAAGACAAATAAAAATCATAGTGTGGAATCTGAGAAGTATAAAGGTCATAATAAAACTCAGTATTTCAGTTGTTTGTGATGTAGTGAAAAGAGGCTTATGTTAACAACTCTGCTTTGGGACTCAGACTCAGAAAGTCCTTGACCAATTGAGATCTGAAATCATCTCATCTGTGTATTCTTATAATAATGTCAATATTCCACTTCTTAGAGGGAGGATTATCTTGTATTCTAACAGTAATTCTGTACAGTCACAGACAGGATCTTCTATCAAGCCCTGTGTGTAGCATCCAGCTTCTTGACAGCATTTGCTAACACTATCATTGTAGTATTGTGTATTTTTGACCTCTTAATCCAAAGTACAAATTTGACTATGGTTATATAAATGTATTAATGAACCTTTTATTCTATTTTATTGATCTAAATATTTGTTTGGCAGTATCGCCATGCTGTTTGTCTTACTAGAGCTCTGTGAGATAATTTGCTGTTGCTTCTTCACAGTGTAAAAAATGGTTGATGAATTGGAGACAGTCTGCGTATGGAAAAAACTTTGCCAGATATTCATTGAGCAGTGTGGGAGTGATTTCTTATTAATAAAGAAACTGCCTAGACCCATTTGATAGGCCAACCCTTAGGTAGGCGGAGTAAACAGAACGGAATGCTGGGAGAAAGAAGCTAAGTCAGGGAGTCGCCATGATTCTCCCACTCCAGACAGACGCAGGTTAAGATCATTCCTGGTAAGCCAGCTCTTGGGCTACACAGATTATAAGAAATGGGCTAGTCCAGGTGTGAGAGTTAGCTGAGAAAAGGCTAGATATAATGGGCCAAGCGGTGTTTAAAAGAATACAGTTTCCATGTAATTATTTTAGGGCATAATCTAGAGCTAGCCATGTGGGTGGCTGGGTGCTGGGGACGCAGTCCTGCCGCTCCATGTTTCAACAGAGCAGTGGCTCCAGAATACCTAAATAATTCAAAACATTTAAACACCAAAGAATACACGATTTAATCAGCAAATGGGTAAGTGAAATGAACAAATACTTTTCAAAAGATGATAGGAGAAAATAGCCCATAAGTAATGAAAAAAAATTTATTATATTTAGTTATGAGCAAAAATATAAATCAAAACTACAGTGATATTTCATCACAATCTAACCAAATAGATATTTTCTTAAAGAAAACAAAAGTCAATCAACCAATCAAACAAGCAAATAGCACAAACATAAACCAAATACTAGCAGGGTACAGAGGAAATGTTTTATACATTGCAGTAGGAAACTAAGTTAGCCCCATTACTATAGCAGCTAGTCCTAAAAGAAGTACAAGTGCTCTAGCTCTGCCGTTTCTACATCTGTCAGAATACATTATATACCTAACAGTATTCACATTAGTCAAAATATAGAATCATTATAGCTGCATATATGTGTATATATATATATATATGAGTTTAGCATACATATGTATGTGAGTGTATGTATGTAATGTAGTTTTAATCTAAGAATTTTCAGTAATAACAATATCATGCTATTTTCAGGAATGTATGTACAACTGGAGATCATCATATTTAAAATGTGTAATTGGTGAGCTCTGTTAAAGAAAAGAAAGGGGTCAGAGAAAGTATAGGTGGGAAACTGAGGATAGTTCAGAAAAGGGTGAGCAATTCAGATTCTGTGCATATAGAAAAATACCACAGTGAAATCATTATTTTTTGTACTTAATATGCACTAATATAAAAAAGAAATCTTTTTATAAATGATAAAATTTGTGATTAATGATTTTGTGATTTATAAATTACAAGAAAAAAAATCTTTTCCTGATATTTTTGCTATAAGGTTTTATTGTAACGGGCAGTTAGAAATCTTGAGCACAAGAAACCAAGAAGAAGGTTGATGTTCAATATGAATGTCCTGTTCAAAACTCTGGGGTTACACTAGACTTGGCAGCATAGAGACCATGGAAATTCAGAAATTCAGAACTTCAGAACGCTTGTTAGTTGGGTAATATTTGGATCTCTGGAAAAGTGAGAATGACTTGCATTGCATGTGGACTTTCAGGCCATTGAGGTGGATGCATAGAATAACTATTATTGTCATGCCCAGAAGAATTCTATCTGTCACCCTGACCCGAAAAATAGTAGTAGGACAGGCATAAACTCTTCGGCTTCTGCCATCTGCTTGATCTTCTTTATTAGGGATGTCTTTGATGGGCAGCTGGCATACAACTTGGTCATCATGATAGATAACCCCACCTCATTGCCAGTTTTGCAAGCATGCTCCTTCTTTCTGTGGATGTCTTCATGATCAGTCACCAAGGCCATAAACTATGTCTGATACTATGCTTAGGTAGTTGTGTTGTTTCTGCAGCCTATCTGGATGGTGACTGGTGGGCACCTGTACTTGGCTATATATTGGTTGGTTTCTGTAGATTATGAAATCAAAGGGACATGTTGATCAGCATGCTGTGCCTGTGAACATCATAATGAGGCTGTTTCTGAACATGGAAATAGACAAGGTCAGGGGCATAACCATCCAAAAAGCTGCTAGTAATCAGAGAACTAGTGTTTGAGATGCCTTCACCCATGTAGTTGGGGACCTTGTGGAGAATGTGAGCTTCCCAGTTGCAACCTGTATAGTATGTGTCAATCTCAGTACAAGGATGTGGATCCCATATATGATATGGGAAGTCCTTTTGTATATATGTTGCTTTTATTGGTTAATGAATAAAGAAACTGCTTTGGCCTGTGATATGGCAAAGTAGAGATAGGTGGAAAAACTAAACCAAATGCTGGGAGAAAGAAATCAGAGTCAGTGAGAAGCCATGGAGCCACCCAAGGAGACAGATGCCTCCTGTTGAGCCCACTGAAACTTTGCCAGTAGGTCACAATTTTCTGGTGATGCACAGATTAATAGAAATGAGTTAGTTCAGGATATAAGAGCCAGCTATAAATATGTTTAAGCTATTGGGCAAACAGTATTGCAAATATTATAGTTTCTGTGTGATTATTTTGGGTCTGAGCAACTGGGAGCGAATGTGCGGCCTCCACCTACACATATACGCCATTATCTTCTTTGTCCTTGTCTGCAGGGCAATGTTAATTATCCCAGGAGATGTGATCTTGGCACTTGTGGAAGAGAAAATAAAAGTTGAAGACTTCACATCTGTGAGAAATCTGCTGTTTTCTGTGGATAGCATGGAAGCTTTTCACAGCATGTATTTCTGGGCTCTGACAGTGACCCACATGATCTGTCTGGCCGCATAACCATCATTTAATATGCCAAAGTGCAGCCTGTGCTGAAGATGCCTAGGGATCTCCTCCAAAGGAAATTCTAGTTCTGCACCATGACCAACCAAACTGAGAACACTTTGAGAAAAAATAAGGACTGCTGGGAGTGCCAAGTTCTCTTGGAACAATTACTTGGCCAGGCCCCATCAGGGAGATGGCCAGAACCTGTGGGTGGCATAACTGAATGTCCAGCCAAAACTCTGAATCTTCTTCAGGTTCAAGTCATAGCCTGGGCCACTCCACAGTGGGGCTTCTCTCTCTTTCCTGTCATGAGCCCACAGCCAGCCTCAGCATGGGGATGAGGCAGATAGAAAATCAGCAATGTCCTACTTCTCTTCCAGCATCAACTCCTAGTAAGGCTATGCTAGGGCTGTATCCTCAGTTGATAGCATCCTAACACCACAGCTAGGAGGTACAGCACAGTTTCCGGAAGAGGAATCTGGGCCTTTTGGCACCACTCAGGGTCATTATGTCTTGAACCAAAAATTGAGCAAGAATCACAATACTGGATGATTGGGGCTCTCTTGTGGGTATCTACTCTACTTGGTAAAATAATACTCTATAAAGTGTGTAAAATTATAGTTATCCAAAGATAGGCTGTGTTTGTATTTCTAAAACTACTTTTTAGATCACAAATTCATATTTTTGATCAGTTATCATAAAAACCTTTTGTTTGATAAGGTGGAATAAGATCACTTGACTTACATCTGTACCCACTATGGCATTATATACTACTTCTATGTAAGAGTGATGTAAAATAATTGATGGTGTAAGGTTTATGAGCAAGTCTAGTTTAATTTTGGAGACAGATTTTCAATATTCCTGTGATCATTCTGCATCCATCCCCTGATACTACCTGCAATATTTCCCAGTTTCATTTCTTGACTTTTAGGATTCTATCATAATATTTTGCTTAGCATTTTGTTGTAGCTATTTTCTCTGGGAAACTTACCTTTTATTGACCTGGCAAATGTCTGTAGATAAATACATTGCCTCTTCAGCAAAAGCAGGAAATAAATTGGGGCTTATTCCAGAGAATACTCATAACTATGATACCCTCAGTCTTTGAGCATTCTTGGAAGTTATTTCATGACAGTTTTCTTTTTACATGACAGAAGAGAGTGTACTTGATGTGGGATGTCCTTCTGTATGTTGTGAATATGTTTTATTACCATTGATTAATAAAGAAGCAGCTTTGGACTATGGCAGGACAGAATATAGCTAGGTTTGAAATTCAAACAAAGACAAAGGGAAAAGGAAAGCAGAGTCTGAGAGATGCCAGCAGCCATCGGAGAAGCAAGATGTGAGGTAACAAGCAATGAGCCTTGTGGTAAATATAGAACAATAGGAATGACTTAATTTAAGTTATAAGAGCTAGTTAATAATAAGCCTGAACTAACAATAGGAATGACTTAATTTAAGTTATAAGAGCTAGTCAATAATAAGCCTGAACTAACAGGCTAAATAGTTTGCAATGAATATATTAAGCCTCATAGAAGTTATTTGAGAACTGGCAGGTAGGAGAGAAATCTCCAGTTACACTACTGAAATTGTTCTATAGTGGAGGGAGATAAGTCTTACCTCAGAATTAACTTCCCCCTATTGTATACATATATATATATATATATATATATATATATATATATATATATATATTATACATATGCATACACATACCCAAACATATGAGTGTTTTGCCTGCATATAAGTTTATATACCAAGTGTATATAGTAAGCAAGAAGATTGAAAGGTGGCATCAAACCTCTGGGACTTTAGTTACAGGTGGTTGTTCGCTATGATATAGGTCCTGGGAATTCAACCCAGGTCTCTAAGAATATAACCTATATTCTTAAACGCAACCATCTCTCTAACATTTTTAGACTACTTTATCATCTGATTTTATAAAGGCTTCAATAACTTTATTTATAAAAGATATATATATATATATATATATATATAATTAAATCAGAAATGTATCCATTTGGTGTGAAAGCAAGAACTAGCATTCAAAACTAAAAACTGCAGTGATGGAGGAAGGTCATTGGCTAATAAAGGCCCTGCCCTGGCCCATTTTATTGGTGAGAGGATAGGTGGGAGGAGTAAACAGAACAAAATGCTGGGAGGAAGAGGAAGTGAGCTCAGAGACTCGACTGCTTTCCTCTCGGGAGCAGACACCTGAGAGAGACGCCATGCCCCTCTTCCGGGATGAAGCTCCGACCCAGGATGGACTAGGCTAGAATCTCCCCGGTAAGCGCACCTTGGGGTGCTACACACAGATGATTAGAAATGGGCTAAATTAATATGTGAGAATTAGCCTAGAAGAGAATGGGCCAAGCAGTGTTTAAAAGAATACAGTGTCCGTGTAATTATTTCGGGCATAAGCTAGCCGGGCAGGCGGCTGGGGTGTTGGGGACACAGCCCGGCCACCGCCACTCTTATTACTACACTGCAGTAGGTAAAGGTAACAGAGAAATAAATAGTATTGGTGTTGTAGCTCTAAGAATTTTTGAAGGATTAACTAGTTGGGGAATGACGTGGGGTGTTATTATCTGGACGTAGGGAGGAATAACAGGCTACCTGGACATGTGCTTTACAGCCAGGAGTACATGGGATAAAAACACAGTACATGATCTACCCTGGAACCTGCCCTGAAGTTGTGGTCTTCCATGAGCTCCATCCACAAGTCATTAGGCATGTACATGATTTCTCTTGTGACCTATTGTATTTGACATGACTTTCAGTTCAACACATGCATTCCTTCATGAATTTTTGCTCCTAATTTTTCCAATAATGTCCACACCTATCCTCATATCTAATATGATGTGAATGCTGATGTTAGGGGAGATTTCAGTATCGAATGAAATATGATATTAAGATTGGTACCTTCCTAACTCCACAAAGTGACTTGCAGTAAGCATGGAAGGTACGTGGAACATAGACCTAAGTTCTAAGGTTTTCAGGAAGAGAAGACTGCTCATTAGCATGACAAACAGTAAAAAATCAAGCTAAAAATCAGATATAATGTAACAGCTAGGGGATGAGCAAAGCTGAAGAAGAGAAATCTGTCCTCTAATGCTTTCAAATCATATACAGTTACAGAAAAAGCAGGTAGCAGAAGACAAGAAATATTCCCTGTCATCTACATAAACTAGAACTTTAATTCTAAGCATCAGCGAACCCCTTACGTGTATACAGAGAGAGGGGATTTTGAGTTATCTTTGAAGAATATTATTCAGGACACAGTAAAAACTATGATTTGGAAGACAGCCAAAGTAAAGACAGGAAAAACAGTTAAGCAATTATGAGAATTATCTTGAGAATAGTGAGGATGTATTTCTCTTTTGGAGGAATAATCATGACTAGCAGGCTTGCCTAAATCCTCCCATTTTTAAAAAATTATCTCTCTTAATACTTTCCAGGATTCTTTGTTCTCTTTAAAAGCGAACAAACTGTGGCTTATCCTTTTTATTTTCTTTCAAATGGCCTCTAAATTTCTGCACCATGTCAGAGAAGAACAAACATTATTGAACAGATGATGTCTTCATTATCAAAGTCTATATATTATGTAAAGAGGGATTAAGAAATGAAGTAATAGAAATTAGGTGCCTTTGTACAGTGAGTTTCCAGAATGAGACTTGCTAGAAAAATTTCCTTTTAACTCAGGGTTCACCAAGCATGTGGATAATTCAGGGTCACATCATTCAGCTGTAAGCATGGTTTGACCACTTACAGAAGGTATTCCCAATTTTTCCTATTCATACATTTATTTGTGATTGACAGGTGTGTGTGTGTGTGTGTGTGTGTGTGTGTGTGTGTGTGTGTGTGACTGCATGTCTGTGGGAAGAGATGCTTAGGTATGTACATGTACATAGATGTACATAGGTCATTGGACAAACTTGGGTGTTGACCCTTGTCTTTCTGTCTTATTTAAGAAAGGTTCTCCGTGCCACTGGGTAGGTAAATTAGTTGGCCCACACCTCCTAGAGCAGTGTTTCTCAACCTTCCTGATGCTATGATTCTTTAATTCAATTCCTCATGTTGTGGTGAGCCCCCCACTTTGAAGTTTATAAAACTATATTTTATCTGTATATATTTCATAACTGTAATTATCCTACTGCTATGAATCATAGTGTAAGTACCTGATATGTGACTTCTATGGGGGCCATGACACATGGATTGAGAACCACTGTTCTAGCCATTCTTCTGTGTACTGGAATTAGAGACATATATGCCGCTGTATGCCTGTTTTTGTTTGGTCTGGAGATCTGAGTTCAGTAAAGCTTTATGCTTCATTCACTGAGCCATCTCCTTAACCTTTAGTAGTCTTTCCTCTCATAGAAACTGATAGGATTAGACCACTTAAATAGAAGATGTCACTGATGTGAACATTTTTAGAACAATGATAGTAATGAAATCTGGTATGTGTTCATATGAAATGTAATGTTGCTGTTAGTGAGTACCTGGAATTTTATCTTCAATTAGTATATCTTATATTAAAATAAATAAGTCTAAATTTTATATTAAACACTGATTATATTTACCAATTAAGAATCCTTTTCCTGATATCAAAATATGAATTTTAGTTTACTATGCTAATGGAATACTATCATTTTTTTGTCTTTCAGTGGTGTCGAATGGTATAAAATGTTTATGTAAGGTTCTTTTCATTGTAGCTAACTGTCTGTGGATTCCAGTCATCCATAAATTTATGTGCATGTATGCATATATATACCAGTAAGTAATGAAAAATGCAAAAATGAAATATTAACAATGGTTTATGTTTTGTTTTTAGTCACTTAGCTTTAACATTTTACCTTAATTTTCTAGGATTTTCTTTTTGCAATGCAAATTTGATTCTTTCTCATCCATGCCTAACCATCATCTATGGTCATTTTTACTTAATTGTACATAAAACATAAGATACATATGCTAGCAGTTCCAAAGCTTAATTTGAAAGTATAATGAAATAAGAGATGTATGTCTTCAAATTCTTGGGTGAATGATTTGGAAGAATAAATGAAGTAGTTATCTCAATTACATGCATAAACTCTGAGAGTATCAAGATGAGCTAAAGTTCAGAGCATGCAGAGAACCGACAAACTCCATTATTACCATGAGCTAACAGTTATTAAAGGTCCTTAAATCCAAGAGGCATGGGTTATTTATTGGGATTTCAACCCCTGTTTTCAAATGCTATTTTGGTTGTGAGTAGTCTGCTATCCAAGGAAATGTATCGTCCTAACATGTTAATATGAATCCTCTTAAACTTAACATTCTTTTCAAATACATATTTTGTTCTAAGTACACCACAAATTTAAAAATTGTTTCTTGGTACCTTCCATTTATTTTTGTGAGGCTAACATAAATTTTGATGACTCGTTTAGAACAATGGATTTGAAAGTGTGAAAACTTGGTATATCATTTTTTCAAGATGCTTATTGTGTGTCTCATGCTTTTTACAAACTTTATGTATGTACAGAAATTTTTTGTCATTTACCTTAAGGTGTTCCCAGTAGCTGAACAATTTCCATGTAAAGCTCTTGTAAGTCTGTGACAACTAGGATCATAGCCAAGATAAGTTAAGCTTTTCCCATGATCCTTTGAGTCAATGACTGATGATCATTTCAAAACAATAAATGAGATTTGGAAAGATCATATTTTATTATACAAATTAGGATCACTTTGATACTCTATACTATGTTGAACACTTCATCTGTACTTACCATTACTCTCCCACTTCAGCAAAATAACTATTTCCACTTAGCTTCAACTAACCCTTATGATTACTATTTTTAGTCAAGTTGAGACAAATATGGTGTAGCTGAAGGTGAGTAATGGATAATTGACATACAAACTATGACTTTCACTTTTAAAAATTAATTTTTCTAGTATATAGACTTTAATAATTCAGAAATGACTAAAGTACTTAGGTTTTTGGACACTGTAGATTTCTATTAAATGTATGTTGTGAATGTGTATGTGTCTATTTGTGTTTTTCGGTGTATGAGTATGTGTGTGTGTTTATGCATGTGTGTGTATGCCTGCCTGTGCATATCTGTGTTTGTATCTGTCTGTGCCTATCTCTGTGTGTATGTAAGTATGTCTACATGTTTGCATTTCAGTAATGTGGGTGCAGATTTTGATAACAGAGGTTCATATTTATTTTGCTTTAAAATTTTTAAGACAGTGTTAAAATCCTAAATTTCCATAGTTGTTCATTTGGAAATCAGGAATGATATGGTGATGGAGAATGTCTTTGGCTTACTAATTATTGATGTATATTTGAGATCCATGAACATATAAGTTTGAATTAAAATCTTTATGCCTTAGCAAAAGTACCAAGCATCGAAAGCAGATGGATATATTCAACTTAAAACATGAAATTAGTTTAATTTTAGTGGTGCCTGTATACATTTTCAGCATTTCTTGGTTTCTATCAGGAGCAGTTTCTAAAAATCAGATATTCTTTATGAATCCACCAACTTGGAATATATTTCTTCCTATTACATTTCTCAATCACATAAAGTTCATTGCATCTCTCATTGTTTCAACAAGGTATTTGCCATAGAATAAAACTGTTAAACTAGTTAAACATTCTGTCTCTGTGCATTTAAGGTAGATCTTCATTAGAACTGAAAAATATATGACTGTAAAGGAAAATGGAGCAAGGAAGACTTTGTGGACCTCATACTGGTTCATGTCAATAGTTCTCTAACGGAAAACCAATGTTATCACAAGAAAGAGATATCTGACAGTAGATCCTGACAGATCAGCTCCAGCATCATCAACGATCATCCTGGGGATCTGAACTCAGAGGAAAACAGTTAACTGCTCTGTTTGAAGTCTTCCAACCACCATCTGAGCTCCCATCACATTTGCTCATGTAAATCATGGCAAGTGAACATCATTTCTTTTGTACCCAATCTCAGCAGAGAAGAGGGGCTTGGAGCTAAATGACTTGTTTTTATTTTATAAGAGAACAATGCAAGTTAATAATAGACTAGCATATTAATTCACATCTACAAATCTTGAAAGCAATGGCTTATCTTTGCACTTCCTCTTTTCTCCTTTCTGTCGATTCTACCCTCTCCTTTCCCGGTTCCTTTGTTTCTTCCTTCCCTCTTTTTTTCTGCCCTCAACGCTTTTTCCCTTTTCTTTGTGTTCATAATATTGTTTAAATTTGTGCTGCATATGTACTAGTTTAATATTATAGAAAGAATAGAAAATATATAATGTATTTATAATATAAATATGAAAATCATATTTGTTTGTTCCTATGGAATTTGTGTTTTGAGAGTAATAGGAATTATACACTCATACCCACATTTAATATGAACAGTATTTCATTGTCAGTCTTAACATAGTAATAGGAAACAATTTTGTGAGTCAGAGTCTGCATGACTTTAATCCTTTTAGACATTGCAACCATTTGATTAAGTACTTTATGAGCTCGTTCCCCCAACACTTTTAAAGTGTCATCTGTCATAGCCTTTCTGTCACAGATATAATATATGACTGTCTAATGATATTAGAACCAAGAAATATGATGCTGGGTTTGGCATTTCAGTTCATAATGTTTCTTTACTGTAAGCCATACAGAATGGCCCCTGTGTATACAATAAAAAAGAAGATATCAGCTGAGTTGTGGTGAACACAGTAGATCTGTGGGAAGGAGGCTAGGCTGGTAATGTTACTTTACTTTCTTTAATATGAAATGCAGAATATCAGAAAAGTATATTGTCTCATAATCCACCTCTAAGAAAACGTGTGTAATTGTATTCTGAATTGTGAAAAGTGATGTGTTTAAGTTAAATGACCTATTCAGAATCTTAGAATAGCTAGTTGCCTGGATCAACACTACTTTTAAATTGGTTATTTTCTGGTGTCCAGATAAATCTGAATATGCTGTTGATGTTTAAATTGTCAATCAATTATTGTACACAGTCTCATAGACCTTGGAATAAAACTGTTAACTTCCCCCACCCTGTATTTTCAACTTTATTTTTTTAATATAAAATTGCTTCCATTAGGTGACTGGCAGTGACTTGTGTGAACTAGGTGAAAAGAAATCAAACGTGAAAAACTTAACAGAAGGCTTAAGAGAAGAGAAGATAGAAATGTAGCTATATTTATCACTTCAGATGTGCTTATATAGTATATAAGCTTACAATTCTCTCCTAGGTTTATGTCTATAATTTGAAAGTTTAGACCACTGTAATTAAAAAATAAATAAATGGTATTTTAATGACTTTAAGGAAGTATACAATAGTTTATTGAGAAAGTATTTTCAAGAATTCTTGTTTTGATATATATATATATATATATATATATATATATATATATATATTAGCATGCATAAGTAGGGAAAAAAGACAGAGAAATGAAACAGCCCACAAGGCAGAAAAGATGTCAAGAAGAGAAAACAGAATCTGCAAACTGGATGAGGTTTAGTTTGTATGCTAGATTTGGAGAACATAGTGTATTTGAACAAATAATTATTGAGAAAAGTATACAGAACTCAGAGCCTCCAGATCTGCCTTCCAAGAAACATGTGCAAGTGGAAGAACTGGATCATACATAAAGACTCTACGAGAAACATGCCAAACTGAACAAAATGTACATAGGGCAAGAAACACTTGTGGAATCGTGGTGTGACGATTTCCTTGGACCCTTTTCCAAAATGAAACAACCATGACTTCCAGCAAAACAACCATAACTCATGAAAATTATAAAGAGCAACTTCTTAAGTCTCTGGAAATTGTCCTGAAGGCATCCAACTTACAGAGAAACGTGGATTCTGGAAAATCTGAAGGGCTCATTCTGTGTCACTTCCTCTGCCGCTTGCTCCTGCTTTCCCACACGTCAATGACAAGAGTGTGGCAAGGCAGTTGCCTTCACACAGATGAAAAGCGCCCCGTTTCACTGCTTCCGGTTAAATGCAATGACTTGTCCCAGAGAAAAGAGATTTTAACATCCCTCATCCTTTCTCCCCAGGCTCTCATATTGCAAAGTCTCTCTCTTTTTTTTTTTTTCCAGGAAAGGATGCCATGAGATCTTAGGTTCATTTTCGCCTTCTGGCTACCATGTGTAGAATGGATACTCTAATCCAGGTATGGAGGCCCAAGCAGTAGTGGTGTTCACTTGTCCTGTACATAGCTTTCTCATATGGTAGAAGTTACCTGCTAGTAAAAGTAGGTGAGAAAATATTAAGCTGAATGATACCATGTACCAACACAGCCATCTCAGTGCCTCATTCTAGGCTAAAGTTGTAATTCTAAGAGAGAGAGGAAAAAAAAAAAAAAAAAACACCATACCATTCATTGTATATGTCTTCTATCTTCAAGCAGCAAAATTACTAAACATGGGAAGATGTTGGCTATGAGACAGTTGTTATAGTAATTTTACTTAAAGAGATTGAGTTTGTTTGAATGAAGCATAAGAGAAGCATCATGCTGAGGGCACTGTCTCAATCAATGGAGATCATGGAGAATAGTTACGGAGATAGCTCCACAGTATGAACAAGTAGGTCATGCTTAAGTTTACCAAAAAGACTTAGGAAAGAAAAAAGGAAGAACCAGATCTCAAAGCATGTTTTGAAACAAGTTATTCTTCCCTCAAGACTGTGGCCATGCTTATTTTGGAAAAGACTATGGAAAAAGTTAAACCCCAGAGCATTGTTGGAACAATATACCAATCAACTACCTATTAGGGAACAGTAACTGGATGTGATGCTGCTGGAGACAGATCACCCAAAGCTTAGGAGGGAGATGGGGACTGAGAAAAAAAAAGCAGTTACATTCACAGTTATTCTTATGGTGTTTAGAGAAAAAGCTGACCGTTCGTTTCCAAGGTTGAATTCTCTAAGAAATACAAAAACTTTGTCCTGTGTGAAAACAGACTTCAGGAAAAAAACAAACAAACAAAAAAAAAAGCCAGTCAAACACAAAGCATGGACACAAGCAAACAACGAATCCAGGGAAGAGGGATTTCTGTATATCCAGAGTGACAACAATTGAGTGTCTAGAATGTACACTTTTCAATATACACTGTCAGTATTTGTTAAATATCACAACAAACTATATTTAGGTGTACAAATGATTAATGTTAATCAAGTATATACACTCAAATAAACATACATATACTCAAGTGAATATATATGTAAATTATAGGTATATATATTATTTAAAGGATTTCTTACTATCAAACAGCCATTAACAAAATCTAACAGTATTGTAGATTAAAAACAACATGTGATACTAATTTACACACAAATAAAAATAGAGTACTAGCAGCATAAACACAAAATAAATTATAATTGAGTAATATCTATACCTTAGGAAAATATTATAAAAAATTACAGCAGCATACAAAAACTCCTACACTGGATGGCAAATGGATATATTAGGAATAATTAAGCAGAACAGTTAACAGTATTAATGGGATAAATGATATTAACAATATGTCAAGTTTCCTCAATAAAATCATCTTAAGAGATAAATGGCTTATAGTTTATTATTCCATAATAGTGGGAAAATTAAGGTTTCAGGAGTATGAAGCCATTGGGCCCATAATGTACCCTATCTACAAATAGACCAAATAAATGTATGCATGCTTGCTAGTGCTCAACTCCCGTTCTTGATCTTTTTCAGCTCAAGACCCAAAGCATAAGAAACAGTCTTGACCACAGCAAACAAGAATACCAAAAACCATGTCCAGAGGCACATCTTCCAAGCAATTTTAGATCAGGTCAAATTGAAATTCAGTCAGACTGACAGTCCAGACTAAATCATATCACATAATTATTTTCCTAAACACAGTAATTATATTTGAGAATTTCAACAAAATTTTATAATAAAAACAGAATAAGGCATGTAATACTCTGAAAATGCAGATTAGAGAATTCTTCTGGAAACTATGCTTGGACATTACTGGCAAACATATAGTTGGTATTTGTCATCAATTCAAATGCCCCATGCGAACAGAGTACTAATATATATCCTATTGCCCTTAACTTGTTTCACCTTATGTAACACCATCAGTTTTTATTACTTTTGCAGAACACACAATTACTATCTTTGTGAATACTAGGCAATACTGCAGCATAAGTATATTCTATGCTTTCTTTTTCAAGTTTTCCATCAAGAGATATTTGGACTCCTTCCACCTCATGGCTGTTTCAGATAGTGATTCAGTGAGGAGCAATGCGCACATTTCTCTGTAAGAGACTTCCTTGCATAGCACACCAGTTTTCATAGATTATGTGATATTTCTCTTTTTAACCATATGAAGAACATCAACAGCACTCTTTTCAAAGCAGCAACATTTCAGTTTACCACTTGTGGTGCCTGAACATACAGTTCTTGTATGACCTTGTCAGCTTTGTCAGCATTTGTTGCTTGCTTATTTAATAGGTCATATAGCCTTGCTAATGGCTGTAGATGATATTTCATTCTTGTCTTTATTTGCGTTTCTCTTACGATTAAGTACACTTAAAGCCCTTCAGTGTATTTTCTGGCTACTTCTGTATCTTCTTTGGAGAACTTTCTATTCAAGTCTTTTGATCATGTTTTAGCAGGCAATTTTTATGCTTGTTGAGTCGCAGGAATTTTTCATATGTTCTAATATATTTTATTTTATAAATGCTTTGATAAGATATATGGTTTCTTCTACTTTGTAGATTTCCTGTGCTCTGCTGCTGCTTATATTGACATAAGGAAATGTTTAATGTGCTGCAAGATTAATATTTCTCTATGTAAATGTGCTATATACAAAAGAATAGTACTTCTTTTTAAAAAGCAAATCAATTGAAGTTAAAGAGTGCTCCCCCATGATGCTTTCTCCAGGAACAGACATCACAGCATATTCTTTCATCTCTTCTTCTGCCAGACTCTGAATAGCAGTATTATAAACAACTGTGCTGCTGACTATGGCAACTCGACATAGATACTGCTCTTGATACCAGGCTCATTGGCTTTGAAATGAGCAACAATTTCTGCACTTGACTAATCAGAGCATGAGAATTTATGCATACAACATAACTGCAATATATGACATTTTCATAATCACACATGAGAGATCAGCTAAATCTCTTTAAGGCAAAGAGTTCCTAAGAGTGAATAATTGACTGACATTGTAGTTGAGACATGCTGTATGCCACCACAGACATGTTTGTACACTCATGTTTATAGCTCCTATGTTCACATTAATTAGGGAAGGAAATTAGTATAGATTTCCAGAAATCTGTATTATTATATGATTGATTATTGAATATTGAAACAGTGTACATATACACAAGGAATTTTATTCAGCTATAAGGAAAAAGAAATCATTAAATTTTCAGGTAAATGATGAAGTTAGAAAAATGTATATGGAGTGTGAGAACTCAGACTCAGAAAGACAAACACCTCATATTCTTTTTCATGCGTGGATCACAGTTTCAAATCTTTAGTAATGTGTATATATCATGGAGTACCTTTTAGAAAGTAGGATACTTGAAAGGGACAGCAGGGGATGAAGATGTCTCCAGGAGGAGGAGAGTAGAGCACAGTAAATCAGAGAGGGACAATAGTAAAGGGGAAAGTCTTAAGGGGGTAAGGAATTAAATGAGTGATGGAGATTTGAGTTAGTTAGCATAATAAAGGATGTATGAAAAGTGCCAGAAGCAAACATGCTATTTTGTAAACCAATTAAAAACTATTATTTAGAATGAATTAGAAGGGAGATAACCTGAATATTTGGATAATACTTATTATTGCATAATTACACTGAGGTAAATAAAACTGATTTATTAAGGGTTTGCAATACAAAGGGACAAACTCACAAATACAGAGAAAAGGCAGAAGCCATCCTTGATCCTGTGCTGTCTCTTCCCTCATGCTAATGGAGAGCCCTAGCAAGTGGTGGGGGAGGGTTCTTGCACTCTCTCAAGCAGCGAGGGGGAGGTAGGAGGATGAGTGGGGGAACAAGAGGGAATTTGGAGGAGGGACAGAAGTTTAAATTTTTGAATTGATAGTGCTAGCTTCTTACTTTTACAGGTTATCAATAGAGACATAGTACCTCAGGCCATGCCCAAAGGGTCGGTCCCCCAAAAGCTAATTGGCTAAATTAATTCCACAACAGCTTATGTTAGAAATGGCAGGTTAGTAAACAAAAATCTCAATACTCTTTGTGGGGCACCTTTTGTAAGTCAAGGCAGCCCCATCAAAACAATGCTGCAACCCTGGTTACCTGTCAGAGCCAAATGATAAAGTTTATTATGGAAGACACCACACCCCTTGATGAACAGAAACAGAAAACAAACTAAAACATAGCTGAAAATTCCTTTCTAAGATATAGATTTCATAGAGTTAGAAGATGATACCCAGGTTGCTGAGGGAAAAAAAAAAGGCATCAGTAGCTTTACCCAGCTGTGTAGCCTATGAATGTCAATACCCACCTTCCCAATAGTGTTTACCATTTGTGAATAGCGGCAGAACTATAATTGGGATAAACAACCAATCTCTAATTTGAAGACAGCTCCACATAAGGAAACCCATGCATCATACTATAACTAGATCAACCATATACAGCTGAGGAAACCATAGACCCTGGCAACAAACTTATCACTGTGTTTTAGTTATATTAATACAGCATCCAACTCTCTTCTAAATATCAATGTTTACAGCCATAGAAAAATGCTACTCTCAACCTTCATAAGAGAAGTCTCTTTTTGATTTATCAATGAAAGCAATTATAGCTCTCTTTGATTTATAAATTGGGGACAACATTGCTGCTTGAGATGCTGAGAATTAACAATGGCTGAGTGATCAACAATAAATAAGACTATCCACTGAAAAGGTTTAGGGAACATCTTGGAAGAGAGGGCAGAAAGAATGTTAGGACTGGAAGTTAAGAATGGCTGTGAAATGCCATGACACAACCATTACAGTATTTAACTCAGGACCACTGCAGTTACTTTCAGGGGACCTACCTGTATAGGAATGAATTGTCCACAATCAGTTATGGAAGAGCTCATTAATTCCTACCTCTCTCTGTTGAGTTTGTGATAATTGAAAGATTTTGTGATAGGAAGAATTATTATCTTTAACTGTCTTTTCATTGGAGATGTCCAAGTTCCAAAAGGTAATTCCAAACTCATGGTCACAGATTTGCCTTAGTTAAATCGAGTGGGCCATAAAATAATTCATGAAAGTTTCTAAAGGAGAGGAGTATTGGCAGTGATACAAGTTGAGCATAATCAGAATGCATTTTATATGCATAAGTATCAAAATGTTGAAGAACAAATTTTATTAATAAAAATTGATTAAAATGAAACACATAAAAAATCACCCACACTACATAATTAGAGAAGAAAGTTATCTTGCTGTGATTGACACCTCAACACCATTATATTGCATAAGCACACTCTAGATGGGCCATAGTAGAGCCATTTGCTGTTATGTACATATTAAATGTCCCAAAATGTATCATTTAGTTAAAATTATTGATTACACATTTTGTTCTCAAGGTACTTAAGATTTTGAGAAAAGAGATCGCATTTTTATTTAAATAGAAAAAATGAATGGAGCTTACAAAAACAAGAGTGAGCAAAAATACAGCACATTAATTAGATCATCTAGATCAACATCTGTGACGTATATGATCCTAGAAGTTTCAGTAGGCTCTAAAGGCTTAGGGGATGGACAAACAGTTGCAGGATGTCAGCTATGTCAGGATTTTCTGTTTAAAGGTAAAGAACAGATTTCTGCTATAGGCATTTCTTTTAAGGATGCAAAATGTACAGCTCTAAAGTTTTCTTTAAGAAATTAATACATAAAATATTCTTCACTTATGACACTGCTTCATTTCTATAAAAGTTAAAGACTTACTGAAAGTCCACTGGAACATTATTGAACCTGCTTAATTTGTATGTTAATGGCAGGGTCTTAAT
This sequence comes from Microtus oregoni, assembly GCF_018167655.1. Lineage (NCBI taxonomy): Eukaryota > Metazoa > Chordata > Mammalia > Rodentia > Cricetidae > Microtus > Microtus oregoni. The sequence continues at coordinate 24,988,768 of NW_024543089.1, forward strand.
TTACAAATCTCTTAGCATTACTTATTTTCATTACATATTCTAACCAGATTTTTACGATGCTCTTAAACTTTTTTCTCCCATCTGAAAATTTATGTGGCACATTTTCTGGATTTAAGCATCTGTAACACTAAAAATACAGCTCCTATACTTAATCAGTACAACTAACATACTTCAGAATTTCCACTAATTATTTCAGATAGAGAAATGGAATGACAAAACTACTCAGATCCATTATCTTCTTACAAGGCAAATATAAAGAAATCATGCCATTGAAATCTGCAATGCCCATTAGTTCAGGCACACTGTCTCAGTGAGGGGTTCATGCCCTCGTGGTTGTGACTTCCTTGGTCATATTCTCCATCCTTCTGCTTTTCAACTAGATCTTGGGAGCTCAGTCTAGTACTCCCATATGGGACTCTGTCTCTATCTCCATCTGTCACCGGACGAAGGGTCTATGGTGATATTCAAGATAGTCATCAGTCTGACTTTGGGACACTAAAGCCAGCTGCAATGGGACTAAATGAGCATGGGGTCAAACTGAATCTTCTGAATGTGGCTGACAATTGGGGCAGACTGAGAAGACAATAATAATGGCACTGGGATTTGTCTCTATGGCATGTACTGGCTTTTTGGAATCCTAGTCTATTTGGATGCTCACCTTCCTAGGCCTGGATGGAGGGGGAAGGGCCTTGGACTTCCCACAGGGCAGGGTACCCTGGCCTCTCTTAGGATTGGAGGGGAAAGGGAGGAAGGGGAGTGGGGAAGTGTGAGGGAAGTGGATGGAGGGGAGGAAGTGGAAATTTTGATTCCTAGTATTAATAAAGTAATAAAAATAAAAAAACATGGGAAAAAAGAAATCTGCAATGCCTTTGGAATACTCTAAAGAGGCAAAACTATACTGCTGGAAGGAATGCTACCCAACATTCAGGGGGAATGATGATTTAGTTTTAAGGTGAGCTGTTGCTTTTCAAGTGATGTTCACATACTTGAAACAAATCAGATCCTTTCCGAGTACCTTCTATCCCTAGTGTATTTCAATTTATTCCTGGTCCGACAGGGAATGAACTACTGAGATAAAAGATGATGCATTATTGGAGTTTGGCAGTGATGGCATTAGTTTTTTAGGCTCTTCCCCTGAGCCAGAGACAGGGGTAGATTTACATTAATCCCTGAATTGGCTGGAGAACCTCTGTTTAGCATGGGAAGGCAAGTGAAATGTGAGTCATAACCAAAAGAGCCCTGCTTCGTGTGAACCCACCGTGAAGGAGAACTTTAAATGGTATTGACTAGAGTGTGAATTTTCTTTTTTGAGAGCTCCACCTGCCTAAAAGTGGAAGCGGTCCCTGTGGCTGCAATGCTGTCCTCATTTAAGGGATGAACAGAAGTCGCTCCAAAAGTCTGTCAATCCAGCTCTTATCTCAGGCACCGAATTCATTTCAAAGTGAAAAAGAAACAGTGCTAAATGAACACATTGTCAAACCAAAATTAATTTTAACTTTTAAGAGCAATGTGGCATGCCAATTATCCTGAATAATTACCTTAACAATATGTTATTTTGTGATACCTGTTTTTGAGATAGTGAGAAGTACAATGTCACACCTGTGATTCCAGTCAGTGGTTTCTATTCACAGCACAGTTAGCAAGAAATGCTGCCAAACTGACTTACACAAATACTTTAAGAGTTGACTATAAAGAAATCTTTCAGTATCCATTACAGAGAAAAGTATGGATTTCATTTATGATTATGAGTTTTTATTTTCTAACATTATTTACAAACCATATTAAAAAAACTCTGATATTTCAAACCAAATCATTATTTTATTATATAATGACAGCATGTTTCAAATTTGATTTACAAGGGAAATTTGTTAAAGTCTCTACTGCTTCTGGGGGCTTTTTCTGTTTTTGTGCAAATAATTACCACCAATAGGTTTTATTGTGAATTTTTTCAAGTCCTTCCTTTATTACAGGTTAGAGATTATTGTATCTTCTTCATTCCTCTTTTATGTGTGTGTATATACATATGTGTATATATATATATATATATATCTTATATAGATACATACATGCATATATGTTTATTTATTTGTTTTGTATGTTTGTTTATAATACCTTAATAATCCCAGGTTTTCACTTTAAATAATAAATTGAAACACTTTTTCCTAGTGTTCCTTTCAAGTCTTTCTCTTTAATTTCAGTTCATTGGCAGGCACACAGTGCCTGATCAAAGGTTGGATCTAGTTAATACCCCTGATTCACTGTGCACACAACAACCTCTTCTGTTCTACTGTGACCCTGAGCAGGGTACAATAGGAGGCATTTTTGTCCTTATTGTGCAGAATTATTAAGGTGTGACAAAGGGATGGAGGAACTACAGAGGCAATCTGCTCATCTATCTGGACTGTCTGAGGACTCTTCAGAGCAGCAGAGTGTTAATTTCCGGAGCATCGTTTGATAAGTACAAGGTTTCTCTGACAAGGAGGTTGGCAGCAAACATACTGGGGTTGCTCAGTTGACTCTCCGGTATGATAAAAACATACATGAGAGGGTTTATTCCCATAGGCAAAGAAGCTCTTGAGTTCCTTCAAACAATTTACATCATCCAGTCAAGGAAAAAAAAGCAGTATTTTGAAGCATTAATTTCTGTAACTCACAATAACCGCTATTTCAGTGATGAGAAAAATCATCATGATAGCTTCTCTTATCATTTTTCTCTGAATAGAAGAGGTTATGAAACACTCATAATTTACACTATTATAGTTTACAGGCTTATATTTTATTCACTTATGCATTTTGATCCAGATAATTGTGAAAATTTTTAAATAGACTTCACTTCTAAAATTATGTAATGTTCAATAGGATTATCAACTTGAAAATCTTTTTTATATAAAATGGTTCTGATTAAATCTGATTTAACTTGAAAGGAAATCTTAGGTACATTTTCTTGGGCAGCTTTTAACATCTTTAAAGAAAATTCTCTGTTCTGGAAAAGGCTATAAAATAATAATTTGCTTTTGAACTTATTTGAGAAAAATATGATAATAAGTAATTTAAAGTACTAATTCTACCTTTTAGCTAGAAATATTAGGCTATATCATGTAAGCCTTTGGGGCAAGAAACTGTTCTTACTTGGACTGCTTGATGGTATGCTGTGTCAACTGGAAGTGCAGGACTCACAGAAAAAAAGGACTGCTGAAGTTCTCTAAAAAAGATGAAACAATCCTTTGGGGTCCCTACTTCATGTAAGAGTCTGCTAGACATTCTGCAGGACACAGAAAAAAAAAAGGTGACTTACAAACTGCCAATATAGGTGGAACTGTTTTTGAAATTTTCTGCTTCATGAGAAAGTCTGTTGGATATTATGGGCCTGTAGGCTGAAGATGGATGCCACAGTGGTACAAAAGAACTTTGGGTGACTGTCCAGGCAATGAGATGCCTCTGCCCTTTCTAGAGTTTTGGAAGTTGCTTACAATGTACTTCCTGCTTACTTAGGTCATAATACATCCTTCTGGAGACATTGATGGAGTTGAAGAATAGATCGTTATAGTTTTCCTTAGTTATGATAAAATATAAACACTTTTTATTTTATATATTATGATAATATATAAATATAAGATATAAATATTATAACTGTAATTCTTGCTTGATACCTGTTTTGTTACATATAATTTTACTATGTTAAGGTTAAAACCTTCTTTTTTATTTAAGCAGAAAAGAGGAGATGATATGGGATTGCCCTCTGTATGTTGTGAATACCACTGGTTATTAAAACCTCTCTTGGGCCTGTGCAGGGACAGAATAAAGGTAGGTGGGGACAAGCAAAACTGAATGCTGGGAGAAAGAAGGCAGAATCAGTGAGATGCCATGGAGCCTCCAGCGGAGAAAGACACAAGCCCCCAGTTGGTACTTAGCTGGTAGGCCACGAACCTCATGGTAAAACATAAAATAATAGAAATGGGTTAATTTAATATGTAATAGCTTGCTAGGAATATGCTATAGTGACTGACCAAGCAGTGATTTACTTAATACACTTTTGGTTTGTTTATTTTGGGAATCCGGGCGGCTGGAAAAAGAGTAAGCAGCCTCTTACAACAAGGCAGTGGTACAATTTTCCTGGACAGCCAATTCCTAATTATTCACAAGTGAGTTATACTCTTTGTGGAAGACTCCATGCTGTGAAAGTTTCTTGGCTGGCATTTGATCTGGCCTCTGCTCTTTATCCTGGGGTAAGGATTGAGTCATACCAGTTAATTTAGTCACGTACAAAATTGGATTATACAAGGTTGTTTTCTCTATTGTGTGACTTTAAACCATAAAAAGGCCTATTTGGACTTTTATATTTAATCCTTATGAATCAATTATCTTTCTAACATTGGATTGCAGGATGTTTAGCATGCACATTTATATCATTATATTCTCACTTTTAACAAGGATGTATTGTGTATTCTGTTATGTTTATGTATGCAGATATAGAAAGAAAAATATAGATATTATGCATATGCAGCAAAGCAAAAAACCTGTTTATCAGTAGACATACCTGGTACTGTCTTGTTCTACACATTTAAACTAACCAGTATTTCATGAATGTAGATTCATGACTGTGAAACCATTACTTTGTTGATACCTTCATTTTGTAAGGCTGACAGTTGTCTCTCTAGCTCGTGTGTCTGATATATTGCTTGGTTTTACATTAATGACATATGCTCAACCTGTTTCCACAATATCATTGGTATGATTAATGGATTTCTCCAAAGTTGATCACTCACCCATACACCAGGCATCCTGCAAACAGGTCTCAATAGCCATCAGCTGTAGCTCCCAGTGACTGACAGGAGTTGGCATCTAAAGTCTCTTTGCTCTTCATTTTTAGACAAAATAATACTGAAGCATGTGCTTTACTTGAACTACCAGAGAGCTTCCCAATGATCATAAACTCCATTTACTCTTGGGAGTTTTGCCCACTTACCCATTACTGATCTCATCTTTGTTCATTTATCTGTTCAACTGATGCTCCTTCTTGTTAACTTCAATTGAGTTACTTGCTTTCACTACTTAGAATTTACTCATATGTTTATAATCTGCTTTCTAGCTTAAGTAAGATATTCATGGCAAACTTTAGCCTTATTTTGCTAAAGAATTTAGGAAGAATCAATGTGTTACATACAGCCCTCTGCATCTGTTGAGATCTGTGAAAATTCTTTGGATTTCTTATCTATGGTTGAGCTTAAAATATAGTAAATTGCTTGCTTGTTTGTTTGTTTTGAGACAGGGTTTCTCTGTGTTGTTTTGGAGGCAGCCCTGGAACTAGCTCTTGTAGATCAGGCTGTCCTCAGACTCAGAGAGATCTGCCTGCCATTGCCTCTCTGTCCCGAGCACCTTTCGGGTTCCTCTAGCATCGCTGCCATGAAGAAGACTGGCTGGAGACCGGGCTCACCCGCATGAAGGTTTCCCAGGCAGCTGCAGACTTGAAAGAGTTCTGTCTGCAGAATGCTTAACATAACCCTCTGCTGACCGGAGTGTCTTCCTGTACAAATCCCTTCAAACCCTAGAAAGTCTGCTTCTTTTAATAGTCAGCTATCTTGAGGTTTCTTAAACCACTTTTCATGAACCAGTGGATATTCAAGAGACCTAGATCTGAAGTTTGTACAGAAGCTTCTCTAACATATATAATAATACACTGTCTTTATTTGTCAATCCTTAACATCTACCTCTCTGAATCTTCATGGATTTCTTTTTCACAAGGTTTAACTATTTTATATACAATGGCTGTAGCATACAATAAAACAAAATACAAAAGAATTAGTCAATTGCATATTTCATGGTTACAAAGAGAATGTGGAGGCCTTCTGGAATAGAAACAAAGGTGTGCAGTATGCAGAACAAACAAAAGAAAATTCTGCTGTTAGCATTTATCACTGCACCAAGGTTACAGGGAATTCATGCACATGGACCCAGGTGAATACTGAATACTTAGTGGGTCTGTGTCAAAATCAAGGAATTTTACTGCTTTTATTTTGGTGGGTGTGCAAATCAATTATGCCAGGTAAGCACCCACTTAACATCCAGGGCCTATAGCAAGTTATCTCTCCTATAAACATCCACATCTGGTTAACATTAATTTTTCTTTTGTTCTCTCATTCATAATAAAAAAAACAGGCAAAAACTAAAATAAATCAGAGTCATCATTTCCAGCTATACTCATCAGAATGTATCTTTGAGTTTTGGTCTCATTCACACCTATTATGAGACAGTGCAGCAATATTTTCTTGAAGATGAGGATAACTTCAACTACAGAAAAAATATAGTGAGAGCAAGAAAGGAGTGCAGAAAGATGATGGAATTCTCTACCTCACAACAGTCAGATTGAGAAGGGCTTCTCAATTTTCCTGGTGGCATTTACACTCCTGTGACAAATGAGGTTCTCTGCAAACACAGAGAGGATGAAACACAAACACAGAGAAATAGCAACAGGTGTCATTAAGAGGTAGAACATGGTATATTCAGGGAAGGTCAGCAGGCAGAAAAAAATCACAGAGATGGAAGGAAATGACTGAAGTGGAGTTGATAAAAGCAATAGTCATTAGATAATAAGGAGGTCTGGAGCCACTAAGTATAAAGTACACATTTAATTAAATGTGATATTAAATTAGATGGGGGGTCTTTATTTGATATTATTGCCTTACCCACCATTCTTAAATCAGTTATATAACCTGGAGTGGTGGAGGGACTTAGCAAATCAGTTGTCTCTTCCTTCTCTACCCAGAGGTGCATAAAATCACTATGCAAAGTTCTCCACTGGAATATCCCTAGTCCCCACCACAGATAGCAACAAAGTATTGTTTTAAGAACTTCTCTATTTAACTAGCAGAACTGAGATAACATATAAATATTATGGGAACAGATGGTGCAGACATTAATCTATCAATCTCAGAATTCAAACTCTTGTCTCTCCAGGCATACAAGGTAATTTCCAAGATCTTTCACAGTTGTATTACCTTCTCAGGTCGTACTTTCTGTTTGTAAGCTAGGAGTGAACATTTTATGTTATTCATGTCTAATGTCCTCATGGCTCAACAAAAGCATTTATACAAAGTAAGTGGTGAGGGACGTGGTACACTCTATTGGCCAAATGTAAACTCTTATAGCCTTCAGCTATGCAGTCAAAAGGGAAAATATTAGACAGAAGAGTGTATTTAAAATCAATCCTCTGAGCACTCACTTGACCACTATTAAAATATTTAATACTTTTCAAACTATGCAATCAAGAATTTTATAAGACTTATTATTCTTAAAGAAAAATGAACAAAAAAAAAGACTTATTATTCTTGTCAATTCCTAAATCCGCTGTACTGAGTACTCAAAATCTGCTATTGGGTAAACTCAGACAAAAAAATTTCTGAAGTAAAATGTTTTGCTTTCAGGAGTCAAGAAATATACATAATATGTATGTATTACATAATTATATATATACACACACATAAATATAGTTGTTCTAGTTTTAACTGTCATTGATTTTTTTGTTATGCTTCTGTATGTGTGGTGAATAAGTGCATACAAATAGAATCGATAGTGAAAGTATACAGTTGAAAGTGATGTTGCATAGCTTCAGAGTTTCTACTCCAACTATATAAAAATTCATTAATATTTATAGACTGTGAATCAAGCTAATCTGGGTAATTTTGTTTTGTTTTATAATTTGGAAGCTCTCTACAATAAATTTTTCATGTTGGAAAAAAATTTCAAAATAGATGTAGGTGGTTGAAATAGAGTTCACTTAACAGAAAATTCTCTTGTATTTATGGATTTAAAAAAACTGATGTATTGACTTCAAGCAAATAGCTTCCACATGCTGCAGTTCATTCAAAGAGTTAACATCCTACGAAAGCAATACTGAGAGTGGGTAAGCAAGCTTTTCACTGAAACTAGACAATTTCATAGCTAAGAGATATCCAACATGAAATGCTTAATTCAGTACTCAAGTTTTTTCTTCCAATATGTTTTACTTTAATTGGAAATGAAGATGGGTGAGCATGTGTCACCCTGTGCTAGTCATGTTCAACACTTCTCTTGGCCAAATCTCAACCCAGAAGCCAAAAAATATGCCACCTTGGATAAGTTTAGGGCTTGTCCAATTGAATGAATGCTGACTCAAGTCACAAACAATGCTTGTGCCAAAACTTACACAACTCACTATGGAGTTATAGCAATTCTGCTTCTTTCTCTCGGGGGCACACTTCATCGTCACTCATCTGTCTTGCTTCCTCGTGCTGTTTCACTTTTCCAGGCTGTACTAAGTAGGGTACCTCAGAGTTCTCTCCTGTGTATTCACACCAGAACTCTGAATGGTGCAATGAATTTTCTCTTGCCACACTCCTCCCATATAGTTTTACCATTCCTGATTTCTTAGAATCTGATCCTGTGCCTTCCTGTCACCCATCTGTTGAGATAGAGGTGACATAATTCCTGGGAATGATATGAAGCACTGTCTATTCCAATCCCATTACTTTCCAGAAGCTAAGATCTCATTTCAGTTCTTGCTAGATTACAACATTACTCATGGGAGTTTTATAGAAAACTTTGTAAATCATTTTAAATGAGAGGCTAATTTTTGGAAGTTTTTCACAATTGGCTAATATTTCTTTCTGACTTATATTGATTTCTAGTAGTTTTATTCATCAGATACAACTGCTGTATTGTCCCCTGAGAAGGAACCTTCTTATTGATAGTGGACACAAAGAGAATATTGATTAATGTCTTTAATCGTAGATGCATAGGAATGAAATATATATATATATATATATATATATATATATATATCAGGGAAATTAAATACATTCTGGAATTTCTTTCCCCCTTTGTTCTTTCCAATGAAATTTACAAATATATGTTTTAATGCTTTGAAAGTATGTTTTATCACATTTTACTATTACTAACAAGGAATAATCATGTTTGATGGAGTAATATATTACTTTATTATAAAAATGACAAAAGAATAGACTACTTTATACTGGGTAGATTGCAACATTGAAGAAAAGTAACTAAAGTAAGAAAAAATCTGACAAAGTGATTAAAATGGTCTGTTGCTATTTTTGAGATAGCTAAATTCCTGAACTTACCCTCCCACAGAGCAAAGAGTTTGAAATACTCACAGATGGTAAAAATATTCAAAGCCATTGTCTCATTCTATGTCATCTTTTGAATGTGGTAAAAGCAAGGCTGTAGGCATTTAGGAGCTAAGTCATTGTGATGGGTTCATTTCAAAGTAAATCTTTCCTGCCCATCTAACATTGTTCTGAATTACCGTATTCATGTTTGTCTGAAATTAATTTGGAAGACAGCAAAGTTACTTTGAATTTTAACTAGTTTGTTTATTAAATAGCTAAATAAACATATCCAAAGGCATAAAATTGCTAGTGTCTTTCAAAATACATCTTACTCCATAAGAAACATACCCTTCAATGCTCTCTCTGAAGGGAGATTTGAAAAGAGTAAGTAAGTAATTCTATGTCTCAATTTACTCTAGATCCACATTTGGAAACTTGGTTTAAGATTCTACTGAGAAAATCACAAGTGAACCCACTAGCTACTTCATTAGTACATTGATGTAGGATTCCCCTCTGTATGCTGTGAATACTATTGGTTACTAAAGAAACTGTCTTGGGAATGTGCAGGGCAGAACAGAGGTAGTGGGGAAAACTAAACTGAATGCCAGGAGAAAGAAGGCGGAGTTGTGAGATGCCATAGAGGGGAAAGTTGCAACCTACCAACTGGAACGTTGCTGGTAGACCATGACCCTCATGGTAAAATATAAAATAATAGAAATGGGTTAATATGTAAGAGTTTGCTAGGAATATGTTATAGTGATTGACCAAGCAATGATTTAATTAATACAGTTACTGTGTGATTATTTGGGAGTTGAGCAGCCGGGAGCAGACAAGCAGCCTTCTACTTCAGTACATGTTCATTTTAAACAATAAAAACATTTTTATTGAAATTTGCTATCCTGGCATGCAGGACTAAACATTAACTCTTCCTTCTTTATCTAGAACATAGGCACTTCCTCTGAATTCCCAAGGAGCATTAATCAAACCAATCAACAACTTCCTTGTCCTTCTTAGCATTAAATTCTCTCACTTTATTTCAAGAAACTCTATAAAAGCATCCCCTTCCCTTTAAAATGTCAAGTTATGCTACATAAAATACATGTGCTACAATATGCCTCTCCTAGTGACAGGGCATGAATTTGATCCTCTTTAAGAACGTTAACACAGTCCCTCAACATCATCAACACCCTATAGTACCAAGTCTCTAATTCTTCACTTTATGTATCTATCCACTTGGAAATAACCAAAAATTCATTTAACATAAATGTAAGTCAGTTGACATTGGTGATTACATTTAAAATCTAATCTTCAGATGTGGTGCTATCAGCAAAAAATCACTCACATTAAAGTTAGCATATATGGTTATGCTGTGACTATGGCTAATATATCATGAATTGTACAATAACCATTTATTATTTCAGTAAAAGAACTTGCAAAAAAAAGTCATTCAGATATTTTTCCTTTCATTTTTGTTAAGTACCAAATATAGTCTGATTCAAATACTTTAAAGCCTAATTTAACTCCTTACCAAACTGACACACAGGTTAAAAAAAAAACCCACAAAAAGTATTTGGCAATGTTTTTTTCGGTTTCTATTATGTGGAACAATTTGAGGAGTACAGGTGTTAGCTCTTTTTGGAAGTTTTGGTAAAATTCTTCACGAAAATTATCCAGCCTGGGTTGTTTTTTGGTTGGGGAGGCTTTTGATGACAGCTTCTATTTCCTTACAGCTTATAGGTCTATGTAAATTGTTCATCTGGTCTTGATTTAATTTTGGTATATGGTATCTATCCAGATAATTGTCCATTTTTTTTATGTTTTCCATTTTTGTGGAGTACAGGTTTTTGTAGTACAATCTAATGATTCTCTGGATTTTCTCAGTGTCTGTTATTATGTCCCCCTTTTCATTTCTGATTTTGTTAATTTGGATACACCGATACTGAAACTACAAAGACTCAACTGGGAAAGAGAAATATACACCAATCTCACTCATGAACATAGATGCAAAAATACCCAATAGAACACTGGCAAGCTGAACCCAAGAACATATTAAAAAATTCATCCACCATGATCAAGTTAACTTCATCCCAGAGATGCAGGGATAGATATGAAAATCTATCAATGTAATCCATCATGTATGTAAACTGCAAGAAAAACATATGATCATTTCATTAGATACTGAAAAAGCATTTAGCAAAATCCAACACACTTTATTATAAATGTCTTAGAGAGATCAAGAATAAAGAACATATCTAAACATAATTAAAGCAAAATACAGCAATCTGACAGTCAACATCAAATTAAATGGAGAGAAACTCAAAACAATTTCAATAAAATCAGGAACAAGACAAGGCTGTCCACTCTCTCCATTTCTATTCAACATAGATATTGAAGTTATTCTGGCTATAGCAATAAGACAACCAAAGGAGATCAAGGAGAATCAAATTGTAAAGGAAGAAGTCAAAATTTCATTATTTGCAGATGATATGATATTAAATATAAGTGGTCCCAAAAACTCTACCAGGGAACTTCTACAACTGATAAATACCTTCAGTAATGTTACCAGATACAAGATCAACTCAAAAAAATCAGTAGCCCTCCTATATACAAATGGTAAAGAGACTGAGAAAGAAATCAGAGAAACATAACCTTTCACTATAGCACAAATAACATAAAACATCTTGGGGTAGCACTAACCAAAGAAGTAAAAAAACCTATTCAACAGGATCTTTAAGTCTTTGCAGAAAGAAATTGGAGAAGATACCAAAAAATGGAAAGATCTCCCATGTTCTTGAATAGGTAAGATCAACATAATAAAACTGACAATCCTACTAAAAGCAATCTATAGACTCAATGCAATCCCCATCAGAATTCCAATACAATTCTTCACAGACCTTGAAAGAAAATAATAATCTTCATATAGAAAATAAAAAAAACATGATAGGGACAAAACAATTCTGTACAATAAAGGAACTTCTGGAGACATCACCATTCCTGACATCAAGTTCTATTACAGAGCTACAGTAATGAAAAGAGATTGGTATTGACATAAAAACAGAGAGGTTGAACAATGGCATTGAATTGAAGTCTCAGATACTAACCCACAAACCTATGAACATTTGATTTAGACAAAGAAGCTAAAAATTATACAATAGAAAAAGAAAGCATGTTCAACAAATGGTACTGGCAAACTGGATGTCACCATGTAGAAGAATGAAAACAGAGCAATATCTATCCCCATGTACAAAACTCAAGTACAACCCTAAAGTGGCTCCCTTAACTAAGAATTGTGGTTCCGTGCTCCCCTGTCCAACCTTCCTTTATCCCAATCCTCCTGTTTCCCCAAGGCCCCCCCATCCTTCCCTTCTAACTTTTCTCTCCCCATCTCCCCTTACCCCCATCCCACCCCACCCCCAAGATCCTAATTTTCTCCCCGGCAATTTTGTCTACTTCCCTTAGCCAAGAGGATAACTATATGTTTTTCCTTGGGTTCACCTTCTTACTTAGCTTCTTTAGATTCACCTATTGTAGACTCCGTGACCCTTATTTATGGCCAATATGAGTGAGTACATCCCATGTTCATCTTTTTGGGTCTGGGATACCTCACTCAGGATAGTGTTTTCTATTTCCATCCATTTGCATGCAAAATTCGAGAAGTCATTGCTTTTTACCGCAGCGTAGTACTCTAATGTGTATATATTCCATACTTTCTTCATCCATTCTTCCATCTAGGTTGTTTCCAGGTTCTGGCTATTACAAATAATGCTGCTATGAACATAGTTGAACAAATACTTTTGTCAAATGATAGGGCATCTCTTGGGTATATTCCCAAGAGTGGTATTAAGCCGAGGTCCCCAGTTAGTTCCTGGGGCAGCTGAGGATAGGGAACCTGAAATGACCCTATCCTAGAGCAATAATGATGAATATCTTGCATATCATCATAGAACCTTCATGTGGTGATGGATGGAGATAGAGACAGAGACCCACACTGGAGCACTGGACTGAGCTCCCAAGGTCCCAATGAGGAGCAGAAGAAGGGAGAACATGAGCAAAGAAGTCGGGACCACGAGGCGTGCACCCACCCACTGAGACAGTGGAGCTGATCTATTGGGAGCTCACCAAGGCCAGCTGGACTGTGACTGAAAAAGCATGGGATAAAACTGGACTCTCTGAACATGGCGAACAATGAGGGCTGATGAGACGCAAAAGACAATGGCACGGGGTTTTGATCCTGCTTAATGTGCTGGCTTAGTGGGAGCCTAGCCAGTTTGGATGTTCACCTTCCTAGATATGGACGGGGGGGGGGGGGGGGGGGGGGGGGGGGGGGGGGGGAACCTAGGACTTACCACAGGGCAGAAAACCCTGACTGCCCTTTGGATTGGAGAGGGAGGGGGAAAGGAGTGGGGGGAGGGGGAGAAGGGTGGGAGGAGTGGGAGAAGAGTGGGAGGAGGGGGAGGGAAATGGGAGGCTGGGAGGAGGTGGAAACTTGTTTTTTTTTTCTCCTTTTCTCAATTAAAAAAAAATTCAAGTACAAACAGATTAAAGCCCCCGATTTAAATCCAACTACACTAAACCTGATAGAAGAGAAAGTGGGAAGTAGCCATCAACGCATGGGCACAGGAGATCACTTCCTAAATATAACCCAAGTAGCATAGACACTGAGAGCAACAATAAATAAATGGGACCTCCTGAAGCAGAGATGCTTCTGTGAAGCAAAGCAAACAGTCAACAGGACAAAACAATTGCCTACAAATGGGAAAAGATCTCCACTAACTCCACATCAGACAGAGGTCTGATCTCCAAAATATATAAAGAACTCAAGAAATTAGATATCAAAATTCTAAAGAATGGGGTACAGAACTAAACCGATAATTCTCAACTGAAGAAACTCAACTGGCTGAAAGACACTTAAGGAAATGTTCAGCATCTCTATTCATCAGGGGAATGCAAATCAAAACAACTCTGAGACACCATCTAACACCAGTCAGAATGGATAAGATAAAAAACACCAATGATAGTTTATGCTGGAGAGGATGCAGAGTAAGGGATACACTCATCTTTGCTGGTGGGAATGCAAGCTTATACAGCCACTTTGAAAATCAATATGGCAGTTTCTCAGAAAACTGGGAATCAACCTACCTCAGGATCCTCAATACCATGATTGGGAAAATACCCACAAGAAGCTCAGATATACTACAAAGACATATATACAATTATGTTCATATGAGCATTATTTTTATTAGCCAGAACTGGAAACAACCTAGATGCCCCTGAACTAAAGAAGGGGTAAAGAAAATGTGGCATATTTACACGTTAGAGTACTACTCAGTGGTGAAAAACAATGACATCTTGAAACTTGCATGCAAATAGATATTACCAGAAGACACCATCCTGAGTGAGGTAACCCAGATGAATATGGTATGTACTTACTCATAAGTGGATGCTAGCCATAAACAAAGGATATTGAGCCTATATTTCATGATCCTAGAGAAGCTAAGTAACAAGGTGAACCCTAAGAAAAATACACATAGATCTACATGGAAAGATGAAATACAAAAGATACCTGACAAAATTGGTAACATAGGGGTGGGGGAAAAAGAGAGGGTAAAAGGGGAAAATGAGCAGAGAAGGGGAGGGGCAAGGAGAACTTTAGGCAACAGGATAGTCGAGATGGAGGAAGGACAGAGATGAGAGCAAGGAATGAGATATCTTGATTGATGAGCCATTATAGGGTTAGCAAGAAACCTGGTTCTAGAGAAATTCCCAGGAATCCACAAGTTTGAATGCAGCTAAAACCCTAAGCAATAGAGGAGAGGGTGCCTGAACTGGCCTTGTCCTGTTGTCAGACTGATGATTATCTTAAATATCACCAAAGAACCCTCATCCAGCACCTGACAGAAACATAGGCAGAGACCCACATCAAAGCACTGGACCAAGTTTCCAAAGTTCAGTTAAACAGTGGTAGAAATGAGAAAATGAGCAAAGAGGTCAAGACCATGATGGGTACACTCACTGAAACAGTCTACATGAACTAACAGGAGCTCAATAACACCAACTGGACTGGGAAGAAACAAGCATAGGGCCAAACTAGTCCCTCTGAATGTGGTTATCAGACAGATGGCTGGGGCAGACTGATGGGCCACTAGCAGTGGTCCCAGGATTTATCTCTACTGGTTGTACTGGCCTTTGGAAACCTATTCTCTTTGGATGGAAACATTGCTCAGCCTAGATATAGTAGTGAGGGCCTTGGAACTTCCCCAAAGCAGTGTGCCTTATCCTCTCTGAGGAGTCTATGGGGGTGGGGAGTAAGTGGGGGGAATGAAAGGAGGAAAGGGAGAGGGAACTTGGATTTGTATGTATAATGAAAAAAGATAGCTTGTTTTCTTTTTTTAAAAAAAAATAAACGTCAAATTAAAATAAACCCACAAAATAAGAAATTCTCAGTTCTCTCATCTGCTCTACTTCAGGGTAGCTAGATAAATTATGGCTGTTTAGAAATAAATAGAAATGTGTTGGGTATGTAGGTAGGTAGGTATGTAGGTAGATAGAAGATAGATAGATAGATAGATAGATAGATAGATAGATAGGAGATAGATGATAGATAGATAGATAGATAGATAGATAGATAGATAGATAGGAGATAGATGATAGACAAGTACATAGGTAGACACATACATGATGTATACTGACAAATAAATATACATGTAAGTAAAGAAATATGTGTGTACAGATATAGATGATATAGATAAAGATATGCATAGGGTAGTGATAGACAACTACCGAACCTTTTAACTATAATGTATTATATTGCTTGATTCATAAATTTATGAAAACTGCATGATTTCTAAAATCATTTGATTGCCTGCCCTTTTTCTAAGTAATGTGTTGTGACTGAAGATCCTGCTTTACACTAGAAAGTCTTTTCATGGTTGGAATAAGGCAAAGATGATACATATGTGCAGATCTTACTGAAGCATGGAGTCAACAAAGCATAGGAAATACTTGGCACATAAGTGAGTCTTTGTATCTTTCCAAAAAGGCCATTAGGAAAAGTGTATTATTACAACTTACAAATGGAAACATGTATGTTGATCTTTAGAAAACTTTCCCAGATTCAATGGCAGCGTTTCTAAACTTATTTAAACTTACAATTTATTTGCAAATTTATTTAAAAGGAAATTGATATACTCGTAAAAAAAAACTACATTTCTTGACAAACCCAAGGTCTCAGACCTTCCTTAACACCATTAAATTCATACAAATTGTGAATACATCACACACATGTACACAGATTACATTTATTTCTCTTACATGTTCCCTCAAATAAAGTTCTTAGGAACATTTTCATTAAAAAATCACAGTGCTACATACATGTAACTTTGAAATTCTTTTCCATTAATCCCCAGATGTGTTATTTTACAGATGTCCTCCTCACCGGAGATGAACATCAAACTGGGTTTAAATTACTTTACTGAATGCAACAGAGTAATAACTCAAATTCACATATTCAGTGCTGAACAAGCCATTCTGTTTCCCTAGGTAACAAGTTCAGTCATAATACATACTTCGCACAGACACACACGCACACACATATACACAAGCATACACACAAATACACACATACACATAAAAAACAAATAATTCAAGCTGCCCATATATAACAATATGCTTAAGATAAGCTATATATTTGAAGTACATTTACCCGAGTGACATTTTGCCTTTACCATCTTTGGTTTAACAATCAGGGATGTTGCATATGTCCATAGTAACAGATATTTAATTGTTTTGACTTGTTCTGTGGGCAAATGATTGTGGCTCACTAGTAGATAGTCATCAGTTCCCTAGTGTTTCCTGATGGGCTGAGGCAATTGTTCCCAACACAAGGCAACCTGCTACCATTGGAAAAATTTTTGTAGGGGTCTCTAACAGGCCCCTAGGTTGAACACGGTCCAGGTATTCCCAGTCACTATGGGGGACATGACTTCCCAGGAAAATTAGAAAATCCAGTGTCTTTTGTAAAAAAAAAAAAAAAAAAAAAAAAAATATCACTCTGGAATACAAATAAAAAGTTCTATTAGAAGCTAGAAAAGCATTCATTTTGGTAGACTTCTATAAATGATTAAAGACAAAAGCTGAGAGAATAAATAAATAAGATAATAATTGAAGGATTATCAGGCAGTTTCAGGTGCAGATGAGGCTATTATTTTTTTAGGAGATACAACTGCATACTTTATTGCAAAGCCAGTGTTCTTTTTTATTCTATTTTATTTTTTTATTTTTTATTAAAAAATTCTGCCTCCTCCACGCTTCCGCCTCCCATTTTCCTCCCCATCCCCTGCTCCCCTCCCCCTCCCTTTCCTGCCCTAAGAGCAGTCAGGGTTCCCTGTCCTGTGGGAAGTCCATGCGACTATTATTACTCCAGGATCTTGGCATCTGAATTGGTTTATTAAAGAGGTACATATTCAGTTCATAGTAACTGGAACTCCATCTCAAGTAAAGTAGAGCAAGAGATGGGTTGAATTCTTAGGTCCAGAAAAACAGAAAGGAGAGGAAGGCTGAAGCCATATGTGGATAATAAGGACATGAATCTAGGGGTTGTGATTTGTTGAAACAATGGAATATCCAAATTAATATTCCTCCAGTCTCAGAAGCAAACCATAAGCCAACTCATGTTTCTGTGAAAGATATTATAAGGCACTATAAAAAAACAATCACTGACCATCCAGGGTATACAAACACACAGAACAACAACTATCAAACTTTCAGAGGCAACACTGGCCTTGTCTTTAAAATGGTTAACTAAGAAACCTATCTGGGTTGGTCAATGGCCTATGTCAGCAGAAAAGCTAGAAACTTTAAAAGAGCTGTTTCAGGACCAGCCAAAAACTGGACATATTGAATAATCAACCAGTTTTTGGAATTCTCCCATATTTGTTAATAAAAAAAAATCTGGAAAGTGGAGAATGCTGACAGATTTAAGAGTCACACATAAAGTAATTCAGCCAATGGTCTCTTTATAGATTGGGATGCCTTGTCTTCTCTTTTACCTAAAGAATTGCCTATTGTAGTTATTGATTTAAAAGACTGTTTCTTTACTCTACCTTTACCAAAAAAATTACAGGAGAAAATTTGTTTTCATGGTGCCAACTTATAATAATTCTCAGTCAGACAAAATATATAAATAAAAGGTCCTCCCAAAGTGAATGTTAAATAGCCCCACTCTGTGCCAATACTTTGTAAGTCAGTCATTGGAAAGAATAAATAAGAAATTTTTTCAATATATAATTTACCACTATATGGCTGGTATCTTACTGGCTGTTTCTAAGTTAGACTGGTGTAGGAGGTCCTTCTGTTTATGTGTTGATTTCATTGGTTAATGAATAAAGAAACTGCCTTGACATTTTGATAGGGTAGAACTTAGGTAGGCAGGGAAGATATGTAGTAGTGGGAGCAGCAGGGCTGCTTCCCGCCACCTGGCTAGCTTTACCCGAAATAATTACATGGAAACTGTTTTCTTTTAAACTCTGCTTGGCCCATTAGTTTTAACCTCTTATTGGCTAGCTCTTACATATTGATCTAACCCATTTCTAATATTCTTTGTAGCACCACAAGCTGGCTTCCCAGGAAAGATCTTAACCTGCATCTGTCTGGACTGGGAGAATCATGGCAACTGCCTGACTCGGCTTCTTTCTCCCAGCATTCTGTTCTGTTTACTCCGCCTACCTAATTTTCTGTTCTATTAAAGGGCCAAGGCAGTTTCTTTATTTAACCAATGAAATCAACACAAAACAGAAGACTCCCACTTCTTTCCCCCTTTTTCTGTTTAAACAAAAATGAAAGGCTTTAACTTCAACATAGTAAGATTACATATAACAAAACAGTTATCAAGCAAGAATTACAGTTACAATCTTTATATCTATTTTATCCTTTATCATAACTAAGGAAAACTGTAACTAACCATTCTTCAACTCCATCAAAGACCAGAAGGATATAATATTACCTAAGTAAACAAGAACTAAGAAACTTCAAACTCTAGAAATGACAGAGACATCTCGCTGCTTGGACAGTCACCCAAAGTTCCTCTGTGCTGTTGGTGCATCCATCTTCAGCCTACAGGCCATAGTATCCAGCAGACATTTCCATGAAGCAGGAAATTTCAAAGACAGTTCAGTCACTATCTGTGTCCTGCAGAATGTCTCACAGACTCTTTCATGAATCAGGAACCCTGAAAGACCATCTCACCTTTAGGCAAGTTCTGCAGTACTCTCTCTGCGGGTTTTTTTGTGTCCAGATAAGCAGTCCAGGCAAGAGCAGTTTCTTGCCCAAATGGCTATCAAACTCCATAAGGAGCCTCTTCAATGCCCATCTTCCTCTTGAAGTAGCTGGGGCTGCCAGGAGCAGACGTGTCTCATTGCTGTGAAAAACCCTAAGTTATTAAAATATTTTAAATGCCATATTCTGCAGTCTTTGAGAGATATGAAGAATGCCTATCTAACTGAAATATATCTCTATATATCTAGAAAATCTAACTAAGATGACTACAAGCTTGACTATTATTGTTGATTATCCATTAACAACCTATATTTCCTAATTATACATTACATTTTAAATGAACTACACAATCACAATACCTTAATCAAGATCAGAAATACATATACATATAATAAAATTGACATTAAAATCCATACCAATGCAAATTATTCATATTTATATCATATCCCACTTTAAATATAAAAGAACATTTATAAACTATATTTGGGAATATGGGTGCAGTTATTTCTCTCCAAACTGCTTCCTGCTGAATGGGGGCACTGTTAATCAGATCGTTTAGGGTGTAACCTGTGTGTCAGGTTTATCTCAGTCGGCAGTTGAGCAAAGTAATTTTTTGAGGGTGTTCACAGCAACCTTTTAGGAGGGTGTGGTCTATCATACCATATTGGGATAGAAGCAATCCACAGGGTCTCATCCTCTGTGAAAACAAAAGAAGAAACACTTCTCCAAAGCATCAGACCCTTAGACCCAAATTCTGAAGTCATATTTCCCTTATGATATCCATTCTGGTTTAGCTTGGCAGCCCATATAATGAAATGTCTCTCTGTGCTTAGCTCCTTCACAGTCAAAAATTTTAAAGAAAACACAGTGTACATAATCCAGACTCTGTGAATTTTCCATTTTTACGTGGCTTATTTTTCTTTATTTCTTTTAATCTATAACTATATGTACTCTGTCTCTCTAAAGACTTTACCCTTTTTTTTTTAAAAGGCATTAACTTTATTCTCTATTTTTTTTTTCTCTCCCAAGCCTGTCTGAATCTGTCCTGTTGTGAATCTGTAATTTTTTTACTATCCAGGAGCATTTCTTAAAATGTTAAACACTTCTTAAAAACCTAAGTTGCACCATGTAGGGGTAATAAGGTAATGCCTGTTTACTGCCAGTCTAAACCTTAACTGTGCTGTTGTTATGGTAATTATGATCATTCCTGCCTGAGGTCAGCACAGTTTAGCAAGGAGCAGCCACAGCTGCTCCTGCCTCAGATCCATTTGGTGTCCCTAAGTTGTGCACAGTTCCAGGCACACAGCAAGTCCACATTGGAGCCACCGTCAGCAGTTTAATTCTGAGACTAAGCATGCAGCACAGAAACTCTCATCTAAGTTACATCCAAATCTGACGCGCAGAGCACTGTGCAGCCTGCAAACATCTCTCTGTATGGCGTCAGAAATCTGCCATGCTCTCCTGCCTGCCTAATCCCACAGTCTGCCTAGGCTGGGAGCGCAGGCATGGTCGCAGAGTAATCTTTCTGATCCCGAGCGGGAACATAAACATCCAGGCCCACAAGTGTACCATGCCGGAGTTTGTACCAGCGACAGGGCCCAGGAAGCAGCGTTTTAAAACCAAGTGAGGCTTTTTTTTATAAGGATGCCGAGTCAGGAAATCCTTTCTGCGGCACGCAATCCACAAACAGCAAAAAGCTGTGTTAAACTCTGCTTTTGGTTGTGTGTGTGTGTGTGTGTGTGTGTGTGTGTGTGTTTAAAATTAAGCTCTCTCAGGTTTTACATGGATCCAGTTTAGCACATTGGAGCCCCACTCTGTAGTAGTGGGAGAGTGGGAGCTGCGGAGCTGCTTCCTGCCACCCGGCTAGCTTTACCTGAAATAATTACATGGAAACTGTATTCTTTTAAGTACTGCTTGGCCCATTAGTTTTAACCTCTCATTGGCTAGCTCTTACATATTGATCTAACCCATTTTTAATATTCTGTGTAGCACCATGAGCTGGCTTACCAGGAAAGATCTTAACCTGCATCTGTCTGGAGTGGGAGAATCATGGCAACTGCCTGACTCGGCTTTTTTCTCCCAGCATTCTGTTTTGTCTACTTCGCCTACCTAATTTTCTGTCCTATTAAAGGGCCAAGGCAGTTTCTTTATTTAACCAATGAAATCAACACAAAACAGAAGACTCCCACATCAAAGACAGAACTGAATGCTGGGAGGAAGAAAGGTGGAGTTGGGAAGATGCACCATGGATCTGCCACCAGAGATAGATGTGCTGAATTTTACCCATTAAGCCACTGTCACGTGGCGATACACAGATTAATAGAAATGGGTTAATTAAGATGTAAGTGTTAGCCAATAAGAAACTAGAGCTAATGGGCCAAGCAGTGATTTAATTAATACAATTTCTGTGTGGTTATTTCAGGGCTAAGCTAGCTGGGTGTCCGGGACAAAAAAGCGGGGTCCTCCTTGCAACAGCAGACACTTTAGAAAAGATGTTTGAAGAAGTGAAAAAAGTTCTGCCTTGCTGGGGATTACAAACTACCGCTGAAAAAAATTCAAAGAAGAGACTCTATTCATTATTTAGGATAT
This sequence comes from Microtus oregoni, assembly GCF_018167655.1. NCBI lineage: Eukaryota > Metazoa > Chordata > Mammalia > Rodentia > Cricetidae > Microtus > Microtus oregoni. Next base: position 25,010,733 of record NW_024543089.1, read on the forward strand.
AAAATATATCTCCAAAAACTATACCACAGAAGGCAGAGATCAGAAGAGATAGATTGCAGACTCAATTATTTTCGAAAATCCAGTTGCTGGATTAAGACTCTCTGATGACTATTGGGATAGGCATCAATAAGTATACCAGAATATTGTAAGGCATCATTACATCGACATTTTATCCAGCAGCTGTGTTTGGTTCTGTCCTAGGTCTCTGGGTCATCCAGTCTCTGCTTCCGGCACTCCAGGGAGTGTCAGGGCTGGGCTCCCCCTTTTGGCATGAGTCATTGGATGGGCACTTGTACAATCTTTGTGTCACCCTTCCCCAGCACATCCCATAGGCAGGACAGACTGAAGATTTAATATGTAGCTGAGTTGGTGTCCCAGTCCTTCCATTGAAATATTATGTGACAGCTGTGTAGCTTGGTTTTCTTGTGGGACTCCTAACAGTGGGAGCAGAGACTGTTTCTGACACGGTTGTCTCCCAAAGTACATTTTACTTTATCCCCTTTGACTACATTTAAAGAAGTTATATTTTTGTTTGTTTTAAGAAAGCATCTAGTTATATTGACTAACTCACAATTTCCCTGCCTGGACCTCTCAAGTTTTGAGATTAGAGGTAGATGCCACTGTACCTGGAAGAAGATGATTACTGATGACCAAAAGGATCATTTTATTTATTTTATTTTTTTATTTTATTATTATTATTATTACAAATTTTCACCTCCTCCCAGCCTCCCATTTCCCTCCCCCTCCCCCCACTCCTCTCCCCACCTCACTTCTCTCCCCTTCCCTCTCCAGGCCAAAGAGCAGTCAGGGTTCCCTGCCCTGTGGTAAGTCCAAGGTCCTCCCCCCTCCATCCAGGTCTAGGAAGGTGAGAATCCAAACAGACGAGGTTCCCACAAAGCCAGTACATGGAATAGAATCAAAATCCAGTGCCATTGTCCTTGGCTTCTCAGTCAACCCTCCTTGTCAGCCATGTACAGAGAGTCCGTTTTAAAACATATCTGTGCAACGTATGCTTTCTCATATGATTCTAGGCTTCAAGCAGCTCCCCTCACTTTCTGTTTCTCTTCTCTTACTGCTTTGTGTTTTATGTATATGGATGTGCTGGTGAGGGTGGGTGGGTGGGTCCAAAGGCACGGGCTTGTGTGTGAATAGATATGGCCATATGCTTGATGCTCGTGTCTCGGAGTTTAGAGGACCATCTAAGGTACCAGTCCTCATAGACTACCTTATTTGGGGTAATATCCATTTGTTCTTTTCACACTGAGGGGTTCTCCTCTCTGCCTATCAATTCCATAATGGAGCACTGGTGGCAAACGTGCTATTTCTTGCCAGTTTTTGTGAGTTCTGGAGATTCACACTTAGGCCCTCACTCTTTCATAGCAAGTACTTTCTTGGCCCCACCATGTCACCACTCAATATCTTCTGCAGAGAGAGCAATGTGCCAGATGTTTTTGTTCCTTGTTTTCTTTCAGTCAAAAGTACCATGCCTTGAATCTCTGGTTTATAAGTTATGGGAAGACAATGCAGACAGATTATCAAAAGTGTGCTGTGGGCTCCTTCTGTCAGCTACCAAGCTAGATGTGATAGTTAAGAGCTGAAATAACTCTCTTTTCTCAGTATTTACTGTTTGTGCTGTGCATGTGTGTGTAGGGGGTCTGTCATACATATGTTCATGCCCATGGTGGCTAGAAGATGGTTTTCAGATCTCCTGGAGCTAGAATTACAAGCAGTATTGAGCTTTATGGCTGCCAGGAACTTAATTCAGGCCTTCTCCAAGAATTGCAAGTGCTTTTAACCACTGGACCATCTCTCCATTCTGAAGCAATCATCTTTTGACAATGTGGCAGAAATATCAAAATACAGTATTTCTTCTGATCACCAGAAATATTGGAAATAAGAAATTTGATGATGTCAGGGATCTATTCAGCTATTTTTCTCAAAGTACCATATCAGTCATGCCATACACATTTAAAATAAATATTTCAATATTGAAGCTTCGATCATTCAAGATTTATGCAAATAAGCCAACGGCCTATGATAATGATGAGAATTGGTTTCATAGGCCTTTTTATTTTCTATACATTTTTGTTATGTTATGATAAAATAATGAAAGAGAAATTTGAAGCACAACATGCTACCTTAGATAGTAATTTTGGCAGGTAGGTTTATAATTTTAAGTACAATGTATATAATTGTACTAATAAATAATCTCACTACATTGAAATTAACTTTTTTGCAAAAATCTTTAAAAATCTGTAAAGAAAGATTTAAAAAACATAAAGTATTAGAGGGGCTATAAAATATGTTTTCTATTTACAAATATTTCAAAATCGGGGATAGAATTTTGTTTTTTCTCCTGTATTTGTATTTTCTCCTGTATAAAGGATTGTATAAAAAAATCTGTATAAAAGATTTTTCTCCTGTATTTGTATTTTCTCCTGTATAAATGACATCCCAAGATACCATTTTTAATAAATTTCACATTGTTTAAATTTTATTGTACTTTATGGTCAGTAGTTCACCGTATTTGTCTGTGATAACAGCATAAATGTGTGGTGTATGCATACATTCTGAATCCCATACAGGCATTTTCTCAAGCCCAAAAATATGATTGATAGATTTTCAGATTCTCATACATTTCCTCTGAAACATCTTTTTTTTTCCATCCTTCTGTGTTTAAAATATACAGCAAGTTTGCTCATTGAGTTTTACTTTTAGCTTCACACTTAGAAGAAACAAAATTCTTTGCCCTTCCTCACTCTGCAGAACACTTGGGGGAGGGGTATGGATTCAAAGAGGTCTCAGTTAATCAAACCCATTCTTTTAGAAACAATCACAAATTTAACCATATGGAAATGAGTTGTGAGGGAATTGATAAGAAGGAGTAAGCAGCGAAAACAAGTTCCCAATCATTCTCATTATGTAGCATCAAATCCCTCCAACCCCGTCCTCTAATGAACAGAACAAAACCAGGCCTTCGTCATAGGGAGTCAGTTACGATTCTCTTTAGATGTCTTTTCTTACAAATAAACAAAGGCGGCAGCTCCTTTCCTCTTGTCTCTCCCCTTGTGCCCACTGTCTTTAATAAGGCACATCTGACATGCTAAGAATCGAGCACACGCTCTGCCGCCGTTGTCTGATCTCAGCTGTCGGATAATGGCTTAAGACGAACGAACCACAAGTGGAATCACACACCCCGGGTCCCCTTTGTTGACAGTCGAGCCAGGGTGCATTTCCAATTTGCAGTTTGGTGCTGTGGATTTGGAAGTGGCACGTTTGCTTGAGATCTGCTTGATGCTGTGCCATTAATCTACCAAACACAGGGGTCAACTGGCCTGACAATGTGTGAATGGGGTATCAAAGATAAGAGCTTTGCAGAAGCTTATATAAAAAATATCAAAGAGTTTGTTTTGCATGTTTCTGGAATCTGCCGACAGGAAATAGTAAAGTGCCACTACAGAAAGAGAAAGGATGATGTGTACATGCATTCTACACTATCTATAGAGTTTCCCTAAAAAAAGGTTTCTTTTTTTGCCATAGGAATAAAGAGCCAATCTGTTCTGTATTTTACCATTTGGAATTAGTCCAAGGCCAATTACTTTCCAGATCAACCTCACAAATGTACTGCATCCCAAAGTCTTCTTTAGAGGAAAAATACAGTTTTCCAACGTTTTAAATATTTTATTCTATTCACATATGCTACTTGGGAAATAATAAAATTTATAAAAATGAAAGCTCTGGAACCTAGTAAAGACCTTCCAAAAAGGACTTATTTCAACTATTATATATATTACATCATGTATATATGTGTGTAATCTGTATAATATTGTATAGAATGCATAGATAGTGGCATATAATGTAATACGTACAATATTGTGTATATTTATGTATAATAATTATATATACAAACACACATTTATAAGACCTATGGGGGGAGCTTGCCACGGCTTATGTCTGTAGGTTCTAGGACAATTTAGAGCTGTCAGTTCTTTCCTTACACCACATAGGTATGGAGGATGGGGCTCAGGTTGTTGGACATGGGGGCAATCACCTTTACTCACTGACCTGATTAGCTGAAATAGATCCTGTTACAAGTATACTCTTAGCCTTATGCAAATTAATGCTGATTAAATCTTTTCTGATATAGGAACTGCATTCAAAATGAAGAGACGTCACTTATCACAATTTATCACACATTTATCTTTGAGACTACATACATATAAATATATATTTGTAAATATACATATTTATTTGTAAGTATACATCAACATTTGTTGTGTTCTCCGGTTCTACCTTTGATTATACGTAAGTAAAAAAATTACTTCTTATGTGTTTTCAATATTGATAGTTATCTCTGCAGAGATTGCTAAGCAGATTCATACACAAATTGCCTCCCTACAACACTATTCACATGTGTAGGATAAGATGTGCTGTGTGCCTGGATTAATGTGTACTTAGGTTACGGCAAAATAATCATTTTGTTAATTTCATTATGTGTCTTATTGACCTTGTCAAATTAAAAGAAAAGAGTAAAACCACTCTGTATAAATTTTGTAAATGTCATTTGAAGTCCAACTCCTTTCCCTAACTTTCATGTACTCTAAGGCTCTATGCCAGTTTCCATGCGAGGGGGGCAACCGGCAGTTCTACCCAGCAATGACATAGATTAACTGTATCAGTGACCAGCATATCACAATATCCCCAAGGTTTCAGTAACAGTACCCATATCTTGGAGATAACCAACAACGTTTTGGATTTAACTCCACAATTGAATGTAAGACCTGAACAAGAAGAGGATTACCATATCTGGTACTGGAAACCTAACTATGATTTGTTATTAGTGAAGTCAGGATTGTTGAACGAGAATCTACAGCCACTAATTTACTAAACTAGCCTAATCCGCAACCACAGTTTATAAACATTTGCCATTGCTCCCACAGATAAATGTCATTTTAGCACCTCATCTATAAACAAGGGACCACTTCTGAAAACCATGTGAAGTGAAAACTGCATTTTATGGTCACTTGCTATGATTGTCTTTCATATCACCAGGAAAATGTTCTATATATACGCATGGAAATCATGTAGAAGTAATGTCATAAGTCTGAGAAGGAGATTGGCAGACTTTCAGAAACTGAGCAAAGATCTGGAAAATAAGTTATGTCACAATCAATACAAAGTGCTAATAAAGTGATCTCTACTGACTGGCTAGAGATTCTTCTTTAACAAATACCTGCTCACAAAACAAACCCATTAGTTGAGTACCATAATTTTCTATAAACTTTAAGAGCTTAAAGTGTTTTAACTGCTCACTTTTTTTTTGACAGGGTTTCTCTGTGTGGTTTTGGAACTAGCTCTGTAGACCAGGCTGGCCTAGAACTCACAGAGATCCACTGCCTATCCCTTCCAAGTGCTGGGATTAAAGGCGTGCGCCACCACCGCCCAGCGTAAGTGCTCACTTTTCATGGCTATTTCTTTTAAGCTGAGGTTTACCTATTCCATCAACAATCCATTTTTAACTCTTAGCTTTACAATACATATTTTAAACAAAAGAAATCTTTAATAATATTTTCAGATTGTACACTCTGTCTTTCAAATGACTATTAAAATTTACAGAATAGCACACCAAAAGTATGAGTGTTTTCAGGTGTGATGTCATCCCACATCTAGGAAATCTGGGGATAGGAGTATTATTATAAATTTGAAGATATATTGGTCTCATTGAAAGACAACCAAGGGTACAGAAAATGACCTGTTCCATCAAACAAAGGTTTATAAACATATATTAGTAGTTCCTCAACAAAAACGGTAGTTTCACCAGTAAGGCATCATGAAGCCTTGATGTGATCAGAGTTTTTCTTAAATCAGGTCTATCCATTCCTTATCTTGTAGAAAAGTGGTGTTGTATGTGTGTTTTTGTTTGTACACATTCACATGTGTGTGCGCAGATACAAAAACTTTCATTGGGGGTATGCTTCTGTCATTTTTCTACCTTGTTTTTTATTTTTATTTATTTTTTTTTTGAAAGAAGGCCATTCTCTGAAACTGGAATACACCAATTCTGCCACATTGGCTGAACAGTAAGTCTCTAGAATCCTCCTGTCTACTCAGAACTATGATTAAGGAAGTACAGCACAACACACAGCTTTTCTTTAATTAATTATTTTTATTTTATGTATATGAGTGTTTTGTTTGAAGTCAGGAGAGGGAGCTGTGCAGATGGCTCTGGTCATTCAACATGTGAGTGTAGGTCCTCTGAAAGAGTGCTCTTTGGCATTGAGTCATCCTCTCATCCCCCCACACCCACCTTTTTAGGTGAGCTCTTGAGATCTGTACTAAGGTCCTCTGTCTTGCACAGCAAGAAGGTTCCCAGTTGGACTATTTTTTCAGCCCTGACAAGGCAGGTTTGATCATAGCATAGGAGGTACCATATTATTCCTGTGGATATTGAGTAAGGGTAGCATTCCCTTCATCAGGAAAGCTGCATCAGGATCACAAAGAGGAGCATTGTCCTTGGCATATGATAAGCTAGATCTGTCTTACCAAGCTGAATGGATGCTTCCCAATGGACTGTATCACAACTCCAATGTAACAAAATCCTTTCTCTTGTTAATATCTTCGAATCTCAAACAGTTAAATTTTACTTTACCATATCCTATAATTAAAACTTGAGTTTTCCTGAAATGCATAACTGAATTTTATGCTTTTTTTTCATGCCAGAGATATTGACAATAAAAATAAATTTTATTTATAATAAAAATAAATACCAGGAAGGAAATTTTATATTATAATTTTATATTAAACATTCCTGTTGAGAGACATACATTCATGGAAGAAATTAAAATAGTATCATCTTTATTTAACTCACTTTGGACATCAAAATGTCAGGTTTTCTTGCCAGTAATCTTTCACAGTTTTGTTATATTTTTTCCATGAATTATTCTTTCTAGGAAGAATCTAGTTGCAGGAAAATGTTGATCAATGTCCCTTTAAAATTGTCTTTGGAAGAAAATGAACACCCATTCTGTGATAGAAACAACAGGGGTTAGAAATGACATAGGACCAGTGTGAATATAAACTACTGGGTAGAATTGAAATTATTTCAGTATTTTCATAAAATGTGAATGAATATAAAAGGAAAAGTTGCTAAGTTACTAACACTTTTCAGAAACCAGACTCTGCGAAAGATAAGAAAAATTTGCAATTTAAAAATATTTGAGTGCAAACAGAATACCATGGTTCATACCTGAAGCTTCAGGAATTCTTAGTGCTGGGACAGAGGATGTTTGGAAAACAGGGATTTATAGCTAGCCTGAGCACCACTAGGGAGTTTTATCTTATTACTTATACCTTATATCACATGTATATATCATATACATGTGATATATATACATGTGATATATATATATCATATACATGTGCCCTGGTTTAAGTTTCTCTATCCATTAAATAATTATTTAAATTTACTTTGCAATAGTTATCACTCCCTTCAGATAAACACCCTTTCTCATTTTCTTTTCCTCCCGTTGACACCCAGATATGTCATATGTGTCTTTGAGGGATAGAGACAGTTTGCTCAGCAATAAGGTACAGTCTTTGTATACAGAATCTTCACCATGGCATTTTTTTAAAAAAATAAAGTATCTCTGGAGAGATAATTCAATTTATTAAACATAAATTAAACTTAAAGGTTGGAAATATACCTCAATGAGTAGTGTTTTGCAGAGCATGTACAATACCCTAGCTTTGCACATACCAGATATGATAGCACATATTTGCAATACTAATACTAAGTAGGTAGAGGCAGGCAGATTTAGAGTTCAAGGTCATCCTCTGCTACTTAGTGAATCAAATCCAGTTTGGTTAAATGAGAACCCATCTCAGAAATTAGTAAATAAATAAATAAACTTTAAAAATGAATGGTAAAATGTAGAAAGAAACTCAATTTGTCTCTTCTGGATTGCTGCTTAAAATATCAAAGAGCGTTAAATAACAATTCTTCTCCCTTTAAACTTTGATTTTGTAAACCTATACTGTGAATGTTGTATTTGAAATATGAATCATTATTTGTGTTTCTTTCCATTTGAGTCCAACTTAATCCTTTTTTATTAAATTTGTCTCTGCAAGATAAATGAGAAACAGTGGTATTGATTAAAGTACAGAAAGAAAACAAACAAATAGCATATTTTCAACTTTTAGCATTTAAAATCTACTTTTAAGAAGTAAAAATCATTTGAGCTTAAAAATAACTTCAAATAAAATAAAATGTTAACAGTGGTTACAGAATCACCTAACTATTTTGTGGATTTATTGCTTAAAAACTTTTATTGAATCTTTGTGAAGCTTAAGTGCTGTTAAATGCCCTGAAAATTTATAATAAAAAGAGGACAAATGTTCTACCTTATGAGTGCTATTGTCAAAAAAAACCCACAACTGTTGTTTTATATTTTCTTTCCTATAGCTTTAAGTAACACACAAACACACACACACACACACACACACACACACACCACAAACACACATTGATGACATCTATAAGCTAGGATCTACTCAAGAAAGAATAACAAAATAATCTCCCTAAGATTTATGGAGGAATTTTAGTTAAATTCTATGATTAGATGGTCAGTGTGGCGATTTCTCAGAAAATTAGGAAACAACCTTCCTCAAGACCCAGTAATACCACTTTTGGGTATATATCCAAAGGATATTCAATTGTGCCACAAGGACTTGTGCACAACTATGTTCATAGCAGCTTTGTTTATCATAGCCAGAACCTGGAAACAACCTAAATGGCCCTCGACCAAAGAATGCATAAGGAAAATGTGGTACAATTACACAGTGGAGTACTACACAGCAGAAAAAAATAACATCTTGAATTTTTCAAAAAAAAAAAAAGGATGGAGCTAGAAACATCATTTTGAGTGAGGTAACCCAGACACAGAAAGACAATTATCACATGTACTCACTCATAGGTGGTTTTTAAACATAAAGCAAAGAAAACAGCCTACACACCACAATCCCAGAGAACTTAGAGAACAATGAAGACACTAAGAGAGACTCACATGAATCTAATCTACATGGGAAGTAGAAAGTAGAAAAAGGCAAGATTTCCTGAGTAAATTGGAAGCATGGGGACTTTGGGGGAGGGCTGATGGTGGGAGGGGAGAGGCAGGAATGGGACAATGAGGTAACTACCACTTTTCACTCTTATAGTAAAGAAAGCATCAAAGAACAAGACAGTTATTCAGGGGTTGGAGAGATATAAGCTAGAGAGTCAGGGACTCCGGTGACTCGCAGATCCACTGAGGCTACTCTGCCAGTTATGGGAGACACACACCTCCATTCTTTAATGTTCACTAGTCCCTTCCTATGTCCAAATATCATGAAATTTGGTCAGCCCTGAGTGGGATACCAGTGATGCAGATCAGAACAGGGAAAGGGGATGAGTGGATCTGAGAAGACACAGACTAGCCTGGCCCATCTTGCAAACCTCTGTGTCCTATTACTTTCATCCTGGATTTCAGAAATGCGTGAATTCTGAGCCTATGTAAAATTCTCCTTGCATGTGAAAACTACACCTTCTACTAAACATGTAAAATCACAAACTTGATCGCTGCCATACAATCCTATACACTAACAAGAATTAAAGTGAGACGAGACCTCCCTATATTTCATTGATACAGTAAAAACTATAAATTAATTATCCTAATTGCCTAAGCATTAAACTTAGATATTCGCTGTTTTTTTCTCTTCTTAATCCAGCACACTGCATGCAAGGGATTTTGTTCTGATTGTTTTATTGTTTTCATTATTTAGTTTTTTTAGATTCTTTTTTTTTCAGTATTCACACATTTATTGGAAGTTATGGCCATCATGGGTATACCTGCACAAAAAAAGACAGATAATGGTCCAGCATATGTATCTAAGAAAATGAAACGCTTTTTTGATTATTATAATATAAAACACATTACAGGTATACCAAATAATCCTACAGGTTTAGGCAGTTATAGAAAGATCAAATCATACTATAAAGGATATGCTGAACAAACAGAAAGGGACCGAAAATACCCCCAGAAATAGATTACATAATGCTTTATTAACCAAAAAAAAAAAAAGAAGAAAGAAACCACTAAAAAAAAAAAAGAAAGAAAATTCAAGGTTAATAAAGTTTTTTTAGATTCTTAAACTGAGTAAAAAGTAAACAGATTTTACATTTGTCTTGACAATATTGATAATTAGCCCCTTCCTTTATTGTTGCCTCACATGAGAATATATGTTTGTCATGAAACTAATGCCTTCCTTTGGGCAGAATAGACCAATGATATCTAGACTCCATAGTTTAAGGATCACTGGTCATATATTGAACATTTTCACATCTTCACTATTATGGTTTCTGACATTACACTTTTACTTTTTAAAAGATCTTCGTGTTCCACCTACTAATTTTTCCTACTACTAACTTCTTTCGATCATTGATGTATTTTCACTGGATATGTTCCCAAAAACCATATATTTGAAATCTATAATATATAATCTTTTCAGTTTTGTGAAAGAACGTAACTGAAACATGGTATAGATTATATGTAAATATATCTCATATATTCCCAATTGTCTTACAGTTCCTTTCTTTTTAATGTTGAACAAAATCCCAGTGTCTAAATGTGCTGTTCTTTTCATCCTCGATTTTCATTTTACCTCTTTTTCCGTTAGTTATTGACCATCATGAAAATATGTATAAATATCTTTTCAGGAGAAGTATTTATTCTCATCTATGGTTTCAGCCATTTTAAATTATGGTCAGTTGTCTACATTGTTTCTCATACTTCATAACATAGGGGATTATGACACAAAGATATACTGAAGCCCAAGAACTCATCCTTTGACAGACAGGAGTATGAGAGATGGACAGGATAAAGATAAATCATATCTTTTCAAAAGGCCTACTTCTTCTAACTAGGCCCTTCCGCTTAGAATTTCCACTACATCCCTATAGTGCAATGTAGTTATAAATCTATCAATAGATGGATTGTTCCACTGATGAAGTCAGAACCCTCTTCATCCAATTATTTCCCTCGCTCCCACTACTCAATTTGGACTAAGCCTTCAACCCATTAGCTTGTCAGTAGGCACTTCATTTATAAACCAAAATATCTTCGAAATTTGCCACATGACTGATTGTATTGTTCAAAGATGACCAAAGGAGACAAATTATGGATATAAGACCTATATATGACATAGACTAGAATTTGCTCAGACACTGTGTGTATGAGTGTGTGTGTGTGTGTGTGTGTGTATGTGTGTGTGTGTGTGTATGTGTGTGTGTGTGTGCACCCATATGCTTATGTCTTCATGTTTGGGGAAAATTGAATGACGAAAAGAAGAAAGAACCAGAGAGCCAAAGGGCTCTCTTCATAGATGATGACATTTCTCTAAAATTAGATCAATGTGATGGTTTAATAAACTGATTAATATACTAACTCTGCCTGGGGCCCACTGCCTGCTGCCACATGGTCCCCCACCACTGCTCTGAGACCAGCAGCTACCTCTGCCTGGGGTCCATTGTCTGCTGCCACATGGCCCGCCACAGTCACCACCACTGCTTGGGCCGCTGCTCTGGGACTGGCAGCCATTTCTGCCTACTGCTCTGAGACCAGCAGCCGCCTCTGCTTGGGACTGGCTGCTCCCAGGGCCCGCTGTCTGCCACCACATGGCCTGCCACCACCATTTGGGACCTACAGCATTTCTGCTGCCTACTGCTGTGGGGGATCTTGTAGCATTTTTTAAAAAAGAACAACATTTTGGTGCCGCGTGACTCGGATGATTCGCCCGCCCCATACTTTCACCTGGGGCCAGAGTTCCAGCTGTAGGTGCCGTTGGGGACTCTGAGCTCCCTCCTGGGGCAGAATCAGGACTCCAGGACCTTCTCTACAATGACCCACGTGTTCCATCTGCCTGGTCGCAGCTCCTCCAAACAACAAATCAACTAATCGTGAGTGTCCCCATCTCAGCTAGCTTTACCATCTCTTTTAACCCAAGGGATTGACTGTTGAGCTCCCGGCAACCCTTCACAGTTTTTAGGGATGGGGGAACCTCCAACCGCGGGCTTTCAGGGCCTCGGTTGTTCCCTTCGCTGGCATTCAATTCGGCTTGTCTCCTGTGCTAAGCCTGTGCCTGAGACAGCTGGCCTTAGCCAGCCCCTCAGCTCACCTGCGCCTGGAGGCCCGGGGTCGCCAGTTCTCCCTCTTTTTCTTTTATCATTCCTTTTCTTCCTTCTTTTCGTCATAATTGCTGCTACGGTGCAGCACGCCGCTACGGTGTGGCCTGATCTTGGCTGAATCCCTCCTGCCTGGGAATCCCTCTCCCGTCGGAGGCTCTAGTCAATTCAGCCAGGTTATAGCACCCCCCCTGTGAGCTCGGACGCCTGTTCACAGGGCCTGGGTGTTCGTGCCATCTGCATCTTGCCTTAACGGGGAGTCGTTCTCGTTGTAGGCTTGAGGTGCCACGGTTTTTGTGGGTGTTTTCACGGCCTTGACCATGGGAGCCAAGCCATCCAGACCTATCAGTCTGGCCTCATGCTTTAAATGCCTCACACTTATCAGTCTCTATCCAAAATGGCCCCAACTACCTTAAAATAAATTTAAATGGCCGTTTTTTTTCGGTTCCAGGGTTTTGCCCCCCCCCCCCCCCCCCCCCCCCCGCGGCTCCAAAAGAGCAGACTACACGTGGTGGTCACCATCTTGGCTGAGGGCCAGATGGGTCAGGTGACTTTTTCCGCCATCTTGGCTGAGGGCCAGATCACGTGACCACACTCTCCTGGTTTTACCCTGCCTCTTCACTTGGTTTTCACTAAACTCCTCATGCTAACTCTGTTAAATGTGTTTTGAGCAATGGCATGTCTCTGATAGGGCCCATCAGAGTTGTCCACATTGCCCAATTCCTGTTCACTCTTTCTATACATAATAATACATATATTTTAAACTGGTGAGAGGTTTTGCAAGGTGACCTCACCAAACAAATTTCAAACCAAATTTATCTCTTATGTTACAGTCATTATATGTCTAAAACTTCTGTTTTCACAAAGCCAAGGAGTTCTCATGAGTTCCAGGGAGCCGAATTAAAGAATCCACCTTAAACAGGTCAGATACATCCTCCTCAATTCCCTGATCCTAAAATTTTTTTTCCCTTAATTTACCTTTGTTCTTTGTTCTGCCAATACCTTACAGACAACAGACATTCCCATGCCACAGACATCGGTCAGAAGCAAAGAGACCAGCTATGCCAGGATGTGACCAGCACCCAGCTTTCTCTCGTGCCCTCCCCAAAGACGACGCCCATAATCAGCCGGAAGCAGTCTTGAGAGTTCGCCGCCCCTGTTCCTTTGGGCTGTGGTGCCTGGTCTCCTGCTTTTTATTATAAGGAAGACCTGAGAATGTTGTGCTTTCCTGTCACTTTAAGGGACAAGCCATGCCCACTTTCATTACCTCTGACCTGCCCGCCGCCATCTTGGGCCTTTCCTTTTCTGCTTCCTTGACGTGCGCTTTTTATTATAAGGAAGACCTGGGAATGTTATGGTTTTGGTCCCTTTAAGAGACAAGCCACACCCATTCCCCTCCCCATCCTCTGAGGCAGACTGATCTTCAGCTTCCAGCCTGAGCTCGCTCTCTTTTCCATCTTCCTCTCAGAGAGGCAGCTTTGCTTCTTCCTCTCTCCCCACTTCTCTGCTTCCCCCCTTCTCTGTCTCTTTCTCCTCCTCCTCTCTCTCTCTCTCTCCCTCTCTCTCTGTCCCCCCCTTCACCCTTCCTCCTCCATAACCCCCTGAATAAACATTCAACCTCACCCTGCATGTTGTGTCTATCCATGTTTCTGTCTTCTGCCCGCCTGCCATGTGTCTCCCTGCCTGGGACCAGCCATTGCTCAGGGACCAGCAGCCATCTCTGCCTGGTGCCCACTGTCTGCTGCCACATGGCCCGCCACCACTGCTCTGAGACCAGCAGCCGCCTCTGCTTGGGACTGGCTGCTCCCAGGGCCCACTGTCTGCCACCACATGGCCTGCCACCACCATTTGGGACCTACAGCATTTCTGCTGCCTACTGCCACCGGGGATCTTGGAGAATTTTTAAAAAAGAACAACACTGGCTGCTCCCAGGGCCTGTTGTCTGCCACCACATGGCCCACCGCCACCGCTCAGACCACCACTCTGGGACTGGCAGCCATTTCTGCCTGGGACTGGCTGCTCCCAGAGCCCGCTGCCTGCCACCACATGGCCCGCTGCCACCATTTGGGACCTATAGCATTTCTGCAGCCTACTGCCATGGGGATCTTGGAGCATTTTTTAAAAAGAACAACATACGACATAGACTAGAATTTGCTCAGACACTGTGTGTGTGAGTGTGTGTGTGTGTGTGTGTGTGTGTGTGTGTGTGTACCCATATGCTTATGTCTTCATGTTTGGGGAAAATTGAATGATGAAAAGAAGAAAGAGCCAGAGAGCCAAAGGGCTCTCTTCATAGATGATGACATTTCTCTAAAATTAGATCAATGTGATGGTTTAATAAACTGATTAATATACTAAAAAGTATTGATAAGTATACTATAAAATAGAACACTATATGGTATGCAAATTTTATACTTGAATAAGTGTTTTAAAGAAAACTAACAAAAATTTATCAGTCTTTACCTAAAGGGTAGAATTTACTAGTTCCTACTTAAAAGGTTTCTCTGATTTTACTTTCTCTTAGGCTAGGTTCCAATCTGTTTTACTAGACCTCTAATCCTAAGAATAAACTGTAAAGCTAAAACGTGTCTGCCAGGCAGAGCATATATCTCTTTCAACTTCCTCCAAGACCCTCTTCTTCAACCCTTTGAAGGGCTCATTTCTTGAAATGGTCTGAGTTTACTCTCCTTTCAATATCAACATCAGACCCAAACCTGTACCCAAAGACTCTTCTGCCATGTCTTCCCACATTTTCATGATCCTCCCTCTTCAGCTCTCCATTTAGAAAGTCATATTTTGATAGCAGATTTACACATTGTCCACTTGTCCCTGTTTTATACAATACTTCGTTTTCAATTTGTAACACCACCAACAATACAAATAATTACTGGGGTCTGTTTTATGTATTTCACTGTGTTATCTTCTTTTCCCATTAGAATTTGAGCTCTACAAGAATCCAAATCTAATCTTTGATTATTACTTTGCAACACCTGGAAGAATGCAGAGTACATGCCTGTTAAATATTTATTCATTGAGGAGTTATTTACTCTTAATTATCTTCTTACATTTATCCTGCATCAAACAATAGGCTTTTTAAAACAGTGTATGTTGTAACCTTCTTTCTTACCTTCCTGTGCTCAGTGATCAGGAAACTGCAGACTTTACAGGAGACTAGTATTATACAGTGAGGAACATCACCCTGTTCTGACCTGACTGCTTTACAACCCATATCACTGGTATTCAAATCACTACAGAAATTATTAACATAGATTGTCATTTGTATTTTTCCCATGTGTGATGTAAGATGGTAGACAGTTAGTAGAAAATATGAATTCTCCACTTCTTGTTTCGTCCTCTCGAAGATATCAAATCAGTCAACTGATTGAGAATAAACACTAACTTTATTTTCTAAATAACTTCTGAAGCTCTCTCCTCTGCTACAGGAGCATCATTTTGGTAGGGGCTCTAAAAATTTTTCATTATGAACTCAGTGTTGTGTTCTAGTGCTGATGTCATACCTGCGGGCTCTCTGAGTACCTCCCTTATTTCCATGCACTTGATCTACGAGAGGTCTTCTGATTATGTCACACCATCATCGCATCCTGTTCTTGGATAACTCATCACTGGCTCAAGCAACAAGTCAACACACGTTCAACCCTGACAGAAGCCGAGAAGGCTAGGCCATGCAATGTATACAAAGAGAAGAATACTTTAGCACTTTTGTCTTTGGATCAGCCTCAGATAATGTTATGTTAGTTAACAATTATTGGGCCAACATGGAGTATGAGAAAGTTTTAGCTTATTTCTCTTCAGACTTAAAATGTAGGTCATCAGTCAACATGTTACACTGCCTTAAAACTATGATATATATTGCTTTGCTCATTTCTTCTTGATTTTTGTTGTTTTGAGTGATGTGTGTGCATGTGTGTGTGTGCGTGTGCATGCACGCACCTGTGCTATTGTGTGCCTGCACATATGTGGGTTGCTTGCAGAGGCCAGAGACAGAGCTCCTGAGGTTGAAGTTACAAACATGGTTGCTTGGAACTAAACTCAGGTCCTCTGCAACATCAGTGTGTGTTTTTAACCGCTGAACCAGATTCCTGGCTCTCATTTCTTCTTTTTTTTTTAATTTTATTTTTCTTTTTGAGACAGGAAAGCCGCGACCTCACTGTGTGTCCAAGGAAGACATTGAATACTTGATCCTTCTGCCTCCATCTCCCGAGTGCTGGGATTACCACACCTGGTTTGCTTATTAAGTTTTTTTTTTTAATTTATTTATTTATTAAGGATTTCTGCCTCGTCCCCACAACCGCTTCCCATTTCCCTCCCCCTCCCCCGATCAAGTCCCCCCGCCTCATCTGCTCAAAGAGCAATCAGGGTTCCCTGACCTGTGGGAAGCCCAAGGACTGCCCACCTCTATCCAGGTCTCGTAAGGTGAGCATTCAAACTGCCTAGGCTGAAATGAAGGCAAAGAAGAAAATACAAACTGAAGACCAGCTGGATATGGAAAATCTAGGCCAACGAGCAGAGTCTACAGAAATAAGCATAATCAATAGAATACAAGAGCTAGAAGAAAGACTCTCAGATGCTGAGGACACCATAGAGAAAATAAACGAACAGATCAAAGAAAACAGCTTATTAAGTTTTTTAAGACGTGGTTTATTTTCCTCCAAAATGGGAAAACCCCACTGTGACTGGAACAATTAAAAGAAAAAATGTTTATAAAGTACTTGGCACAGAATAAGTACATGGTACCAATGCCATGGTCTTAATCCCACCGAGGAATCTGTTGAGAACTTAATAAAGACATTAGGAGTGTTAAAAAAAAAAACAATTATTGGTTTATCCTTTGTCCTCTCTTTAAGAATAGGGACTTTAAGGTCCTTGGAGGAGGGTTTAAGAGGGAGGGGAAAAGCAGGGAGGGGAGCAGAGAAAAATGTAGAGCTCAATAAAAACCAATAAAAATGAATAAGAACTATGACTCATTTGATTTAATGGAATTTTATCTCAGTATCATGAATAAGTGGAAAGAATAATATATAAATATACTGAATAGCACACTAAATTCTTTTCCCCTTCCTAACAGGTCCATGACATATATACTTTTTGTCTCTCCATACTAAAATGTGAGAAAATAAAGACTCAGGAAAAATCATCCATGCACAGATACAATTTATAGGACAGGAGATGAACAGACATTTCCATCCAAATTGCCTGAGTCCAGAATTATTAAAAGCAAAAATGTATTGGAATTTTAGAATGAATTAATAAATAAATTTACTAAAACCCAGGTCTTCCCAGTGGTTAAATACTTGAGCACCATCTCAGAGAATCTTTGATTTCCCACATCAATAAATATGTGGAATTGAGTATGCTAACTCACTCTTCTCGAAATGTCTGTGTTCCTTGTCTGTTTATGGATAAGTAGTTCATCCTCTACTATTAGAGTTAATGAGCTGAATTATGTAAGTAATATCACAGTTAGAAGTACAAACAACCTATTATTAGTGTCCATTTAAAGATGAGTAATCAAAAGTTATATTATTCCTTACAAATTAGTTTACTAAATGTTAGAAACATACATGCATCAATTGCTTAAAATAAGAATTTCTATTTCTTATTCAGCATACAAATTCATCATTATTTTGAATTGAGTATAATTGAAGATGGTAGATAGAGGTTCTTACTAAATAGACTATATTGCATCATCAAGAGGAGAGATAATGAAAAATTATAGAATATATTTAAAATATTGACACCATAAAATTATGTTTTATTTCTACTCCTATGTCTGAATGAAAGACTGAACATAACTTATCTGTCATCAAGCTGTCTAGTAGGTCATAATTCTACCATGTGTTTTGTCCACAAAACATAGATTATTATTATTAGTTATAACAGTGTCTGCATAGGTTTAAATTGTTTTTGTTGTGACTATCCTATATAAACTATTATATAAACACAGTTGAGAATATATGCTCTGTTCAGTAATTTTTTTTTTTTTTTTTGGTTTTTCGAGACAGGGTTTCTCTGTGGCTTTGGAGCCTGTCCTGGAACTAGCTTTGTAGACCAGGCTGGTCTCGAACTCACAGAGATCCGCCTGCCTCTGCCTCCCGAGTGCTGGGATTAAAGTCATGCGCCACCATCGCCCGGCTATGTTCAGTAAATTTTACATTCATTATTTGAATCACTCTCATGTACAAAGAACAGTGATTCTCTTAGCAAAAACAAGAAAATTAAAATGTTTCTAATACTTATTATGAAATGAGAAGGACTTATATGTATAAATATAATGCTGATTATATTATATAAATTTGATTCATAAAAATATAGTAGTATTTTCTAGCTATGTATTCTAATATATTCTAGCTGAATAACTAATAATAAATGTCTTTAAAGCAAATATCAATAGAATATATTATGTGAGAATTGTGCTTTGGAGAAAGACAGTCAAGTGACAAAACTTTGAGCTGTCATTTTATAACTTTCAGAATGGCTAAGACCAAAAACACAAATGACAGTTTATGATGGAAAGGATATGGAGCAAGGGAAATACACCTCCATTGTTGGTGGTAGTGCAAACTTATACAATCGCTTTGGAAATAATTAAAGCAATTTCTCAGAAAATTGGGAATCTACCTCAAGTCCCAGCTATACCACTCTTGGGCATATACCCAAAAGATTCTCAACTGTAAGACAAGGACACTTGCTCAACTATGTTCATAGCAGCTTTATCCATAGTAATTAGAACCTGGAAACAACCTAGATACCCTCAACAAAAGAATGGATAAAGAAAATAAGGTAAATGTACACAATGGAGTATTACTCAGCAGTTAACTGTGAGGGCAAATAGATGGAAGTAGGAAAGCATCATCCTGAGCGAGGTAACCCAGACTCAGAAAGACAAACATGATTAGCTGTAAATTAAAGGGTAACCATACTACAATCCACAGACGCAGAGAGGTTACATAACAGGCAAGCCCAAGGGGGGGGGGATTCATGATCTCACTGAAAAGAGGAAAAAGAAGGCATCTCCTGGGTGGGCATGCAGGAGGTTGTTCAGTTTGGGTTGAGGAATCATGTGGGGAGGGTTTAATGGAGGGAAGAGTACTGAAAGAGATGACTGGAAGATCAGAGCAATTCAGAGTCAGGTAGAAACCTGATGCAAGGGCAACTCCCATGAATTTTCAGGGATTGTTGCTGCTAAGACTCCTAACAATAGTGAATATGTAGCCTGTACTCGTTATCTCCTGCAATAAGATTGGCGACTACCCCAATTGTCATCAGAGAGCCTTCATCTAGTAACTAATGAAACCAGATGCAGACACCCACAGCTGAACTTAAGGTCAAGCTCAGAGAATCCTGATGAAGAGAAGGAGGAAGGATTATAGGAGCCATAGGGGTCAAAGTCATCACAAAAAAAGCCACAGAAAATTCTAACCTGACTCATAGGAACCCAAAGAGTCTGAACCAACAACTAGTAAACTGCATGGGACCAACCAAGGCCCTCTACATATATTTACATAGAGGCTTTCTACACATAGTTCTGTATCTTGGTCTACTTGTGGGACTCGTAACGATGGAAACAAGGGCTATCTCCAATGTTTTGACAGGCTTTTGGAAGCTTCGTCTTTATGCGGAGTTGCTTGCTGTGTTCAGCCTTAATTCAAGGGCAGGTGCTTTATTTTACAGCAACTTGATATACCATGAGAGGCCTTCCCCTTTCTGAACAGAATCAGATGAGCAGTGGATGGGGAGTGGATAAGAAAGAAAAGAGGGAGGGGAAACTTCAGTCAGCATATAAAAATAATTAAATCTAAAATACTTTCCAAAAATGATGGATGCAAAAATGTCAGAATAGTACAAAAATGGCTAAAACCCTGAGTTCAGCTTACCCTGTGATGTAAAATCTTTGGAATAAGAAATTTGACCATATTGCAGACAGTGAATCCCACAATAAGAACAAGACTTAATTCTATCTGACCTGAAGAAACACTTTTAGATCATGAACAGAGGTGATGACATTTCTTTAAAAAAAATCATAAACATGGGTATGTTACTGTGATTTACTTTTCCTTGAAAGAATGTGAGAAGATGAATCCAGATGCGGGAACAGAGATAGATTTTCTCGAAAAGCATGACATAGTCAATTGAAAACAGAAAGGTGAGATCACAGAGGTATGTCTTAAGGATAGTTTAATTGCAAACTACATGTGAATGTTATTCAGTGGAGGATAATTGTGAATAAAAGTGAAATCCAATAAATATGACAGAAGTTATAACCATTGATAGCATTAAATGAGGGTCCTACAAAAAAAGCGTTTAGTGAAAAATAATAGGCTTGACTTTCCAAATCTGACATAGAGAAGACTACAGAAGGTTCTCATAGAGCTTTTTGGTAATGAGCTGGAGATACTGCCATAAAGATATTATAGGGAAAAAAGCATGAAACACAGAAGTCTGACAGATTGCTTACATGCAGATGTAGATGGGAAATCGAACAAAGTTCTGAGCAACAAGGCAATAAGAAAATCTGTGGAAAAAAAGAAAATCTGTAGAGATCTTGTCATTGTTTGTTTGCAGCTTTTAGAAAAAAAATGGGCAGAAACATCTTGTGTCACAAATAAAGTTAGATGAAAAAATTGAGGAGCATTCTTTTCAGGATTATATTCTCAAGAAGTTTGTTGCTGAGAAAGGATATAATCCTCCCCTATCCTGCACTGTCTAGTCACATCTCGTCTCCTTCTGAATGAAGCACGGTGTTCAGACTGCAGTTTGTGAGCATAAGTATCACTGGGGTGTCTCTGGCGCAATCCATCAAACTCACTGTTCTCCATTCCACGTTGCTAACTCTGCAATAAACACCTGGGTATCCTGGTCACTTCCCTGGTCAAAATTTTGCCTTTGCAAGTTGTAAAACTTTGCCTGTGTAATTACCCACCAGTCTTTTGTGAATTCATAGAGAAGAGATTTAAATAGTGTGATAGTTTGAGTGAGAATTGCCCCCACATTCTCATATGCTTGAATACTCTGTTCACATTTAGTGTGAAAGGATTAGGAGGTGTGGCCTTGTTAGATGAGGTATGTGACTAGAGAAGAGATTGGATGTTTCAAAAGACTCTTGTCATTCCCAATGTGATTTTTGTCATCTGCTTGCCAATCAAGATGTGAGCTCTCAACTTTAACTGCCACCATAAATTTTCTCTGCCACTGTGGATGCTTAATCTTCTGAAACTGTAGGCCTTATTAAATACTTTTTTATATGTTTTTGTTCATGGCTTTTGTTATTGCAATAGAAATGTAGCTAATAAAGATCACCTGCTTCTATCACTTAGATATTCTGAATTTTCTTTCCAACAGTTATAACATGTTGTAAGAGGCCACTTGCTCATTTCCCGGCTGCCCAGACTCCCGAAGCAGCCACACAGAAATTGTATTAATTAAATCACTGCTTGCTTGGCCAATTACTTAAGCATATTGCTAGCTAGCTCTTACATCTAGAATTAACCCATCTCCATTATTTTGTATTTTACCACAAAGTTCGTGGCCTACTGGCAATGTTTGATAATTATATTTTTCCTTAGTTATGATAAAAATAAAGTATACATAAATATTTTAACTATAATTCTTGCATGGGGGCTTTTTTTTATATGTAATTTTGCTATGTTAAAGTTAAGACCATCCTTTTTATTTAAATAGAAAAGGGGAAATGATGTGGGAGTTCTGCCTGTCTGTGTTGCTTTTATTAGTTAATGAATAAAGAAACTGGGTTGGCCTGATAGGTCAGAGTAGACGTAAGTGGGGAAAACTAAACTGAATGCTAGGAGGAGGAAGGTGGAGTCAGAGAAGCCATGGAGTTGCTGCTGGAGACAGACATGTTAGAAATTTGCCGGTAGACCACAAGCCTCATGGTAAAATATAAAATAATGGAAATGGGTTAAATTAATATGTAAGAGTTAGCCAAAAAGAAGCCATAACTAATGGGCCAAACAGGGATTTAAATAATACAGTTTCTGTGTGGTTATTTTGGGAGTCTGGGCAGCGAGGAAATGAACAAGTGGCCTTCTACAACAATAACATGCAATTCAACATGCCAAAAATGCAAAGGTTTTTCTAACCCTCCTTCTTCTTCTCACATCAGAGTGTATAATGCGGTAGAGGATGGACTTCTTATGTTTTTATCATTGTCTGTGCTGTGTCCCTAGTAATATGAATAATAACTGGAAGTGGCAGCTATTCAGTAACTATTGATTAAGTGTATGAATGCTAATGTGTTTGTATGCTGATACAGTGAGAAAGAAGAAATTGTTAAAAAATAATTTTCGTAGTTTGAGACTCTATGTAGGCAGTTATGGCCCCTTTGACAGAGAAACAGGACATATTCTGGATAGGGGAGAGGATTGGGTCAAGGTGGCATTTCCAGGATGAATCTCAGAAAAGACTAGAACTTCTGCATCTGAAAACTAAGTGAACAGATTGAAGTGAAATCTGTGGTGAAAATCATAATCATTATTTTTTAAAATATAAGCTCAAATTGAAGAATATTGGGGCAGAATAAAATGAAAAGCAGTGCAACAGCTTGAGGAGAGCTACAAGAAGGAAAGAACTTTGGGCTTGTTCCATATGGTATAAAAACATAGACTTCTATGTTTTGTGGAAGACAATCTATTGCAGAAACCTTCCACTTCACCATGCCTGCTGTGCATATATAAATACCCTCACAAAATTGTTTGTGTGTTTATGTGGGGGGTGTGTATCTGTACATGCATGTGTGTTCCAGAGAAATTCCAGTCCATCTTGGCAAGACACAGCATCTCCATCAGTGGTAATGAGAAGTGACACAATGTCTTGTTTATATGGAAGCTGCCAGATAAGAATCAGGGACATATGTCATTGTAGAATAACCATTTCTTGTAACCATCTTCAACCAGACTTTACCTCCTAAAGGTTCCATGGCAATTACACACTTGCCACAAGCTACAAAGCATTCAAAACATGCAGCATTTCAGATTCTAGCTATAACAGACCCATATTTTACCAAGATATGGATGCTTCGGTCCCTTAGATTAAATAGTGCCTATTCTACAAATGGCCTACACATATACTACTATATACTTTAGATCACCTCCAATTTATAATATCTAGAACAGTGGAAATGTAATATAAATAGTAATTCTAGTGTCATTTTTGAAAAATAAGAGCAAGAAAGTTTGCTTTTTTGTCATTTATGTTCGGTGATGATACAATTACTTTGCAAAATATTTTCCATTTATTGTTGGCTGCATCATGGATATAGAAACCTCAGGTATGGGAGGTGACTACTATACTCACATGAATTTATAAATATACATGTATAATTCAAATACATATGTAAATTATACATATTTAAATACAGCAAATAAAGTTATTTGGGTGTGGCATTCTAATAATTGTCTATTGGACTTATTACAAGTATCTAGTAGTTTCTCTCTTGAGACTGAAATTTTTGGTTGATTCCTGGCAGGAATCATTATTTGCTCAGAATAATCACTGATATTTAAGTTTTAATGGGAGAAAACCACAGAATATTTAACCTTCTATGATGATCCATCTGCTTTACTGTATCCTGTTATTTCTTTTAAGCGTTCTGCATTAGTAAGCAAATGGTAATGTTGTTTTCTATCTGTAATGTATTATATTATACAAATATCAGAATTAAAAATAAAGGATATGCATCAATGGACATTAAAATTCCTCTTTATTTCTCTGCCCATTGTAATCATCTGTTATTTGTTGTGTTTATTTTCCTCTAATCTATTTCCCCACATGGTTTTAATTCCAAGTGCATCAGCTAATGCAGTATTTAATTCTACAATCTGCTTTTCCACACTTCCTATCTAAAATTTATTTTTAAAATTGTCAAAAAAGTCCATGAAGATTTTCTATTTCCCAGCATTCTATAACTATTCTCGTTATTTCTGTCTTAGTCTATCTTTATAACTATTTCTAGAGTTTTGTTTTTATACTAATTTGCCAGGAAGAAAGTAATTGCAATTTTGTGCTTATACACCGATGTCAATAATGTTCCAGTAACTGCATTTTAGTTTGATTTCTCTTACTCCAACATTGCGGGTCTTCATGCTCTAAGACAAATACTGCCGTGTGTTTGTTAAACTTGGCTACACTGTGGGGAATAAATATACAAAATGTATTATTACCCTACTAGATTAGACAAATCATTATCAAGGCTGGGATTGGTCCAGTAAGTAAAAAATTTGTACAAACACAAAGGTCCGAGTTTCAATGCTCAGGACTGAAGTGGGAATGTCATATATCAATCTGTTGGTTTCATTGGTTAAGCAATAAAGAAACTGCTTGGCCCTGATAGGTTAAAACATAGGTGGGAGGAGTAAACAGAACAGAATGCTGGGAGGAAGAGGAAGTGAGCTCAGACTCAACAGTTGATCTCTGGAGCAGAGACGCCATGCTCCCTTCTCCTGGGCAGACGCACACGATGAAGCTCCAAATCAGGATGGACATAGGCTAGAATCTTTCCGGTAAGCGCACCTTGGGGTGCTACACACAGATGAATAGAAATGGGCTAAATTAATATGTGAGAATTAGCCTAGAAGAGAATGGGCCAAACAGTGTTTAAATGAATACAGTTTGTGTGTTGTTATTTCGGGCATAAGCTAGCAGGCGGCCCGGGTACTGGGGACTCAGCCCCACCACTCCTATTACTACACAGGACCTATAAAAAGCTATGCCTGATAAGTGTCTTTAAGTCTAGCACTGTATGTGAGAAGCTAAGGGGATGGCTACAGATCACTGAATAGCTATGAATGCCAAGTGACAATCCTCTCCTGATTCAGTGAGAGGTTTTATTTCAAATATATAAAATGGTGAAAGCATACAGAAAGGCACTTGACATTGACCTCCAGCCTTTAGAAGTGTGCACATACACATGCACTCACATATATATGCATGCACATACATATGAGCACACATTCCACACATGTTCAAATAAGAAAAAGCAATATAATATTCACAGAAAATAGGGCCATTGTGGGCTATTGTAGGTTCATTGCAAAGGGAGCATAATGAGGTCCAGACAAATATTTGGCTATTAAAAGCTACTTTGGAAATCATTTTATTTGGATAAGTGGAATTTTGCACCAAAATATTCTCTGATAGCATTAAAGGCAATATTATAAGTCTACTTGCATATACTGTATAAATGAAATACAGCAATACAATGCTTTTCTTTTCTCAAGGCAGAAATATTCTTCCCTGATGCATTTCAAGAGCTCTTTCTTTCTGTTGTTCTTGTTCCAGGAACGTAAGTGCTCCTGAGTGAATGGATAATGTTGGCTGAGAGGAGAGCATAGAGGAGGATAAATCTCACATATTCCTATTTGGGATTCATCAACAGCATCTGCTGATGTTCAAGGCAGACAAAGTTGCTTAAAATGCAGACTTTTTGCTGTTCCTACCACAATCGATATTGAACATCTTTCATACTTTAAAAGCTGATTTTACTGTAAATCTTCCTAAATTCCTTAGGTGATAAATAGCCAGCTTTTAGGGACTGGACCATTTCAGTGAATATGGCAACTGTATTTCTAAGATTACGATCTGTGTGAAACAAACTCGACTTTGTTTCTAATATAACAGTCAGAAATGAAAGGGGTACAGAAATTCTTTCCAGAAATTTCTCTGCAGAGTCACGGGGAAGACCATAGGCAGTGTTTTTTTTTTTAATTGCTTTCTATGTTTCTAATTGAATCTTAAAAATGTTCTATTATCTATCTATCTATCTATCTATCTATCTATCTATCTATCTATTGCAAAACAGTTTCCTGAGAATGCCAAGAAGTCTTTAAAATACATCTGCTCCTTTGATCTTGTACATTCAAGCTGAAGGCACATGAAGAAAGTTTACTAAGTGCTATCATTTTCTTTCCAGTACACTATTCCTGGATCCCACGAACATTTCCCACAGGCGAAACACTATCACAGTTGGTGAACTTTGGAAAGGGCCTGGAAAATACTCCCACTCACAGATGATCCCCAGTCTTGTGGGTGGAGAAAGCATGAGGGTAACTGAAAAGCAGCGCTGGGTGTGAATCAAGAAATTCACAATATGTTATATTTAAAATTGATGTGTACTAAGGGCAGCCTGAAGGCAAGTCCAGACATTATCAGTTTTCAAAAAATAAAGAAATATAGAAGTATATTTGTCTTGAGAGCTGTTTATGTTTTGGTTTCTACTTATCAGTTTTAAATAAAATATTCTTATTAAAATCCTGCTATGATGTAGTGAAAAGAGATTAGAGTTTAGAAAATTTGATGGCAGCCAACATCTTAACTAATTGGAATCAAATGAACATATCAAAGAAGCAAATAAGCAAAAGGACATGATTAAGGAGATGTTCCCAAGACAATAGAATGAAGAAATGGTAGATTTTTTTCAGGAAATGTTATTATAGTAGATACCCACTTGAAAGAAAATTAAAATGGATACCTTATAATTCTCACAAGATACTTAAATTAATTGAAATAATTATAGACCTTATATGTAAGATCAGGAGCTATAAATAAATTGGAAAAAACCATAGGGCTCAATCATTGTTGGGCAATAATGTTTATGGTTTCTTAGGTATTGAGTATCAATCAAAATTAAATGTTGTAAAATAAAAATACTAAATTAGAATTAATATTTTAATTAATTTATTACTAGTAGCATAATGAAAAAATGAAGCAAGACATTATAATAGAATATTGAAATATTTGGTAATTATTAATATTCAAAATATATAAGAACTTAATAATACTTAATAAAAATGTTAGTTCAGTTAAAAATAATAAAGGGCTTTGAATACCTATTTTTTAACCGAAAATATTAAAAAAATTCAATATGGAAAAGTGATCAACCCTGTGGTGGTTTGAAAGAAAACCAAAGGGATAGCTGGGTGGTGGAGGCAAACATATTTAATCCCAATATTTAGGAGAAAGAGGCAGGAGGATCTCTGTGAGTTCAAGGTTAGTCTGGTCTACAGAGCAAGTTTGAAGACAAGATCCAAAACGACATAGATAAGCCCTTTCTCAAATAAACAAAAAAAAAATGAAAGAAAGAAAAAGAAGGAAACCAAAGGGAATGGTACTTTTTGATGTGGCTTTGTTGGAGTAGGTATATTCCTTTTAGAGGAAGTGGGTGGAATTTGAGTTCTCTTTTTCTCAAGCTATGCTCAGCATGGTAGACAGCTCACTTCCAGTGTCCTGTCAATCAAGATGTATGACTCTCAGCTACTTCTCCAGCACTATGTCTGTCTGCATGCTGTCATGTCCCATCAGAATGAAAATGGAGTAAACCACTGAAACTGTATATCACTCTAATTACATGTTCTTCTCTATAAGAGTTGCCATGGTCATGGTTTCTCTTCACATCAAGAGAAACCCTAATTGAGATAAATGCAACTAACTATTTTCCTGAGTTTATGACACTAGGGACCTTACAACCAGAGAGAGCTAGAGCATGATTTATGTCAAACCTGTACACATGATATCTCTCTCTCTCTCTCTCTCTCTCTCTCTCTCTCTCTCTCTCTCTCTCTCTAATATCTGCTTAGGAAGGATATTCCAACCTTGAAACTGCCTGTATAGGTTGCTGTGACCTGTCAAGCTACCAGTAAATCATGTGAAGATTTCATGGGTTTCAGTTTTTATGAATTGTTACCAATGTGGGATGAACTTTAGGTGATGTATTTAAGGTTGAGTCATCCATGCTCCTGAACGTAATCCCTCACACATACTTATACCTGAAGTACCCTCAATGTACTCATTGGTTTAGCAAGTTTTATTTCATTGGTATCTTTACTTTGGTATTTTGGTCTATCTTGTTTCTTTATATGAGGTGAACAGAAGTTTGTTCATCTCTGCCCAGAGACAGCATTATTCAACATCACTAGAAAAACATAAATGAAACTCACCAAGAAATACTATCTCACACTTACTGTGAAAGCAATAATACAAATTTATGAACAATATAAGGTCCTGGAGAAAAATCAAATGGTACTGTTGGTTAGATATGAAATGGAACAAGCTCTTTGGAAAATTGGTTTGCTTTACTTATAAAGTCAACCATAGAGTTTCAGTAGGGCCTGGCAATTAAATTTCTATGTGAATGTTCAAGAAAAATGAAAACACATGTGCGTGCAAGCTCTGGGGTACAAATTTGTATAACTTTACTGTCCATGCATTTCGTAATTGAAAGGAAGCAAGGATAGAAACGCATACCTCCAATACCAGCACTCGGAAAGGGCTGGGTGGAGGAGGAGAATAGAAAATATATTACATATTTATACTTCATATTATATATAATATAGAGAACAGCCTGTGATACACAGCCGGATTTTGTCAAAAGAGGAATATGAAGGAAGAAGAACAGATGGGAGAATGAAACAGCCAAGTGTTTACCAACATATTAAATAAATAGATGTGTTATAGCCATACAATGAATATTATTTGTTAACTGGCAAAAAGAAATATCTGAGTGCTCTAGCATTGATGAAAGATAAAGTTGTTATATTCAATGAAAGAAGTTTATCACAAAATTTACTCTATGACATATATTACCTAAGCAAAAAAAATTTACTCTATGATTTTATCTTTATATGATTTCCAGAATATGCAACTATATAGAGAGAATAGACCAGTGGTTGTCTAGAAAAGAGTTCAATCAGGCAGGAGGGCTCATTCAGGAGGGACTGAGTATGAGGCGTTGTTTAACTTGTTAAAATGTCCTACATTCAGATTGTAGTGGCAGTCGCACAATTCTGCAAATGTGCTAAGAAAAATTGAACTTTGGTTTTAAAATGGGTGATGTTTAATTAATGTCTATTGCATTTATCAATGATTTTGTTTATAAAATGGTTTTTAAAAATTTCAAAATTAACTTTCTTAGATAAATGACCTGATTTTTGATTCCCAGAGACTTAGTAGGTCCAAGATGGGAAAGATTCTTTAAAGCTCACAGATACAGTTCCATATCTGTTGTAGAAAGGTTGGATTTGTTGAGGTTTTCAGAAAAAAATAGCTATTTTTTTTCTAGCAAAGTTGTGCCCTTTTGCTTTCCTGCAGGAGTGGGAAACAACCATTAGTGCTTCCATGCCTTTATTGATATAGAGAAGGACAAAATAAGAATTTGGGGTCTATTTTCTTGCTTTCATAAGTAAACAAGAAAATACTTCAAGCTAAATCCCATTATTATTTGTGCAAAGAACATGGTAGTAGCATTTATGTTTATAGGACTCTGAAAATGACAACAGTCTTTCCTAATGTTTTTGGAAGCTTTAATGTAGGAGGGTCTTTATGAAAAGTTTTCTTCAATTGCAACATGAAACATGACTAACATTCTCTAAAACTTTTATCATTACCCATGAATAAAGAAAGATCTTTGTGATAATTTTATGTTCCACCAAGGAAACGTGTGACCTCAACTGTGCTTGTAAACCTTCCCTCTGAACTGTTATGATGACAACTTTAATGTGAGCTCAGACGGAGCATCCACAATAACAGCTGATGTCTCAGGTTTCCTAGTTGTCATTGTAACAGTGTAGAATGGCCCAGCTGTTTAGCTCCTGAGAGCTGATCTCTGAAGTGTAGAACAATCTTCTTCTGCTGGGAGTGAAATGTGGACCCAATGATTTTGGGCTCCCCTTCCCTATCTCTGTCTCAGATGCCCTCTTCTGCTTCCAGAAAAGCTATAGAAAACTTTCTCCTAAAGCTGATGTCATGGACTTTGCACCTTCTAAAACCAAAAAGCCAAAGACTGATGTGGGATTCCCCTCTGTATGCTGTGAATATCACTAATTAATAAAGAAACTGTCTTGGGCTTTCACAGAGCAGAATAGAGGCAGGAGGGGAAAACTAAACTGAATGTTGGGAGAAAGGAGTCGGAGTCAAGGAGAAGCCATGGAGTTGCCACCAGAGACAGACATGCCAGAACTTTGGCAGTAAGCCACTGCCACATGGTATATACAAAATAATAGAAATGGTTTAAATTAAGATGTAAAAGCTAGCCAATGAGAATTTAGAGCTAATAGGCCAAACAGTGATTTAATTAATATAATTTCTATGTGATTATTTTGGCAGTCTGGGTGGCTGGGCAATAAACAAGCAGCCACTTACTACAAATTTGGTGCTCTAACGTGGTCGACTATATCCACATTAAACCTAAGAGAACTTGGAAGGGAACTCTAGACAAAAACAAACAAACAAGCAAACAAACAAACAAAAAAGACTCCACAAAGTCTAGTTGCATATTTTTTAAGATGGCGACTTGCTTCAGCTCCCCTAAGAGAGGTCTTCTTGACTCAGTGGTAGGAAAAAAAAATTATGCAGTTTCAAAAGGGCGCCTTCCTGGTTCAGCAGCATGAATGGCTTTGCCACTTATGGGAGATTTGGCTATGGAGCACTTGAGTGGGGTTTGTGGGCCCAGGTTAGGAGGAAAGTAGCTGAGACCATGCCTGCAGCTCAGTGCCCCCAACCTGGGCAGGCAGCAGGATCAGGACTGCTAGGAGTGCACGGGCAGGAGAGCATGTCATATTCCTGCTGCATACACAGAGATATTTCCAGGCCATGCAATGCTCTGCATGGCATATTTAGCTATTACTCGGATAAAAAGGGTTTATGTGCTGCATGCTCATTCTCAGAGTCAAAATGCTGAGCATGACTCCAAGCTGGAAGTCCCAGCAAGGGCAGTAATCGTACCTCCACCAATTTGAAAGTGGAGAGAAGCAGAGCCAGCACCCAGAGCCACTATAACCAAGTTGTTTACCATTTTAAAAGCTCTTCAAATCAGAAAAGAATTACAGATATACAATAGGATAGATTCAGATATAAAAGAACTCTAAATGAGTCATTGTGTTGGAGTGTTGGATAAATGTATGTAGGCTTGGGAGAGAGAAAAAAGTATAGAAAATTATAAAGACAAATAAATGGTTTTAAAAACAAAATATTTAAAGAGACAGTACAGACATTCATAGATTAAAGGAGCAAAAATAATAAAATATTAAAAAGTAATAGAGTAAAAATAAATAAGCCACATAAAGATGGAATATACACAGAGCATCTGAATTATGTATATTATTGTGTTTTCTTTGAATTTTTTTTACTGTGAAGGAGCTAAGTACAGAGACATTTCATTGTATGGGCTGCTAAACTAAACTAGCATATATGTTCTAAAGGAATTATGACTTGTAAATTTGTGTATAAGGATTTGTTGCTTTGGAAAAGAGATCCTTATTTTATTTCCACAGAAGATGAGAACCTGTGGAATCCTTCCAGAAAAATGTGGTTGATGGACCAAGACCCCCTAAAAGGTCACTATGAACACCCCACAAAAAGAAAATACTTTATCAAAAAAAAAAAACAGGAAGCACCTTAGAGAGAACTATGCCCACATTCCCAAATGTTGTTTACAAATGTTTGTTTAAATTTAAAGGGTATATGCTATAGGGATTTGCATTGGTAGGGGATTTGCTTTATTGATACAAATATAAGGTCAATTTTGTTATACTGTGTATATGTATTTTTGCTCTTGATTAAGATATTGTGTTTGTGCAGCTCATTTAAAAATATAATGTATAATTAAGAAATATAGGTTAATAGAGAGTCATCTATAATAGTCAACTTGTAGTCTTGTTAGGATTTCTAGATGTACAGAGATATATTTCAAATGGATAGGTATTCTTCAAATCTTTAAGAGACTTTCAGAATATGGCATTTAAAATATTTTAAGAACTTAGGACTTTTCATGACACATTTGCTCCTGGCAACATGTCCAAGCTACATCAAAAGAAAGATGGGTATCAAAGAGTCCTTATGGAGTTTGTTAGCTATTTGGGCAAGAAACTGTTCTTGCATGGACTTCTTGATGGTATGCTCTATGAACAGGACATGCAGGACTCACAAAGAAATGAAGGGTAAACTTGCCTAAAGGTAAGATGGTCCTTCAGGGTTTCTGATTCATGAAAGAGTCTGCTAGACATTCTGCAAGACACAGAAGAAAGTGACTAAAAACTGCCAATATAGGCAGAACTGTCTTTGCAATTTCCTGATTCATGGAAAAATCTGCTGGATACTCTGGGCCTGTGGGCTGAAGATTGGATGCCCAAAGGTACAGAAGAACTTTGGGTGACTGTCGAGGCAGCGAGATGTCTCTGTCAATTCTAGAGTTGGAAATTGCTTACAATGCACTTCCTGTTTACTTAGGCAATATATTCTCCTGCGGTCTTTGATGGACTTGAAGAATGAATAAGTATAGTTGTAGTTTTCCTTAGTTATGATAAAAGATAAAGTAGATATAAATATTGTAATTGTAATTCTTGCTTGATACTTGTCTTTTCTATGTAATCTTGCTATGTTAAAGTACAAACCTCCTTTTTATTTAAACAGAAAAGGGGAGATGATGTGAGATTCCCCTCTGCATGGTGTGATAAAGAAACTGTCTTGGGTCTGTGCAGAGCAGAATAGAGGTAGGCAGAATAGAGGTAGGCAGAAAAAACTAAACTGAATGCTAGGTGGTGGAGTTAAGGAGACTTCATGAAGCTTCAGCCAGAGATAGATATGCTGTACCTTACAGGTAGGCCACAAACATCATGGTAAAATATAAAATAACGGAAATGAGTTAAATTAAGATGTAAAAACTAGCCAATAAGTAGTTAGAGCTAATAGGCCAAGCAGTGATTTAATTATTAGTTTCTATGTGATTATTTCA
This sequence comes from Microtus oregoni, assembly GCF_018167655.1. NCBI lineage: Eukaryota > Metazoa > Chordata > Mammalia > Rodentia > Cricetidae > Microtus > Microtus oregoni. The sequence continues at coordinate 25,043,705 of NW_024543089.1, forward strand.
GGCGTCTGGGTGGCCGGGAAAAAAACAAGTGGCTACTTACTCCAAAAGATAATTTTGGTGCTTATGATCCAGCCTGTCCCATTTTTCTACACCAGTGGAAGACAAAATAAAGACCCCTCTTAATGATAACACAGTAAATAACTAATGATATAAAAATAACCAAGCTTGAATAAATTGCAAAGAATTTTGTCAATTTTATTGTCACATTAATTAACATTAATTTCTATGTATTTTATGATTTGTTATGTTGATACAGTGATTTCATTGTTAATTGCATTGCTTCTCTACATACTCCAATTCCCATCATTTTTAAGAAATAATGATATATATTTTAAGCTAAACTTACAGAGCTATGCATATTATTTATACTTGAATTATATTTATCAAAACCAGAATAAAGATTTAATGAGATAAACAACTATACAAGTTACACATAAAACCATGCAGATTTCCTTTTTGGTTATTAAATCATTTGTGATTATATTTGTGATCTAAGTAAAAGAATTTTAGAAATGATGATAGAACAGTCAGTCCTAGGATATTGCTACTCACATTGTGTAAACTTGTAATCTGTTCATTAAAGTACTGTGGGGAAAGTGGCTTTTAGGGATTTTTAAACCCGACAAAGCCATTAGGCATTTCTCAGCGGAGCACACTATAAAATGTTAACAGCTTTAATAAGGTTACAAAGAAATAATCCAGAAAAATTAATACAGCTTAAAGGCTAACAATGTGTATCATAAATTGTATCATATACATTTATCAGTGGATATGTCAAGAAAATCAAGAACTTAAATAAAATAGATGTATTTTAAATTTGTTTTAAAATATGACTGAAATAATGGTGAGAAATTAAATAGAATTCTTTAAGTGATGCTTAGTAAAATAATTGCATAAATCTAAGAAACAATTGCAGTGTGAATTTAAAAATGCTACTGAGAGGGATAAAATGAATATTTAAAATGTCAAGCATGATGACACATACCTTTAATCCAGGAATTGGGACTCAGAGGCAAATTGCTTTTTATGGGGCCAATGAGGTCAGTATAGAGAGTTCTAGGCCAGCTAGGAATATATAGCAAGACCCTATTACAAAATAAAATAAAAACCAAGCAACTATAGACTCATAATTTTTTCTTTAAAATTTACCCATAAAGACATTTCTGAAACAGATATTTCCTCAATCAAATGTAATAAATATTCATCAAATTACCCATAAATATTGTCAAAGCAAGAGAAAGAGAAAGTGTTTCCTAATGGTTTCTTTGAACATCTTAACATCTTATGTTAAAACCTGAAAACAGAAGTGATGAAGTAGAAAAATATCAATATGACTCAGAAGTGAGTACATAACATTAGCAAATGGGATATAAAGATGTCTTAAAATAATAGACTATGACTATACATTCCAGGACTGTAAATTTGTTTTAAATTCAAAATCAATCAGGATAATTATAAAACAGAAAAATTATTTACTTCTTTCAAGAGGAAAAGAAAAAGCATTTGATGGTGTTCATCAACCATTCTCAAGTTAAAGAAGTACTTTGATCTGGTGAAAAGAAATGGTCACCAACTAATATCATTTTAGTAGTATGTTTAATAATTGTATTAATTTATACTTTTATTTATAATATTTTATAAATTCATAAATTCCATACAGATTTATAATATAACTTATATTATTATTTATTCAGTTAGGTAGTAAGATGTTCAACAGTGTTCAAGCTCTGTTTGGGATAGCTGGAGGCAAGAGATTTACATTTAAATTGGTAAATACTGGTTGAGTAAACCTAATTGCTTTCCATATGGATTATCTACTTGAAGGACTGAATAGAGCCAAAACACCAGAGTTTTCCCATCACTCAGGGAAGGATTCTGCAGAAGAAGCGTGAGACTCATCTTCAGTATCATCTCTCACTCGCTTTACTGCAGACTGCCTGTGGAGTTTAGTAAAGCATCTTTTCTAGGTCTGCAGTAGGCAGCCTTCACACGGGAACTTCTTACTGCTTTAACTACAACCCTTTCTATACTAAGGCTCCAGAAGAGTAGTAGGACTTCCAGGATTTCAATTAGATAACCTGAATTATCTCTTTAGTAGTTTATTATATGTCCTTATAATAGTAATATTAGTATATAAATTATACATTACACAAATTATATAATTACATATGGAAGATTTATATTTTGTTTGTTATTCCATATGTATGTGCATTTGTGCATGTATGTATGTATGTACAGGTATATGTGTTATAACGGTTCCATTGCTCTGGAAACTCTAGTTCTATTAAATAATTCCCCTGAAAAATAAATACTAAGAACAAATTGAGCACTCTCTTTAATTCTGTTCAACATTGTGCTAGCGTTCCAAGTCATCATAATAAGGAAGATAAAGCCCAAGTGAGAAGGAAAGTAAAAACCTTTCTCTCCACACACATAGGAAGTGATAAGGCACATACAAACTACTTGAACCAATTGAGGAATTCATCAAGGCTGAAAGACAAAAAGCAAACAGACTTGAAGAATTATATATTAATAAAACAGTTGAAAATTACATGTACATTATGACCAGAAACCAAAGTTACAAAAAGAAACTGGTGAAATGCTGGGCATAACATTTATACTGAAAAGTATAAAATTATAAAGTTTTCAGTGAGAGAAATTGCAGAGGAGATCAGTCACGAAGTCCATGTTTACAGATTGGAGGACTGAACAATGCCACAAAGCAACTCTTCTTAGCTATAAATGTAGTAAATTACTTTCTTTGGAAAATACTAATACAAGTCATATAACTTAAAAACATACACAAATTATCCAGAATGGCCAACTTTCAAATGGAAGGGAAGAGAAAAGTTTGAAAATAACCTGATTTAAGACTTTTACCAAGAAAGTGTGGTATTAGTGAAAAAACAGATCTAAAGGCCAACAAATAATAAATAAATAGTAAATAAATAAATAAAACTAAAAAATAAACTGAAAAAATACATTGTTAGGTTTACTACAAAAATTACAAGAGTAAAGAAACATGTTTTAACAATTGTAGAATTGGACATCAATCAAAGAGAAAAAATAAACATTTCAATTTTTCCTCATGTCATACACAAAAAATAACTATAAATTGACCAAGTATTTAAATATTTAGACATTTAAGTTTCCTAAAGTACAATCAAAGAAAAAAATTCCTCTTAAAATAGACAAAGTTCACTTAGGCTGGATTGAAAATAATTATCAATAAAAAGCTAATGCACTGGATTTTTTCCAGATTCAAAAATTTTATTTAAAAATAAATTTATTTTAAAATTTTATTTTTTACTTTTTAAAACTTCAATATAATATTAAGACAACACAAAAGTAGAGCAATGAATGAGAAAAAAATATATATTGCCTTGTTATATCTCACATAATTAAAATCCATAATACTTAATTCATTTCTATTTAAAAATATAACCAACTATAAAATAGGTGAATAATTTAAAGGATTTCAAAAAGTATAATAATGACAACTGAACATCTGAAGATAAAATGCTCGTAAAGCCTAGGAACCTCCAAGGAAATATTTAAGGACTCATTTCTCCAAACAGAAACCCTCTCTATAAAAATTTAAATTATTTTTTTAAATTGCAGTTTTGTTTCCCTTTTTTTTGAAAAATCTACTCATCAGAAAAAATAACATAATACCATGTAGATTGTTGAATAACTAAAATGAGTACTCAGAAAAGCTATTGCTACCTGTTGGTGTCTTGACACAATGACATTTTTTAGAAAGCTTTTCTTCACCCAGTTGGTTTGTAAATTCCTCAATAAATGTATGAGCAAGGATGGAAAGGTTTCACTTTCTGTTTTATTCCTATAATTAACTCCACTGGGTTGGGGACTCGCAGTTCTTCCCTATATATAGCTGAGAGGCTGAGTAATTGCACGTGGTTAAGCAAGGGTTGAAGTAATGGAAGACTGAGGAGAAAAGCCAACAGGTGACGTCATGTGTGTGGGAATCAGTCAGGTCATGAGTACTCAAGCAGAGCAAAGGGACTCCTGTCCTACTGACCTTCCGTGTTATCTATTAACCCCGAGGAAAAACGAAGATTTCAGTTTGGTGATTGCCAATCAGGCTCTCTCCAAAAACAAGATGTTATAGTTATTACTCTTATCATCCAGCATTTAGATGTTTGGTATTTATTTTAATATAGTGTTAACTTGCTGATTATCTGTGCCTCATTTGATGAATGCAACCTGTCATAGAAGAAATTAAAAGTACGTTTTAGACTTCATAGGCATTAAATCATTTTATAAAGTCATTTTTGAACAGGTTGAGATTCATAGCAAGACTGAGCAGAGATTTCACACATGTTCCAAGCCCCTCCCACATCCACACCTCTAAGAGAAAGGGACATTTGTCACCATAGTTTGGAGTCCTTCATTGGTGCCCTATATTTGCCTTGATACATATGCATCCTTCATTGTCATATCCTACAGAAAATTTCACTGACCCATGGAAACTTTGTTCTGTTCTTATTCATTTTTCCCACTCTTGCCAAATTTATAAAGGAAGTCTAGAAGTTGAACTTTGGATGATGTAATGATTATGCCTGCATGTATTTAACATATCCATACATGACAGCTAATCTTTTATTATTTACATGTGACTTAGAGCCCCTGTCTGAGGTCTGACTTGATAGAAGCTTAACAATATAAAACAACCTTTGTTCTATTTAAAGAAATAATTTTTAAATATTACTGTCAAGGAACTAAAAACAAAGAACTAGAACAATCTTGCAGATGGAAAATATTTGCATAATTTTGTTGAATGAGAAATTTGTTTTCCTACATATGAGAATCAACATATCATAAATGATAACATATTAATATAAAGAAAGAATGTTAAATGAATTAAATGCATATAATGAAAAAAATCTGTTTTTTTTTTGTTGTTTTAAAGAAGAGTTACAAAATTACTGGCTTAACTTTTCCAGGGTTGTAACAATTTGTTCATTTACTCAAATACGATGGGAAAAGTCTTAACTACATATGGCTCTGATAGTATCTTCTTTTGCCTACATTTCTGAACTGTGCTCAAGTGTTTGAAAAGGGAAAGTAAAACCTAAGCAAATAAGCAGAGGGCTTAAGTAAGGAATTACATGAACTCTGAAAACAACGCAAGCTGGGGCTGGAGAGATGGCTGAGTGAGCAAGAGTGCTTGATGCTCTTGCCTAGGATCACATTCTCAGGTCAGGTGACTCACACCTACCTATAACTCCAGCTCCAGAAGCTCTAACACCTTAACACCTTCTTCGGGCCTCTGCAGGTACTATAGCATGTACACAGTCCGCCACCCAGACACTTGCACAGACACATAATCTAAAAATAAAATATTTTGAAAAGTGACAAAATAGCAAAATGATACTATAAATATATTATCATGAATTTGAATTATATTTTTATTTAGCCACAAAAGTTGGATCGCAGATTGACTACGTGTCAGACACTGCTCTGGAGGCTGTGAGTAGGATGATAAACACAGCCAGACTAAACCGGCTCCCTGGCGGTTGTGCTTTGCCTCCGTGACTGTATGGTGTCCTGGATGAAGTAGTTTTTTGGCAGAAACTTTGGTTACGGGTGATCAGGGAGTCTTCATTGTACTCCTGTGTGGTTCTTATGTTTCTAATAGTGAAAAACTCTGGATTTATTTGGCTTTTTATGTCATTTGGCATACTTCTCTATAAATGAAGAGTAATACCCAATCAAGTAAGATGCTGAGGTAGAATATTGCTAAACAAACACACAAAGAAAAAACAGTGTTAAAACTTAACGGATCATGTTCAAGCATGTTCTCTACAGGTCCTTAAGATAGTTAAGTACTACGTTTAACAGCAGGGTTAAAAGAGCTTCATATGTTTTGTTTATCAATTGATTGGTCTTAGGTTAATCCTTCATATTCTTAGTTGTCTTGTTATTCTTCCAAAATCGTTCTAAGAAGTTTACTATTCCTACCCAAAACATGCTTTCTTGTCACAGTTGAAAATGACGTTATTTCCTTTGTATTGATGGGACCAGGACACAGGAGCGGCATTTGGTCTATTTTCTTCGCTCTTTCGGAAAGGTGTCTGTACCCCTTTAATTTAAAGACCAAGGTAAAAGCCTCCGAAGCATCTGTAACAGTTACTTTTCTGGATATGTTCAATGTGAGGGTCACATCAGGCTCCTCTTCTAATTGTTCCTGCATTGGAAAAATTTAATAATTGCTCATTCGGATCCCTGCCTTACTTCAGTCTCAGTTTTATCATTTTATAGAATTTCCTTTTCTTTTACATTAAGTTTTGCTAAAACCACATTTTTTTCAGATGGTAACTTCAGTAGACAGTAAATTTATACCCATATCATTTTGATTAAATATTTTAATTGGAAAACATTATATCTCAAGGAGAATGATAAAAGAGACAATGTACTACGTATATTTTTGCTTTGTAAGTGTGAAAAATTGTAGATTTTTCTGGGCCAAGAATCAAATATGACTCTTGGTTTTTCAACCTTGATGAATTCAAGCTAGTATCTAGGCCAGGGAAGAACAAGATTGGGTGATTACACAGATCTTATAGATATGCATGAACATTTGAAATCTTTTTAGAATTTTCTATAATTCAAAACTAGCTGAAACGAACCAGCAATAAATCTTTGCTGTTTTCTCCAATGATCTCTCAGTTATCTAGAACACCTGAGCGGCAGTCCCTGCCGCCTCTTTTCCGCCCTCTAGTGGAGGGAGTGGTACATCTCAGTTTCCCAAGCCAAGGGTTTAACAATAAAAATATTAGATGTAGGGGTTGTATGTAGTACTCCTTTACTACTTTCTTGCTAGAATGGTGCCTTCAATGGTACCCTGTGTGTGAGTTGGACTTGTAAAGGTATTGCAGCTTTTGTTCACTAGGGTGATGGTTTTAAATGTCGAAACAATTTAATACTCATTTTCTTGGGAATCCACTCAAGCATATGATTAAAAATGACAGACTATCTGGATTATATAAACTACACAAATAATGCAAATATCAAATTCCATGCATTTGAAATATTAAAATATAAAATGCACATTTTACATTCTTTCATTACTATCACTAAATTGTGAAAGGTATAATAATATTTTTCTAAAATGCATAATTGTAATTATTTTTACAACAATTTGTTTTCCATATTCAGTTTTCTTTGAATGTCAATTATCTCTGCGAATGCATATTTTTATTTTACGGGTATATTTGCGGATGTTTACAGATATAGAAATACAGAATTTGAAATGGCAGCCACTCTCCCTTCAATTGGGGAAATAGTACTTGACTAAGATGATTGGCAATCAGATGTGGATTACTTGCCACATATTCAATTATTTATCATCATTTAGCCACTGTATTGACATGACATAATAGGGATCATCGACCCAGAGCATAGTCTCGGAGACAAATTAGAAAAGCAGGTGAGGTAGCATGGGCACTTGCGGAAACCAGAGCATCCGTGAAAAATCACAAATGTTTCACATTGTTGAAATGAGAGCGCTATAGCTCACTATGGACTGCTTTTCTGGTTCCCAGCTGAATTAAAGGCTCTGGGTGGACAAGCACATAATCGGTTAATTATTCTGTATTGAGTAATGCTATTTTCTGTTCAGGCTCACCAGATGCTTAGAACACAAAACTGAAGGAATGTGATCTTCACATGTAGTTTGACTTCATTGCATCAACACAGAACATCTTGTGAGTCTGTTTCTCATCTTTTAATGTGAGGAAATTCATTGAATGCACCTCCATTTTTACCTGAGCTATTAATGCATCACCTGTTACAGCATCCTGAAACTAATTACCTTCAACGTGAAGTCTTTGTTGCTATTATTTCTTTACTGAATCATAATACAATACACTGAGAAAATGAAAATACCAGTTTATACACTGAATACACTGACAAGAAGTACAGTTTTGTTTTGTTTTTAAAATTTAAAAAGAAAAAAACATACTATTAGCTGGATGGTGGTGGCACACGCCTTTAATACCAGCACTCCAGAGACAGAGGTAGGCAGATCTCTGAGTTTAAGGAGGTCAGCCTTGTCTACAGTGAGTTGCTGGATGGCCAGGACTATAAAGAGAAGTCCAATCACACACACACACACACACACACACAGACAGAGAGAGAGAGAGAGAGAGAGAGAGAGAGAGAGAGAGAGAGAGAGAGAAAGAAATGAAAGGAAGAAAATCATTGTCTTTGGCCATGAATTTGTTTTAATTAATGGTGTTCTTATATTTATTAACTCTGAAAATCTCTTGTATAGTTGAAATTGGGCCTCTTAATATATCACATATTCATCACATCTAAAATAAATAAAGTAGATTTTATATTTTTTTGTTAGGTAGTGTTTTTCTTTAACAGAAGTGGCAGGTATTTATTTTCTCATTTAAGGACATATGATACTCAAAAGGCAATTCATACATTAAAATTCAGAAGTATTATAATAATGCAGATAGGTAAGTGGGAAAGAGTGTATAATGGTGGTTTTGGCAATAGTAATACCAGTTCACAGTAAGAAAGGCATGGTGTCAGTTACATATCTTCAAAATGAGAGGATTTAGCGTTATGTGTTCTACTGTAGCAATAGGTTGATCTCCAGAGGAGATACATTTTAATTTATGGAACCATATTCTAACATTTCCCCCATTTTGATCATGCCAGACTTACTTGAATGTAAATATAACAAAAAGTATTCTAGAACTTTGCCAAGGTGTTCATACAGACACCAGGACGAACTTGTGGGCAGAAACAGTATTGTAGGCCCTGCTCCACATCTGGTAAAGCCAATACTGTCTTTTAACCAGGTCTCTAGATCTACTCCAGAGAATTGTGATGGATAGCATCCAATCCCATACATGCATTGGGTACTTGAATGATAAATGAGTCTATCTGGATAAATCTCTAAGTGTGCATGGATTACTTTTCACCAGTGGGCTTACATGAGGACTTTATGGAACTCTAAATTCCACATCAACCATCACCCTTCCTCACTGTCTCACACGTCAGCCTCAAAGTGCTAGCTCAGAATTTTCTTTGAGTTTTGGATATTTTCTCAGATTTTTAAAACAAGCTCCTGGATTATTTTGGTGCTATTTTGATAAGAGAAACTGAAGCCCAAGCAGTAATCATGGTCATAAAGTCTGTTTCAAAAAGCAAAAATATATTTCAGAGGCAATTTAAAAACTGAATGTAAGAATGAATGTGAATTCTATCAAATAAATCATATCTATGATATATTTTTCCCGCTTCTTTTTGGAGAGCTTAACAATTCGGTGAAGAAGTTCTAACTTGTAGTTACTTTTATTCTTTTTCAATTAATCCAGACAGATTAATTTTTACACTGATTACATAAACTTTCATGTTTAAATTCAAAGTAAAGTAATTCAGTGAGTACCGAGGTTAATATAGAGGGAATTGATTTGTACTACAAATGCAGACTTTCTAAATTCTAAACTAAACTAAGCATTTTTTTGGGAAAAAAAATCATCTCTCTGAAAACATTCTTCCATCAAGTCTTCCTCCTGAAGATTTTTTGTAAAGGTTGCGGCAAGTATCATTTTCTTTATTTTACTTGCAAAATAGCACATTCTTTGAGATTCTTTCTCTGCATTTGCTTTTCACCTCATGAGCATAATGGAGTCCCCATAGCATAATGGAGTCCCTGATGTCTTATCCTTCTTTAAGAAAACATAGTCTGGGAGGTGTTTTGCATCTGAAAACCTAGTCTAGGAAGAGATTCCTGGTCTTCTGTCCAGACCATTAACCATAAAGGTGATTTTCTGTTCAGTTTGGAGGAAGCATCCCGTTACTTTTGGTTGGTTGCTTCCCTTCCTGGAGTTTGCATCTCTGCTAACCCCTCTGACTCACTCTCCTTATCATTTTTTTTTACAACATATATTCCAGTTTACCATAATAAATTCAACCTCCTTTTGTATTTTGAATAATTTTGTTTTATCAGAATTCAGAGGCATCATTTCCCCTTGTTGCATGTGATCTTTTGGGAAAAACTAAATCTATTTCTGTAAATTAAGCTACTCACAATTCTCCATTCATCTAAAATGCAGTTTATGTTCTTGCTTCCCTCCAAACTTTTGCCTGGGTCTCAATGTGTCTTAAACAGAAGCCATTTCTTCAACTGTATTTTACCTGGTTTTCTGTCAGTTCTTTGCATCAGTGGTCAGGTAAGCACATAACCACACTTCTAGTGTCCTCTTTCCTTTTACTCCATTATTGAGATTCAACTTGCAGATTTTGGCCTCTTAGCAACACTTCTGTCATCACTGTCTTCATATTTCCACTCAGTAATTCCATTACTGGGTATATATTAGAAGGAAAGAAACCTTTATGGCACAGGTTATGCATATGCTCATGCTTAGTACAAAATCATTCACATTAGCCAAGACATGAACTCAATTGAGATATCCTGTAATGGATGTGTGCAACCTAAAAGTGTGTTGGATAGAGGCAATAGAATATTTTTTCAGTCCAAAAGGGCTTTGATCTTGTTATGTTTGATAATGTGGATAGAAGTAGAAGGGATTACATAAAGTGAGATAAGGCAGGCACAGAAACACAGCACCACAGGTTGCCATCCCTTTGTAGAAGCAGAAAGGTTACTACGTATAAGTCTAAAGTCAGAAGGCTGGGAAGGGAAAGCAAAAATGAGGAAGACTGAGAAGGCACATAATGAGAACCAGAAGACAGAGGGTGAAGGAATTCTAATATACAACAGGTTAAGTCCAGCACATGACAACTAATTGTCAGAAAATAATGTGAAGGTTTGCAACAAATGATTACAAATAAAAAGATGGAAATTTTAAGTAGCCTATATTGATTACTGTACATATGTTGGATATAACATTGTAGTTCAAATATGTGGTGCATGTGTGCATGTGTGTGTGTGCATGTGTGAAAACTAAGAGCAAATGAAATGTCTAAGATTGTTAAAAAGGAGAAAGGGGAAAGTCTTTCTCTACGAAAGAGATGTTACAAGTGTCAAGATAAGTAAAAAGCAGTACTAGTCCTTGAGTCAAAATACACACAACATAGGATGTCTCAACTGTACATGTTAGGCTAAGAGATATCAGCCAATAGGAGTCACCATAATCTCAGCATTATTCCGTGTATATCTGAAAAGGAGAGTCATTAATCAGAGGACGACAGTGACTGGCCACAGTAGCAGTGTGCAGGACAGCGGAAAGGGTTTATCATAAAATTTATTGCAGCCAGAATTCACTCATCCATAAGGATCCTACTGGCATTTGCATATGCAAAGCTACTGACAGCGCATGCCTGTGAGAACTCTCCAGACTATTCCAGTCTTCTAACGAGCTCATTTCATCTAGCCCCTTGTCCTCCATTTCTTTCTCAAAATGTTAGATACTGGCATGTGCCCCAGTTTCATACTCGGCTAACTGAGCTCCCTACCTTCAGTTTTCTTACTCACAAGTACCTAGATACCTTTATATGCACATAATCTCTAACAGAACATCCCAGCACTTGGGGCAGGAGGATCCCTGTGATCCACGGCCAGCCTCGTCTACAAGAGCTAGTTCCAAAACAGGCTCCAAAGCAACACACAGAAACCATGTCTCAAAAATCCAAAATAAATAATAATAGTAATAATAATAATAATAACAATAAAAACATCCCAGGTAAATTCTTTGTCTCCTGATAGTTGATTTACCTTGACTTTCCTTCGGATTATTCCAATAAGATTTATGTAACGTAACAATCTCTGCCATTTTCCATCCTCAAATCATTTTTTTGCACTCCATCAAGTAAGAATTTAGAGGATGCATAGACACCAGTATTTATCATTTCTTAAAATGAACTACTGTGAAGTTTTGACAGTTTCCCCAGTTAAGCTTGTATGACTTTTTTGTTTGTTTTTTGTTTTTTTGGAAACAGGGTTTCTCTGTAGCTTTGCCCGCCCAGCTAAGCTTGTATGACTTTTTTGTTTGTTTTTTGTTTTTTTGGAAACAGGGTTTCTCTGTAGCTTTGCGCGCCCAGCTAAGCTTGTATGACTTGAATTCTGCTACTACTTAGTGTCATACAGTCTAGACTCTGGTTAGTGATTTTTTTTGCATGAAGTGTAATAAAATTTTTAGTATGTCAGATACTATGATATCACTTACTCTATAGCATCCTACATATTGTATAATGCTCACACTATCCCTGAAACATAGCATATCTTAGTGCCAAAGTCTCACCAAAAGCCAGTATAACCAAACCAACTGCTTTGTATACTTGTTTGGATGAAGAGATCCACAGGAGACCTACAGTGTCAGCCAAGTCAGTCAGCACCAAGGAGTGTTAGTGTATTACCTCTTTTTGCTACAGATATTGCTATTTTTGCCTCAACTTCCCTATTTTGTAAATTGTCTCTTATATCCCAATTCACCCCACAATGTAAGGGCTCTCAGAAATTTTGATCAGGGTTTTTCAGGATCTCCTCTCTCTCTTCTCTCGCAAACATCTGATGCCGCCTCAGCATAGATGTTCTAAAAAAAGAAGTTCCAGTTCCTCCAAGAATTTTGTTTTCTACAGCCACATTTTTTTTTCCAAAGGAATTTTCCTTATTATCTATCGGCACTCCTTTTCCTAAATATGGCCCAACTGCTAGTTCTTTCAGGAACGAACGTTCCTTTACCTTCTAAATCAGTGTTGCTTCTTCCCCACCCAGGAGATGTTCATTTTTCCCCGATAGATCTTAATGCTCTCCTGCACTTGGTTTTACTTTATAAATGACTTCTGATGCAAGCGTCATTTCTTGGGATTTTCCTGTTTCTCACCAAGCAGTGGTTCAGTTGGAAAATCCTGGGTCTCACAGTCCCTGGTTCACACTCACTGTCTTTGGTGGGTAGAAAACCCCTGTCTGTGATCATTCTCGGGTGGCGCTTCAACATCACGTGACAATGCTCTGGCCTATCCTCTGACTATAATAATTTCCTAAAATGCAGACAGAATCAATTTATTTCTCAGGTTTTTGGTTTTGCTCTTTCTCTTTTGTCTGGGTTAGGTTGCAAAGGCATTGACCTATAGTGTGGAGATTTCTGTGCAGTTTTCAATCCGCCCTATGAAGATTATTTTCCTTAAAAGTCACTATCCGCCGTGCGATGGTGGTGCACGCCGTTAATCCCAGCACTCGGGAGGCAGAGGCAGGCGGATCTCTGTGAGTTCGAGAGCAGCCTGGTCTACAGAGCGAATTCCAGGACAGGCTCCAAAGCCACAGAGAAACCCTGTCTCGAAAAACCAAAAAAAAAAAAAAAAAGTCACTATCCACTCTGGCTTCCTTTCTGTCCTCTGATGCTAATACTCTTCCCCCCAAAAAAGTGCTCTATGCCACACATAAGCACATAAAGTATTTTCCCTTCAGCGCGACATTATTCTGATTTTGCCTGTCCTCCTTCTGCTTACCGACAGTGCCTTCTGAGCCCATCTTTACAGTTACACTTTTACCTCTCCCTTTCGACGAGAATCCACTGTCCTCATGTCTGTACTTCCACTCCTACAGTGTCCAGACTCATTGCTCTTCTGTTTATTGGCTGGATTCTTTTTCACATCTGTCCAAAACAGTAGTGAGGATTTGAGCACTTTTCCTTTATTCCCTTTCCTTCCTTTCATTTATTCATTCTTTCTTTTAGTTTTAGAGGCAAGGTTTCATATAGCCCAGGATGTCCTCTAGTGGACTGTGTGATGGAAATCCCTTAAAATTCTGAGTTTCCTACCTTCATCTCCCAAGTGGTGCATTATACACTCTGTTTATGCAATTCTGGATTAGAATCCAGGGCCTCATGCAAATACTCTACCAACCATGCTACATCCTCAGCTCCAGAAACTCATTTTCAGATGTCTTTTGGTCTCAGGAGTATACAGGTAAGAAGCCCTGTATCATTTACATTATGGGCTTGGCCCAGTCGTTGGTTTTAACTATTATTTTTTAAAACCTACTTGTAGCATTGTTCAAACATGAATGTCCATTTCCCAGTCATCAGTGTTGGTTAGATGTGACAGAGAAGCAATGGCATAGGGAAAGGGAAGCCAATGCACATTCATGCAGGACGAGCATATCGCCATGAACTTTCCAGATTCTTTGAAACTGCAATCTGAAATTAATGTCATTTCTTTCAAATTTCTGGAAAAAATCATATTCATTTGTAACTTGTGGGGGAACTGGAAAAATTGTGACAAGATCCCCTTACCCCTGTTTCTGAATCAGTTTCTCTAATTTGAACAGAGACAGATTTAACACTGGTGGGCTCTACAGCCCCTGGTGGCACATTATGAGAAGGAGTTAGGCAGACAGATAAGTCTCTCATGGAAGAGTGCAATCGCAGGACCCGTCTCTTCCATCTGGCTTCTTCATCCCAACCCTTCTCCATCCAAACAGCCAACAAACAGTATTAGAAGCCATTAGCCTAAATTCACGTGAAAATTATTCTGTGTCACCGAACGTGCAGTGTTGGGAAATGAATATGTTAATAAAGCGGCCTTTTACAACTTCCTCAGTCTCCCTTCTCAGCTAAAACATTGAGCACTGTTGTTAATGCTGCCAACCTAGGTTTGCTTTGTGGATCTGTGTGAGGTAATTGTCGTGTTTCTTTTCAGGATAGGCTGAGATGGATGGGTGGTAAGAGGGTGGGTGAGAAATCACTTTCTGGGACATATTTCAGAGATAATTGAAATATCTTTCATCTGGAATTGCAAAGTGTATGTGGTTGAAATAGATTGCAATTAGATTGTTCAGCCTGAGATTGTTAATAACCAAACTGCACACTACGTGGGAAAGTGTAAGGGTATTATTGTCTAGCAGCTAGTGGATTTTCAATGTTAAGGAGCAGTCTTCAAATATTACTATATTAGTGGTGGCTGGAAGGCTGACCGGGAAGTTGTGAGGTATGCTCTGAGTCTCACGGAACAGTGTAGGCAGGGACATTCATTGTTCAGAACTTGGAGTTTGATTTATATTACAATCCCAGCACCCTATGGAGTGATTGGTGGCCGGATGCTACTGGCTAGAATTGCTACTGTCCCAGGAGGGAGAAGGTTACTTCCCACTGTTCGGACTCCAGCTGTGCCCTGGTGAGCTGAAATCGCTGTGCCAAATCCCTTTAACAGACTGATGCCATGTGGTGGCCTGGACAGAATTTCTGACCTAGGGTGTCTACTTTCGTCTTGCGGAACCACGAAGAGAAGCGTGATCACACTGAACACAGTAAAGGGATAATTGCAAAGGTCTTTGCCGTTATATAAACATTAAACGAATACCTCCCGTTTTTAAAGTAATACTGCTAGGTTTTTTTTTTTTTTTTGGAACGTTACTTTCTTTTCAACTCACAGTGTCTCTATCGGGGCTCTTTCCGAAACGGAGAAATGATAAGCATAGCAAACAACTAGCTGCCTTTCAGTGAAACCGGGATGGCTCCCACGACTCTCTATCGCTGTCCTAGGACAAATCCTAGCCTCCCTGACCCATTGGCAAGACCCTCGACTTCCGACCCACTGCCTTCCTCCGCAACTGGGTGCACGGAATCTGCCTGCCAGCCACCGGCTGCCCTGCTCTTCTTCAGCGTCCTTTTACGACGGCACTAGGACCCAGCGAAGTCCCAGAGCGGGGTTCGCGGAAAGGCAGCCAGACTCCTCCTTATCTCCAGTGTCAAACTTGACATCAGACTGCGAGCGGAGCATGGTAACTTCTCCAGCAATCAGAGCGCTCCCGCTCACATCAGTGGCATGCTTCGTGGAGATATGCTCCTCTCACTGCCCGGTGCACCAGCAACATGGATTGTCACCTCTCCATCCTCGTCTTGCTCATCTGCTGCGTCCTCAGCTGCTCCGGGGAACCGAGCCCACAGCCTTCCAACGAAGGTAAGCCAGGTACCCGCGCTGCCCGGAGCGGAGCCCGCAGCCCCTGCACCCCTCTGCCCCCCGAGGTGCCTTCAGAGCCAGAGGCAGCGAAAGATGGTCTTTGCCCAGTAGCGGTCCCAATATACTTTGGGGGAAATGATTTGGGATTGTGGAAACCGTTAAAAAAAAAAAAATCTGTTTTTAATCTGATAGCCACTCAAGCGATTACCACGTTTACCAATTTGAAGCAGAAAGAAAGAAAACCCTCCGTTCTTTTACAACCCAGTCTGTTAATTGCCAAATAGCCAAGGCACTATTTTATTTTCTAATTATGACCATGTGGTCTTCTGAGAAGTTTCAAAGAAAAGGCTAGTCATCTCTTTAGTCCCCGCCGTGTGTTTTAAAGATAATGACAGGTTGCCCCTACTTAGAGAATTTGGCATTTATGAATGGACTGCAGGGAAAGGGGCTCTTTGGATCCGTGTGTGCGCGCGT
This sequence comes from Microtus oregoni, assembly GCF_018167655.1. Classification (NCBI taxonomy): domain Eukaryota; kingdom Metazoa; phylum Chordata; class Mammalia; order Rodentia; family Cricetidae; genus Microtus; species Microtus oregoni. The sequence goes on from NW_024543089.1 coordinate 25,060,085, forward strand.
GTGTGCGTATGTTTATGTTACAACCGCCTTACTGAAGTGATGTGGATCCCGCCGGGCGATGCTGTGCTCAGCGATACAGGTTCCATGGGCAGCATATGCATGCCACATTAACAGCAGGGATGTTTGCACGGATATAAGTGAGTTTAAGCTGGGTTCTTCTAAATGAAGGACTTTTGTACAAATAGCAGAAGGCGTTTAGTGATTGATTGATGAATAGCTCCTGGGCGGATACAGTAAATAACTGAATAGCAAATTAGAAATACCGCTCATGGGCAGCTAACGGCATTTCCTTGATGTTGGATTAATTATTGTCCGTGTAACGGGCATCCCTGGCTTTTCAGTGGTTCAAAGTGTAAACCTAATATTGAGAATATTTGTTTTTGTGTGGACGGAGCAGACGCATCACCCGTTTCTGTGGACTTTTCACGATCTGGTACTAATGGTTTGTGAATACAAACTCTTAAAACGTAACTTTTCAGAATAATTGATTGCATTGCAGCAACACGTACAACTTTATTTTCCTCCTAATGATTTTGAACATTTAGAATTGAACAAGTTAACAATAGAGAGCAGCTGATGGGCAGGAAGCACACTAGGTGTACAAGACTCACTTAAAAATATCTTGTAGAGCAATGTTTATGCATTATTTTTACGTCCATGTGAAAAAGTGTAAGCACATTCTGCACAAAGACTGCTTCAAGTGTTTGATGACCTACTTTTACTGTTAATGGGATGGTTTAATTTTCTTTCCTAGTGCCTTGACTGTCTTTATTAATTTAGCAGATTTTATTAGTTTTGTCTGATTTTTCAAAACATAAATAAATTTTATTTTCATCGCGGTGACGGGGAAAATCATCTTTTGCTCAAATAACTGTTTTAGTAACACAAATTAAAATATTCATTTGAAAGTAATGAATGCTTTATCGTTCTTCATGAAGAAAATAGGCATGAGCCATCATATGATTATGAGTAACACAACATGCTAAAGAGTTTTCAACTATTTTTCCAAATATATGAAATCACCAATAATTACTAGAAAACAATATAACTGCCACATTGTTTTGATGAGTTGTATCTTTCAAAATGGAATGCATATAAACTATCCACACGATGATCTGACTGACTTAGTGATGAACAGGATCCAGATGAAATTATATTTGTATATCAATTTAAGCTTTATTTAAATTGCAAAATAAAATACCGTTAACCTTATTCACACACAAAAACAATGCATATTAATTTAATTAAATAAGTATAATTAAATCTTAATTGCCTTTAAACCACATTTATGTATGTATGATTGCATAATGTATGTCAACAGTCGGGTACAAATTAACAATATACATATATATTGGTAAAATACTCATAAAATATCATTTAATTTGCTTCTGCGAAAGTTTTTATGTGTCTATTGTTCACAGGATTAGTCTTTCAGACAGTATTATAAGGCTACTGTCTCATTTTCTTTATGAGGCTGCTATGACTTTAAAACAAAAGTTATGATCAATAGTTTCAGTTAGATAATACTTCAATGATACTTTAAATATTTATTCACATGCTTGGCTCTTAGCAATTGAGTCCTACGGAGAGGGAAAATTCCAAATCTATGCCACAATGTCTATGCAATTCCCCTAACAAAGTAATCTGGGTTCATAGGTAGAGCTAAGATAAATTGAACCAGTTCATTTTGCAGACTGAAGATACCTGAGAGGATAGATTATGCTTAAAATAGTATGTTGAAAACTATGTTTTAATACTACAAAAATTTTACTACAGCTCATCAATTTTACTACTAGAATACATTCTCCTATCATGGAATTAAACATGATGGAAATGGTAGAACAAAACCAGGCAATTGAGCTGATTGTTAAGGAACTTGTCTTTATGAGAGCTTAAACAAAAATTGAGATCACTAAATAAAACTATTGAAATTCCATGCATCTAAAGTAAAGAAATAATTTGAGTTTGGTGTGAATTTTCCAACCCATATGTTAATTAAAGTGACTTTCTAACATGCTTTTAAGAAAGTAATTCCAGCTTCCACTTTCTCTCCCTGGTCTTCTGAATGTTAATAGAGATGTGTGATTTGGAGGACCATTTAAAACCTGGCCTGAAGACCTACACAGAAGTTAGTAAAGACTTTGCTATCTGTGATCAGTTCTTTCCACTCACATGGCACAAGAGACTTCGAGTGGGAAATCACTTCCTTTTCAAAGCAAAATTAGAACTGCACTGGTTTTTATCAGGATAGATCCCATGCTTGTTCCGTGTGCTTACTCTGTTTCCATCTTCCAGGGACTCAGAATGGTGAGCAGTAAGTTTGGAAAGAAGCTAAAATTTGATACAGAGAAAAGTGATTGACCTTTATTAGTTCAGCCAACTTTAGAACTGCATGAAGTACTCTTTATTCACAAATATTTGTAGCAGTCTGAGCAGAATGCACAGTTTATTTAATATTATATGCAATATTTTCCATCCAACAGTCCTCACAAATTGGATTCACATTTAACCATGCACTCTTTACACTGAAAATGAGAGTTTTTAAAGTAAAGTTCAGTAAAATTCTGTCTACATACCTACATCCTTCTCATTGGGATACCCTGTTCTGAGTGGCTATAGCACTGTCTATGAAATCTCTGCTAAGTATAAGACACCATTATGTGAGTGTTTGAAGATTAGAAGTAAAACTTGCAGATGTATGCCACATACTTTTCTTAGATTAGTAGGCAAACTTTGACACAATAAATATTTAAATAATAAATGTATTCTTTGTAAACGTTACTCAGAATCGATATTACCTTCAATGCCTATAAACTCCCACACTCAAATAAAAACTCCCTGTGATTGAAACATTAACAAAGAGCTAAGCTATCATGTCATCTTTATGGGCTCTTTTTTTTTTCAAAGAAGGCTTACATTTGCTTTTAATAGCATTTCTTCATGCTAGACTAAATAATTGAATGCATTATGCATTTCTGTAATTTAATAGTTCTCCTAATAGCTTGCCCCTCCACCCACCCCCAATAGTTATAGCTGTGGTGTTTGCCTGGAGGTAGGAGAAACCTTAATTTCACTGCTTTATAACCCACAACAGTTAACACTTGACCTAGGTCATTAACAGGATTATCAGCAAATTTGTTTAAGCTTTTACTGACAATCTGAATTGCTATGATAATATTATGATTGTGCCAAAAAAGAAAGTTCTTGTACCTCTCAAAATTGATCATGAAATTAATTCATTTTGAGTCAATATCTTCCTAAAGAATAATATTGATACCATTAAATTCAAGTGAGGAAATATTCACTTTAAGACCATACTCACCTCATTTTGACACCAGTTCTTGTCAGAAGTGAAAAATTAGCAATGTTTTTAAAATACTAAGTATTCTAGCAAGTATAGTGGATTTAGACATACAAAAAAGCCTTACCGTGGCTTTGAAATCTTTTTTTTTCTACTAATTCTATGATGCATACAATTTTCTTTTCCCCTTGAAGTAAAAAGTTATGTTTCTAAGTCAGAATTGACTGGACGTATAAAATGAAAACTGCAGAAAATACCATTACCATCTTAAGTCATGGATATACTATACAGAAACATATCTTCTCCATGAATTAGGAGAAATCAAAAGTTTCCATTAAAAATTGAAACTAATACCCACTCACTCTTAAAGCAAAGTGTTAAATAAAAACATAATTTAAAGGTATTTACCAGTGTTTACTAACTTGATAAAGTTTCACATAAAGTTTTCTGTTACTTGAATGTCATAATGGTTGGTACCTTGTTTTTTATAAAATGTGGTAGTTTTAACTTGATCATTAATTATTTGGATTTAAGTAAATATTTAGTAGAATTCTTTATCTTGAATGTGTTTTACCCCCATTTGAATATTCAAATTTCTGTATATTCTTTAATGGCCAAATTACTTTTAATACTATTTAAAAGTATTTCTTCCTTATAAATATTTCTGGATGTTCAATTTCTTAGGGGAATATTGAAATTTTTTCTGAAATAAAATATACGCAGCTTTTAAATATCAAATAATCAGTTACATATGCAAAGGATTTTTAAGGCAAAGCTTATTTCTACAATATTTTTGATTTAGAGACTTGAATGGGAATGGAAGCAGCAGAAATGTTCTTGAAAGTTACATTTTCCAAGTCATAAAATCTTCAAGAAAGTATTAATAAAACTTTCCACAAATCATCAAAACCCGATAAGTTCTTACAGACAGAACTTACTTAGAGATCTGTGATGTGGGCTACCTTTGATTTGAGTCATTTTCCAATGGTTTTGTTTGGCATAAACACTAGATGTACAGAGAAATATGTATTTCTTGGAAGAATGCTAACTTCTATGAGAGTTTTTTCTTTTTTTGTCACGATCTCCAACTTTATTTTTTAACCTACACATTTGTCAGAAAAGTATTCAATAAGCCTTGCTCTTTCAATTCTTGCTTGAGCGAGATTGAGAGCAGATTCGGTGTCTCTCTTTGGTTGTTTTAAGAGATCTGGATTTTATCACCACTGAGGGTCAGTAAGGGGCTTCTAGCAAGTGTGCAAGTAGCTTTTCACACATTTTTTAAATAAAGAGTTGATTGGTGTGAAGCCTTTGTTATATTATTCTTCCAGGTATATATAAAGCTGGAATAAAACATTTACTCCTCAAAAATATAAAAGGTAATAAATAAAAAAATCTTCGGTGATCCTGTCGTAATGACTTTAAAATAAAAACAGTGCTGTGATTTTAATAAAATACAACAGTCTCCAAACCGTGAATCCATCACTCTTGGAAGCCATCGCTCTTGTATTCAAAGGACAGGATTCTTGTGTGCTCTTGATCAAACTCTGCAGGTCTGCTCGGGGCTGTCCACTACTAGGCAGTTGTTTGAACTTAGCAGATATCCGCCCCACCCCCACCCCAGGAAAAATATGAGCATCAGCAATTTTATTTTTCTTCCAAGAATTTTTCTTTGAAATACATTTTAAGAAGTTAGTTCCCCATAAAGAATGTCTTCAAGTGAAAAGAAAATAAGAAGTTGATTAGAAATATCAAGAGGAGAAGACAGAGGTTCTAAAGCCAATGATAATACATGAATGTTTTGCTTAAACGATATTTATCGCTTACAACATCGGGGTAATCATTTTTTTTATGAAATTCCTTAAACCTACATTTCAAAAAAATGGGTATGCCGCTTTGTTTATTTCCCCTCTCAAGTTTACACACTTACTCTTGATTTTTTTTTCTTCTCCAGAAGCAAAGCCTTGTCCAGGAAAATTTTAAGAGTCTGAGCCAAAGTCTGCTTTCCCCGTTGAAAGCCTGGCCTCATGCACGTGGAGGGTGTATGGAATCAAAACCAGTTCAGCAAATAAAGCTTCAAACTTGAAGTGACATTATTAAACTGGAAGCCATGAATGTGCACCCCCCACACACCCCTTCATTTTCTAAACCACGTCCTGCTGTTCTAGTCAAAGCAAAGGGTGAAAATCCACATAATCCAAACCAACATGGTGAACTGAGAATAATAGGTGAGGAAGGAGGGGGAAACAAATCGCAGCACTGTACAAACAAACTGCTGTGAGCAGTCTTCATCAGGGGCAGGGGTGGCCAGAGGAGGAGGCGTCTGAGCCTCTTTTTCTCTGCATTACATGGCCTGCATTTGATAATGCACTATTGATTAAGTTCTAAAACTGTGGGTCCTAGTAAACGTTTAGCATTATGGCACTTTACAGGGAATGGCTGTAAAGATTGGCCACAAAGGAATCAAGCACCCTTGGCTGCCACCACAGGCCAGTGGAGTCAAGGAAGCCAGCCCCATTCACTGTTGTCTCACTGGAAGCGATCATCAGTAAAACCCAGGCAGGGTGTGAAACAGCCACCTTTAAGCCCTCCGGGACCAGGGAACGCCTCACGCAATTTCCCCTCAATCCGCCGCGAAGAACTGCGTCCGGAGCGCAGCGCGGAGCCCGGTGACCGTGGCGCGGTGGAGGGATGCGGGCGGCTCCGGGCACGCTGCCTTCCTTCCACAGCCTGCGTTTCTGGCTGCACCGTCACCTGTGCTGGCTACAGCCTGAGAGGCGTGCCTGAACGCAGCTCCGGCCCTTTCAAGCCAAAGCTGGCTAGCAAACAACGAACGCGCGCCCCCTGCCTGCAGCCTCGGGGCTGCCGCCCGGCTTTTCTTTTTTCCTCACCTGGCCGCCACCTGCACCCGATCAGGGGTAGAGAGAACGCCACCCCTCCACTTTGCCCCCACCCTCTTCCTACTCGAACAAGTCCTGTTCTATGCAGGAGACCCCAGATCTCCGTTGCTGTCAACCAGACCTTTCAATCTGGCGTCCGCAGGTGGAGCGGTGGTGTCTTTCCCATCTACCTTCATCTGTTCACCCGGTGACAGGGGGAGGCAGAGGATGTGGGCTGGAAAAGCATCTTCTCTTTCAGCTGCAGCACATAGAGACCTCTGATGACCCAGTTGTCGTGTCGCTGCTGTCTGACCCTCTGCTATTTTTTGCTCTCTCCACAGTCTTCTCTCCTCTAGTTTCTAAATAAAGAAGTTGTTTTTCTTTTCCAGTTTTCTTTAAAGTCACCTGCTGGCGCCACCTGTTAGTCCCTTACTCATTGCTGATGTAGTGGTTCATAAGCCTCCCTTCCTTCTACACAATCGGAGTGTTGCCCTCCACCCCCACCCTACCCAACCCCCCACCTTCCACCCCCACCAAAGTCCTCTCTCAGATTGGCACCATTTTGCTCTTCCGAGTCTGGTAAACTTGAAATGATCCATAGAGGGGTTCCTCAAAGTGCTGTAATCCAAGTGGATTCATGGTTGAATGCTTCTGATATTTTTGTGGCCGTGTCAGGGCGTCAATATATCTCTCTCTTAAGTAATGGCTGAATCCAGAAGCTAAGTGTGTTTTCAACGTCCTGTACCGCTGGGATTACAATCTCACTGCCCCACTGTCTATCTCTTTGTCATTCATTCATTTGTTCGTTCATTCATTCATTAGATCATTCATTCATTCATTCATTCATTCATTCATTCATTCCTTACTGGACCTTACATCAATCACCCTTAAAATAAGTATTAGGGCATCTCTTTGGTACAGCCGAGGGAACAGACCACAATACCACTACTGGGTGCAGGTTCCAGCTCCTCTGAATCTCCACATTGACTCCTTCCTTCTCTCTACAGACTCTGCACAACTGTCAAGTATCCTTTTCATTCCAGAACAGGATTGTCAACCTGGCTCTCTGTGGCTGAACTAATTTGTTTTGTGATTTTGCAAAATTAACTTCAAAATGCGGAGAATTTTGACAGGAGAAATTAAATCAGTAAGAGGACTTCGAACTCCCAAAGTGGTGACACATATAAATCGTGATTATCTGTACGTTAGTCACAGTTATGAGTATCTGCTAGTTAGAGGAAGTTGATGCAGAGAGCAGGAGGTAAGGCCCACAAAGCCTTTTCTGCACACACCTGGGCCTCTGTTTTCTTTTCCTAATACTCGGAAGCCACAAAACTCACCCCAAAATGAAGATTTCTCTGGGATCCCATAGACAAAAATTGTGAGAAAACTGTCACCATAACCAGGCTGTGAAGATTGAGGATTTTATGTAATAGGAATGGAGTGTGATTCTACTCTGGGAATTGCCACAGAAAGTCAGGAAGAAGGAAAATAGAGCATGCTCCAAAATGTGTGTATGTGTGTGTATTGCCTAAGATTAAAAAATAAAATCAAGTGATTTATCTTTGTGTACATTAAAAATACTTGCAGCCTGCTGAAGAGACTTATTTTTTACAAGGTAGCTAAAAGAGCACTTTGGAAAGTAGCAAATTAAGTAGGGGGCAATTATGCCTTTCATGGAGAATTTCGGCACACATGTTTAACATTAATTGAGGCAATAAATTCCCTTTACCTGCCAAAAAGCAAAAATAGCATATTGATGACATCAGGCTTCTAAGTAAGAAAGCAAGTTTCTTTTATGTATCTTTCATCTCTTTCTGTAATGTCAATGTTTAACCTATAAAATGTTATTTATTGATTTTTTTATTTTTTTATTTTTTGAAACATGGTCTCATATAGCCCATGCTGGCTTTGAACTCTTGATCTTTCCAAGTGCTAGGATTGTAGAAATAGGTCACTAACCCTGGCCTTTATTTAAAAATTCTAATGTGTTGTCTATTATATTCTCTGCTCTCCAAGAGGGATCTACCCACTCAGTCATTGGGAAAAGAGAAAAACTTAGATAGGTCTTTTCCCCAGCCTCACGTCTGGAAAATAGCTCAGCAATTGTTTCCCTCAAATATGGCTTTTAAAATTCTTGTATGAATTTAGATAACACTTCTAAATCAAGGGAAATGTAAACATGGCTAAAAAGTGCAATTCTTAATTACTTCTTTTCCTGACAAAGTTGGCTGATTTCTAATTCCCTTGGAGTTTTAACATCCCAATCTCCCTCTGAATACCTAAAGGAAATACATCTCTTCTTAGTAGTTAATGCATTTCCTGATTTGCAAACCTGCTTTAGCAATTGATAATATCTTTTAAGTAATAATGTTAAAATGTATTTTATTAGAAAGATGTGTCCCTTAATTCAAAAGATGGCAGACAGTCTTCACACTGAAAAGTCAGGCTGGGAATCTAATTTCCAATGGCTTCCATGTGACTCATTTTACTAATCCTTAGGATAAGCAAAACACTACTCTGAGGAAATGTCTGTTTGTAGCACAGGCTCTGTGTGTGTGTGTGTGGTGTTGCCAATCACAGAGCTTTCTTGAAAAACTAAGCTGCTCCCACACTGTAACTACAGTTTTATGGATGAGTATATACACTGTGGACACAAAATGCTGTACATTCTTTTCTGAAAAATAACCAGTGAGATAAAGAGTTATAACAATCACTGTTTGCCATAGTTCAATCTGGACTTCGCACCACTCACCCACTGTCTCTAATAATGACAATACCTCCACAAATATGCCAAAGCAACTTTAGATAGTATTTTCTTAAGAAGAAATAACTAAAATTATTAACCAAATGCTGGCAATAAATAAGAATATTGCTGCTTTATTATATATAAGAATCCTATTAAATTTAGCTACTGTGAAATACTACAAATACTTTTTAAAGCATACTATTTTATTCTCAGTTTACATTTTTCTATCTGTTTTATCATAGATAGACTCTTTACATTTGATAATTCAAAAGAAAAGCTCATGGTCTTTGCCATGTGTTATCAACATTTCTGTCTTAGACTAGAGTCTTTTAATGCCCTTTTTCATGAAAAATAAATTCTTACATGGGTAATTATGTGTATTTCAGGCGTCGGTGCTGATTAATTTAGTCTATCACAGCAATAATGGGTTCCTTATATTCTGAGGTACAATTGTCCTTCTGAAACACGTATGCATTGTAAAATAGAGCTTTTTCTATTTAAAATCATTTTAAGTGTTTTAGTGCAAAAACAAAAGCAAATGGTATAGTTTCTAATATCGTCAGATATTTTTCCTCTGCAAGTTATGAATATTTTTATATGACCAGGTTTGTATTTATAGCAGAATATTACACTTAATGTTAATAATGAGAAGGCCAGGGTCATCAGGCAGGAGAGATTCTTTGGTGGTTTGTAATGCTAGCCATTCTTATATAGGGCCAAAGTTCAGGTCTCAGCACCCAAATGGTGTCTTGCAACCTCATGCCATGTAACGCCAGCTCTAGGAAATGTAATGCTCTCTTCTAGAATCCTTGGGCTCCTGCACATACCTGGTGCACATAAGTTCACACAGACTCACACACAAACGCACAACTAGATAAAATATAAATAACTAAAAAAATCTAAATTCAATTTCAAATCCCAAGATTTGGAAACTGTTGAGAGGAGACAAGAAAACTAAGATACACGGAATTTCTTGTTTATAAGAACTCATCTTTCATAATTTCAATGCTTTGTTTATGTCTATTTACCAAGAATGTAAAGTTAATGATTAGTTTCAGGCTAAACTTTGGAAAATATTGTAAGTTTGGCATGCTCTATGTCCTTGTAAATATCAATACTGGTGGGAAAGATGACCCTGGTATGAGTTCTTAGATAAAAATCTATGCAGTGATGCATATATGAAATAGTGAAAATTATGACATAAATCTACAGAGGAGGTGTATTATTGTTGCAAATTTGGCTTCTAGAAAAGATAGATTTAATTGTCCATCACACTTCATTTGACAGATATGAATATAACTTAAGTTGTTTTAGATTTTAGTGAATATTTTTAGACTTTAATAATTTAAACAAACTCATAATAAACAAGTACATTTGAAAAAGTGAATATTGAGAAATATTCCCAGCAAGCACAGATGTAAGGTGAATGAAAGTTCTGTTTTGGATATACATGCTTGCATGTGTTCATGTGAGTATATTGGAAACACATGTGACCAACACAAAAGGACCATCCCAAAATAGAAGCTTCTGTAGGACCTCTTCACAGTGTAATTACACTACCAAGAAAAACCACACTGAAGTTCGTTTGAACTCTACCTTCCCTTTCATCAGTAAATTAAATGTTTTCTGACTGTCCCCAGCAGTCAGTTTGATATTTTCCATTGACACCATAATCCTCAAATTTGAAGAAAATGGCTGGAGTTTTTACATAGATGGATCTTCAATAGACTGTTACAACGATCCAAATGTGTTACATGAAAAAAAACCTGTTTGTGTGTGTGTGTGTGTGTGTGTGTAGCTATTGCCCAAATTTGTATCTCTTTTAGTTAAATTTATAACATATGACACTTTAAACATCTTCCTGAATATCAAGAATTCAAACAGTACCTTGCTTCTAGCTTTTCCAAATATTTTAAAGTATTTATAATGAAATTAGAGTCTTTGTCAAAAAAAAATGTGTGTTGAAATATTACAGTGTCCAGAGTTTATACTTAAGTTGAAATGTAACTTCTTTTCTCCTGCAGTCTTGTTTCTGCTTCTAAAGTTTGGATTCCTTATGTCTAAGAACTTCCATGAACTTTTTTTATTTCTGAAAAGAGTGTTACATTAGAGTTGGTTCTATGCCATTTTCACAGCCATCGGTCAAACCCTGACTCGGAAAAGCCTGTCTTTAACATCTGATATCTAATAATAAAGATTACATAATAGTTTGATAGAATGTAGCCAAAGTAACCTGACTTGATAAGATAAAGACACTGCATATTTTTAGATACTTAAAGTGATCTTTGCCTTAATTATTATTTCTATTTTTTTTTATTGAAAAGAAAAAAAAAATTTCCGCCTCCTCCCAGCCTCCCATTTCCCTCCACTTCCTCAAGCCCCTCTCCCCCTCCCCCACTTTTCTCCTCCTTCCTCTCCTGTCCGAAGGGCAGTCAGGGTTCCTTGCCCCGTGGAAAATGCAAGGTCCCCCCTTCTCCATCCAGGTCCAGGAAGGTGAACATTCAAACTGGCTAGGCTCCCACAAAGCCAGAACATGAAATAGGATCAAAACCCCATGCCATTGTCCTTGGCTTCTCATCAACCCTCATTGTCTGCCATGTTCAGAGAGTCCGGTTTTATCCCATGCTTTTTCAGTCACCGACCAGCTGGCCTTGGTGAGCTCCGATGTCATCATTTTCACTTTTTAAAACTTTGTGTTCTTTCCAAAGCCTTTCTGAATTACAAGTAAACAAGCTGTTTTACTTCTAGAACATTCCAAAAGAAAGTATGCATTGAGAAGATGCCATTTAACCTAATGAGGAATATTAGACTGTTTGTTAGACATGTTTTGGAAAGTAAGTGTAAACTGGAAAATGTATATAAATGAATCATATAATAGTTGCACTGTGCAGGGAAAGAATCCTAGTATTTTGTGATGGTTTCTACATTTGGGATGGATCACTTACAAAAACTTCACTGACAAAGTCCTCACTAGTTTATATAAAAAGACTATTTGTTAAAAAATACTGACCCAGACTCCTCAGCCCTGAATTGAGATTTTGATAGCTTCGTGGGTGTACATTAACACTGCCGGTGTATAACCTTTGAACTTTTTTTCTGATTAGAAAAGGCAAACAGCAAGGAAATGCTTAAAAGTGCTCAGAACTTAAAATTGGTACGGTGTATGCCTGTGTAAACCTCCCTTAACAAGTGCAATTTGGGCTGTTACCTCCTGGAACTGCATAAGCAGGTCAACAGGAAGTCTCAGGGTGAGACTTTGTGTTTCCATTTAAAGGCATTCTCCCTGCTATTTGTAAAGGTTTAGACAAGGCACATAATTACAGTTTCTCTTACAACTAAGCTCTGTACAGAAATCCAACAACCTTTGTAAACTCTTCTAAACCCAACAATCTTTCTTAGAAGAAAATTCTGTAAAAACAATATATTTTAGTATAATGTCTTGTCCAGAAATCTTTTATTACACAATAAAATCCATCAAGGTAACATGTAATGAATACCTTTAAAAATCCAGAAATGTTAAGAATTGTTATCTTTTACTAATTTTATAAATATTTTATTTACAATTTGAAAATGAGTCATAAGTAAATATTTATAGGACACTATATATTAAATTTAGCAATGATATACAGCAGTTAATATATTTTATTTTGTCACTCACATATTAACAGTTGTTAGCTGAAGCACTAAACCTCTTTTTAAATGTTTTATTATGTCTAGAAAGGTTTAAAATATTAAAATGAATGCCGCAGAAGCTTTTAAGTTAAGAAAATTTAAAAATAGTCAATAATTTCAGGATGAAGTATATCAAACAAAAGTGACATCTCTAAATTTCTCCTCAAAAGAATATCCCAATATATACAAATAAACTGAAAAGGAAAGTTGAGTTATAGTTAGCTTTTGCTCGAAATAAATATCTTGATTTTGACAGAGGACTGCACGGAGATTTGCAATACCAAGAATAATAACATGTATCCCTTTCTGTGTCATTTTCTTTTGGGGCTGCTTAGGTATCATTTAGAAGCAGATTAAAAGGTCCTTCTGCTTTCTGTAACCTAAACCAAAGCTATGCTCTTTATTGTAATAGGAAGTGTTGAAAACGATAAAGATAAGTGTTATGAACTGTGGCTTGTGCAAGTGAGGTGATGACGTGCCCAGAGTAGAAAGCCATTATTCTTTAGTCAAAGCAAAAGGTAACGAAAGGATGGAATTGTCTTCAGTTGTACTGACTTTATAGTACTTTTACTGGCTATAAAGGCTGCTCATAAGTGAAGGTTTTATAAGAAAATATGTCCTTTATTAGAGGAATTTGAAATCCTTTAGCTATTAAAGCTGGATGTCCACGTAGAAATGATTATATAATAATTATAAATAACTCCATATTTTCATGAAATGCAACCATATTATCACAAAGTGGACTGATGAACGATTAGACAATTGAAAATATCTGCCTCAGCAAGATACTATGTCACTTAGGTTTTACAGTTTCCTACATTGTTTGTACATACCAGCACTTAGGCAATGTGTGTAGCTGTGACTAGTAGGCTGTCAGTCTTTGTAAGTAAGCAAGAAGCAATTCTGAATCAGATGTTAGAATGTTCTTGAAAATATATGAATGTGTTTATGGATTTTTTTAAGAGTGGAAACTCCAGAGATTTATGTTTTGAGATTTTCATCATCCACACCATCTGACAACATTTATCTTAAAATTTGATTCTTATTCCTTCACCTTTGAACTTTGGAATGTAGCTCAGTGGTAGACTATTTCCTTAGCTTGTGTGAGGCTTGTCAACCTCCAGCACTGCAAACCCAGAAGGTAAGTCAATAAAATGAGGTCTTATGATAAGAAATTCAATGCATTTCTATTACTAATAAGAGAAGATGGAGCAAATTCTTGTTACAGCCAATTCTTTGTGATGCCATAGGTGAATTTGTTTATGATGCTGAGGGTCTAATCTTGCCTCATGCAACCATCACTGAGATACAGCTCTGGCCAGGAAGGGATTTTTGTATATGGAGGCTCTCAGGAATCCTAATTCAACTGTGCAGTGTAGCAGGGACAGTGACAGTAAAATTAGTCACAGGAATGACAGATAAGTTTCCTCCTTTCCAGAAATCTCTATAACCAATTTGAGTTCGTACATTCTGGACTTACTTCTTAGAAATTTAGTCAGTTCTAACATGGGAATTTCCATTAAAGACCACACTTGCTTGGGTTTACCAGCTCTCAAATTAGTGCCAAATAAAGAGTCAAGTCCAAGTGTGAACGGCCTCCCCATCTCAGGAATGTAAGCCCGGTGCCTCTTCATTCACCCCTATAGAAAAGCTCCAAAATTACAGAGAGTAAATATGTTGAAATGTAAAACCATGTACTTCCAAACTTAGAACAGTGATTTCCAAATAAAATTTTACTGTCAAACTCCACTAAAATAGAATCTTGACATTGAAAAATGCTTCCACTTTAAAAATTTCTTTTTTTTAAATTTATTTATTTATTAAAGATTTCTGTCTCTTCCCAGCCACCGCCTCCCATTTCCCTCCCCCTCCCCTAATTAAGTCCCCCCCCCCTCAGCCCAAAAAGCAATCAGGGTTCCCTGTCCTGTGGGAAGTCCAAGGAACCCCCCACCTCCATCCAGGTCTAGTAAGTTGAGCATCCAAACTGCCTAGGCTCCCCCAAAGCCAGTACGTGCAGTAGGATCAGAAACCTAGTGCCATTGTTCTTGAGTTCTCAGTAGTCCTCATTGTCCGTTATGTTCAGAGAGTCCGGTTTTATCCCAGGCTTTTCCAGACCCAGGCCAGCTGGTCTTGGTGAGTTCCCAGTAGAACATCCCCATTGTCTCAGTGTGTGGGTGCACCCCTCATGGTCCTGAGTTCCTTGCTCGTGCTCTCTCTCCCTCTGCTCCTGATTTGGACCTTGAGAATTCTTAGTTTAGAATGTTAACATGGGCCATATATCTGTTAGAGGAGAAAATATTCTCACATTATTAAAACAATCCAATTCCACATTTCACACCAAATACATTTGGAACTCAGTTCATTAGAATATGATATATGATAACAAATAAGTTATATCTTTTGTAAGTAACTGGCATGAGTCTGACATCAGAGAATTAAACAATTCACAGGAACCTAACAACCTTCAGAAACAATTTCCTAATTCTTTGTTAAAGTTCAAATTGTGAATTTACGTTTTGTAGAAATAGAAATAATTTCTTCCATTTATGATCTGTGTTTAACACTCAGCCTACCATATGACACTTCTATGAAACATTTTGTTAGATAACTCCCCTCCCTGGTGTTTGAACGATGGCAACACTGGAGAGGAAATTGTGTGATCTTCATATATTTTGAGCGTCAGTACCCAAGTTCTTTACTTCTAGCAATATAAGAATTAAAACAGTGAATTTCTTCTGAGATTTAATCATTGCACCAGAAAAATCACACACAGATTGACTCTAATTCCCCAACTTTATGTGTTTATCTCAGTATGAGTGTGTGCTGAACACAGAGTGTTCACTGTAAAAGGACCACTTGCATCTAACTAGAGACTTGTTATGGAATTAGCAATTCAGCAACCATTAACTTTAAAGTGTTTATGATTCTTAGGATGTGTTGTTCTCATTTTAGATACAAACAGAGAGCACCTTATAAACCTAAATTAAAAACTTTTAAAAAGTGTTTTGATGTCAGCCAGTCTTCACCATTAGGTCATGTGTTGATGGTTGATATAAACACAATTCAGAAGTCAAAGTGGAAGTGTTGTTTCATGTAGTAATTTTACAAGAACACTGGCTCCATAGCTTGTTAGAGGCTCATAGTGATTCAAAGTATATTTATGTGATTGGATCAGTATAGTAATATCACAAGATAACCATGTTTAACAAAATTATGTTTGATAAATAGCAGGATCAAAATTGTGAGTAATGGTGGTGTTTTCTTTACTCACCATAAATTAAATACACTAAAAGTGCAACTTATAAGAAGGTGAAAATATTTTGATTAATCTATACACTTATTTTAATTGACTTTCGGTACTATTATTCATTCTGGATTAGTTGTTCTTTGAACAGAATCCATATGCAGGTGTGATTGGTCTTTTTCCCTTATCATTAACATGAAGGGCAATTTAAGGTAATTCTTTAGTTTTAAACTTGCCTTACATTGAATTATTTACTAAGAGAAAATGTCATAATTGTTTCTTCTTTGCTTCACACATTGCTTTTTTGCTGATTATAAATATTGAAATTAAGTCAATTATTCATCATAGTATGTGATGTGGCACACCAATACTGTCCAGTACCAATTCAGCTATCACATATATAATGACACCTTCATCTGTTTAGAACCCTAGATACACTGGTGACAATGACGTAATGAATACTGTTCTGATTGGTTTTGTGTGTCAACTTGACACGAGCTAGACTCATCAAGGAGGAAGCCTCCATTGAGGAAATGCCTTCATGAAATCCAGCTCTAAAGTATTTTTCTCAATTAGTGATCAACGCGGGGGGGGGAGGGGGGAGCAAAACCTTTGTGGGTGTGGGTGGTACTATCCCTGGATTGGTGGTCTTGGGTTCTATTAAAAAGTAGACTGAGCAAGCCAGTAAACAGCTCTCCTCCATGCAGCAGCTCCTACCTCCAGGTTCTTGCCCTGCTTGAGTTTCAGTTCTGACATCTTAAAATGATAGACTCTGATCTATAAATGTAAGCCAAATAAACCCTTTCCTCCCCAACTTGCTTGTTGATCACGGTGTTTTGAAACAGCAAAAGAAACCCTAATTATGACAGAAGTTGGTACCAGCAGAGTGGAGTATTGTTGTGACAGGCCTGACAATGTTTCTGGTAGAATTGTGGAAGGACTTTGGAACTTTAGGCTAGAAGAATGTTCTGTGGGAGCTTAGGAGATAGGAATATTCAGAGCAGTGCAGAGGATGAAGTCCTGTGTTCTGAAGTTTGAGAGAGAAGTTTAAGAAATCTAATAGGGCTATTTTGGTGAGGGACAACTGTCTATATTCTGTCAATTATATTTTAAATAAAAACTGATTGGCCAGTAGCCAGGCAGGAAGTATAGGCAGGACAACCAGACAGGAAT
The DNA here is from genome assembly GCF_018167655.1 of Microtus oregoni. Taxonomy (NCBI): domain Eukaryota; kingdom Metazoa; phylum Chordata; class Mammalia; order Rodentia; family Cricetidae; genus Microtus; species Microtus oregoni. The sequence continues at coordinate 25,077,100 of NW_024543089.1, forward strand.
TAGAGTTGGGTCAAGGAAAACTGAAGAATTCTGGGAAGAAGGAAGCCCATTCCTACGCAGTCCTTGCCCAGCCACAAAAGAAGCAAAATGTGACTGCCCCGCTAAAAAAGGTACTGAGCCTCATGGCTAACACAGACAAGAATAATGGGCTAATATACATTATAAGAGCTAATACGAAGCCTGAGCTAATGGGCCAATCCGTTTATAGTTAATGTAGACCTCCTCTGTGTGATTTCTTTGGGACTTAACAGTTGTGGAGACTGGTCAGGACAGAAGGCCTTGGTCAATACCATTTGTTATTTTGATTTAAGATTCTGTGAAGCCCTCACTGAGACAGATACTTCCAAGAAAGAATCTCCTATGGAAATCATGTAAAACACAGAAATTAAGTAACGGCTGTGAGCTGTAATCAAACCTCAATATATTTTTACCAGAATGAATTATGACAATGAATTTAAACTTAATGGTAAAGATGTACTTTTATATTTCCCAAATTCTTAAGTATAATTAGAAGAGTAGATATCAGTAAGTGGTTTTTAGTTTTTCATTGCTTTTTGAGAGAGAACTGCACTGTAGATAAATGCATAATTAGTTTTTAAACCAATATTGTACAAAATGTTGGTTTATGAAAATTGTAATCCATGCAGTGTCTATATTATCTCATATAAAGATTCCCATTGGAATATTCTTAATTCATAATAAAGTTCATTTTCTTTTAAAATTATTTTACTTTTGAGATTATAATATAATTTTATCATTTTCCTCATCCCTTTCCTCCCTCCAAACATTCTTATATGACCTTTCTTCCTATTTTTTCAAATTCATAGTCTCTTTTATTGTTAATTTTTGATATATATGTATATATATATATATTCATACAAAGTCTTAAATACATAATTATACCCAGCTCACTCCATATAATGTTACTTGTACATATACCTTCAGGGTTGATAATTTGGCATTGGATAATTAATTGTGTACTTTTCCCTAGGGAAATCTCTCCCACTGTTGGCATTCCTCAGTTGCCGAGTTATGTAGGGTTAAGGCTTCTTGGGCTTTTATTCTCTGAGTATTAGCATTCCTATTGATGTCCTTGTTAAGCTCATATTTAGGCAGTCTTATCGTAGAAACTATGAGTGTAACTTCTGCCCTGCATAGGAGATGCAATCCCACAGCAAACTCCCTCTTCCTATGACTCTAAGAATCTTTCCCCTGACTCTTCAACAATTATCTCTGAGCCATGGGTGCAAGAGCTGTATTGTAGATGTAGAAGATGGGACTGGGCTTCCCAACTCTGCATTTTGATGAGTTGTGATTTTCTTTAACAGTATTCACCATTTGCAGAGTAGTTTTTTTGATGAGGTGTAAGGACTATACTTATCTGTGGACAAAGGGACAAATATTCAGAATGTAGTTATGGATTATACTGGTTTAGTAAAGAGGTGGGTGTAGATTCCCCTCCATGATCCACGGTTTCACTAGCTGTGGGTAGCTGGTTAGAGTTCCAGTATGAGGTAATGCTTTTTCTTTTGTTAAGCTAGGTCTAATTAGAGAACCTAGGTTGTCACCAAGGTATGCATGCCACTACTGCACGCTTAGAGTTATTGTGACATGCTTCATAATTGTGAGTCATAAGATGACAGCTGCTTAGGCATTTTGGTTCTTACCTCCTTTGTAAGCTCATATGTCCCTATTCGCTATCATAAAAGACAGTCCTCAGGGAGGAAGCTTTCAGGTCACGTCTCGCTTATGTACACTTTGGACCAATTCTTAAGTTTATTGTGTCTTCAGTGGTAAGGATAAGCTTCTACTTCTGAGGGGCAATAAAAAACACCATTAACCCTATAATGTTTTAGGAATCTCTTGGTTAACTCTGACCAACAACTCAAAAGAGGACTTTTCACAACTGTTGCTGGAGTTTTTGTTAGGTGGTCTATGGTTCATTGGGGGGGGGAGCAGTGAATATTGTCATCCCAGGTGGGAGAATTTAGTTTTAACTATTCATGCATATTTACACACTGACTTACATATATTAGAGACATTTTTAGTTAGGTAGTTAGTAGTATAATATGACTTTTTTAGACACCCTTATTATTTTAAATATTACATTTTTAAAAGAAACAGATTGGATTTATATTTTTCTTCATTAAAAAAGAGAGAATTCTATTTAAAGTTTTATAATTTTAGGTGAATGGTCAAAAGCTTTATAGCTATTTAATGCATTTATTAACCAACAGTCCAAGAGAGCATGTTCCTTGAAATTTTTAGTTATTTTTAATATTTAAGACTCTGCCATATATTTTCTTCCTTGATATATTGCATTGTTTTATTTCATTTGTAACAAATTAATTGGGATTCATTTGAAAGAATTTTCAGCAATTTACTCAGATTCTGAACACACCGATGAGCGGTATATAATATGGGGATTAATACTGCGTTTTGACATAGGCATATTAGGGGTTTTTAAAATGTAATTCTTGTTTATATTGATTGCCTGTTCTGGTCTGCTCTGGTCTACATTAATAATAGATTCTTAATTTATGTAATCTTCTTTTACACCTTCTGTTAGTCAATTGTGAGGCTGTTTTCTAATGTGGAAGGGTGAGGCAAAACCATAGATTCTACTATTTAACAGGCCCGATTAATAATAGTAAAATATCATATCAAAAATGAGCTTTAGTTGATTAAATTTGAAGCACCCAGCTGGGCAGTAGTGGCGCATACTATTAATCCCAGCACTGAAAGGCAGAGGCAGGTAGTTCTTTGTGAGTTCAAGGGCAGTATGGTCTACATAGTGAGCTCCAGGACAGCCAAGGATACACAGAGAAACCTGTCTCAAAACAACAACAACAAAAAAAAAATTGAAGCACCCTTTTAGTACATTGATTTCTGACCTATAACAATCACAAAAATGTTGGTATTGACAAAATGATTTTCATATATATTTAATAAAATATAACTACATGAAAATTACATTTTACTTTTACTTTATAAACATGGCTTAGGATTCAGACTCATCAGTAATATTGTTATAAGAAGAATCTCTTATGCCTTTTAGTGGGACACCTTTATACATAATTGAGGTTTTACCGGTGATATTCTAAAACATTGCCTTCATTGTTTTACTTACTCCCCAGATCCATCATGAATCACTTAATTATATGTGCTAATAATTTAAACGTTACAAATATAATTTGTATAATATGTTTGGTATTTGTGATGTGGTAGTAAGTATGAAAAATACAATAGTACATATTTAAGAAAGCTCATATGGGAATCCTATGATAATTCAAATTAGTTGTCTTTGTAGTTACTTTGTGTTAGAATTAATTTCTTGCCTATTTTGCATTTTTATTGTTTCCCTTGTAAGAGTTTCCTTCTGTCAGATGTATCCTTATACAATTGTTAGTCTGTTCTAAATGTACAAATTTAAAAACCATAACAACTTTTGAATCACTTTCTCTACAGTTATATGTAGCTTGATTGTTGTACTTACCAAGTATTTAAAATAAAAAGAACAGTAGTGTTTATTAGACAACAATACTGAAAACAGACATTGTTAACAGAAGCAGCTACAGAGATAGGTCATTGAGCTTACATTCTTTGTGTTATTTTGTTTTATTTGCAGTTAATCTTCTAGATTCAAAAACAATTCAAGGAGAGCTGGGCTGGATTTCCTACCCATCACACGGGGTAAGTTCAGTTGATCAAAGAAAAGAGCACGATGCTGTTTTTTTCTTCTCTGAGAAAATAAAGATTGTTCAATGCATTTTCTGAAGAATCTCTGGACTTATGAAAGATCTGTGGATGAGTTTGTCAATTTATGGACTGGCATCATTTAATGTTAATATTCTGTGCAGCTACAGAAAATTCTAGACTGCTTTTCTCCTGGATACATTACTTGCTGCACTGGGATAAGTAAATATTTTAATTATTGGCATTTTATGGATAGTATAAGTATGGTTATTTAGTATATTTTGTGATAGGATAGGTGTAAGTGAATTGACAAGACTTTGAAGTTTCATATTATATTCCAAGTGTATTCTTTGGTAATGGTAATTTTCCAAGCTATAGCCTTAAAAATTAACCATGGTGATATGTTCAGCTACAATAAACACCATTACTCAACTGTGGAAGCATATACTCCACTCACTTATTTTGAATATCTTTTCGTGTTGAGATTGTTTCAAAACTTGATATTATTTAGGTGCTAAAGCCAGTACTGCCGTAATTTTTAACTTTTCATATAAGTTTAAAACTTTGCCAGTCCAGACAGAGTTTACGAAGAGCCTTTTAATTAAGAAAATTATATTTGTTTATTTATTTTTTTTAAAAAAAAGAATCATGAATTTGGAAACTCTCATGACTCACAAAACTATAATAAATATTTATCACATTTTCGTTGTGAGCATAGTTTGGATAAAATGCACACCGTTTGAGGTATTTCTCATTGAAACAAATTCACGTGCTCCCTTTTTGTCTGTGGTTGTATTCTTTTCAAAGTGCTATTAATTGCTATAATTTACTATTTTATCCATCTTTTTTTTGGATACCTAAACATGCTTACTTCCTTTCCCAGTACTATCAACTGTTTCTTCACAAAGGGATGTTTTCTGTCAACGATACTTCATCTGTCTGTCATCTTTGGGTCTGCTTTTCTTTCTGGCACACCCTGACACTGACTGAATGGCCAAACCCATCATCAGGGCATCCATGCTGCTGTGGACGAGAGAGAATGAAATTAGCCAGGATTTGCCTTTACTATAAGTGTAAGGGAATTAAACAATTGGGATAAACCACAACTTTGATTGTCAGAAAAATAAACCAAATCTCATGATTGACCTGGAGAACTTATAATACTATTTTATCAAAACGTTATACCTAATTTTGCTTTTATATCTTTGAGTTTTTCGTTATATCACTTGTGACATATTGTGGAAAGCTACTGTTTAAGTACAGAAGAAATATTAATCCATATTGACATATTTACTTACACCATATATACATGTAGGCAGCTATTTTTTTTAATCATAGGAAATTAAAACATTTTACCATGTGTTTTCCTTTTTAAATGATCTAAAGATAGTAGATTCCCAGATATTAAGAATTAAAGTAAATAGATTCTTTAATATTTTGATTACATAATTTAATAAATTCTCTTTATTAATCTCAAAGTCTTTATGATAAAATAAGTTAGGCATGACATAAACCAAGAGGAGTCAAGGTGTCTCCCTGTTTTCCTCAGTGTACAGTTTTCAGTTTCTTCTTTTTCCTGGTGTGGGGATAGACAATTTCCCTGAACTATTTCTTCCTTCTTTTAATCTTGGGGATATGATTTTCTACATTCAGGTCAACTGCTTGAAATTTGTCACATAATTTTCAGGCAATAAAGAAAAAAGAGGAAAAAATTCTGTTGTGGTTGTTTATGTATTTGTGTATTTATATGTGTGTGTGTGTTGGTAGGTATAATGTGTTCAGTGTGGTACATACATGCATACAAGTGTATACATGTGTGCATATGTGTCTGTGTGTATATACGTATACAGTTGTGGAATTACATGCGTATGAGTGTATATGGGTGTGTGCATGCATTCATTGTGTGTTTGCACGTGTGTTTGTGTGTGTGTGTAGGACAGAGTTCAGAGTTCACATGTCTTTCTTTATTCTTCTCTGCTTTGTTTTTGAGACAGGACCTCTCAATGAACCTGGAACTCAGCTTTCACTTTTTTGATCTACTGTTTTTTTAAGACAAGGTCTCAGTATGTAGCATAAAAAAATCCACCACTCCCAGCAGTGGTGGTGCACGCCTTTAATCCTAGCACTTCGGAGGCAGAGGCAGGCGGGTTTCTGTGAGTTCGAGGCCAGCCAGGTCTACAAGAGCTAGTTCCAGGACAGGAACCAAAAGCTACGGAGAAACCCTGTGTCGAAAATCAAAAAAAAAAAAAAAAAAAAAAAAAATCCACCACCACTCAGTTATTTAGCCCAGGCTGTTCTTGAGCTCACAATCCTTTTCATCTTCTAGAGTAGACATTACTGCTATTTACCTTATGCCTGGATCAATTCATTTGTGTTGCCCAAACTCTTTCCTTCCTCTTTAATAAAATAAAGATACAATCATTTTGTGTTCATAATTGCTTATTAAGAAAACAATTGTCAAAAATTATTAGAAGGTTGTCTATAAAATATAACATTTAATAACTAAAATTTGATTGTTTTATTTAATCAATTAACTCTTAATAACCCAGGGCATCTCACTGAGCTGCTTAGGTTAACTAAATTATAACTTTAACCTCCAGAGGAAAGTAGTAAGAGTAAAATATCTTAGCATATCAAATTATTGAAACTCATACTTCATTGATTTGTAGCAGTGGATATCAAGCTGTGGGTCTCAATTCCTTTGGGGATTAAATGACACTTTCAAAAGGGTCACATATCAGATGTCCTGCATATCAGATATTTACATTGCAATTCATAACAGTAGCAAAATTAGTTATGAAGTAGCAATGAAAATAATTTTATCTTGGAGATCACCACAACATAAGGGACTTGTGTTAAAGTGCTGCAGAGGAAGGAAAGTTGAGTACCACTTAGAGCAATGGATGAAGAGATGAAGCGGAGGGGGGGGGGGAGATATTTTGATTCTACCTCATGGCAACATTTGGCAATCTGTGAAGATGTTGGAAGGGGCAGGACTGGCATTAATGGAAGAAGCCTGGAGTCCTACAACACATCTTGCAATGAACATAGCAGCCACAATAACAAAGAGTGACAGCTCCAAGGTTGAGAAGTCAATGCTTAGGGAATTAGTGTTGACATTCCCTTAAGAGCTGTATGTGGTTACTAAAGAGATGAGAAGGAGTGTGCCAACTGTTTCTTAAATTCAATTGCACTATAGTCAAAAACTCCAAATGTCTTCAACGTAAAATTTGCAAAGTTACTTTTTTTTTGTGGTATGATTGTATCACCAGAGCTCTCTGAAGTTTGCTTAAACTTCTCAGGGAGAGCACATCCACATGGAGTTTCTTTTCTTCATGTTTTATTTCTGTTTTTTTTCCTCTCATTCCCCAAAGATGTGTTCACATTAAACTTTGTTATTAATTCCTGTAATTTTCTCATGCGAAGATTTCTATCTTCTTTTTAAGAAGCTCTTCAAAACAAAGAAGACAGGGGCTTGACAAATGGCTCAAGTGGTTAAGAGTTCTTGTTACTCTTCTAGTGGATCCAATTTAGACGCCAAGTACACACTCCACGGAGGTCACAATTGCCTGTGACTCTAGCACTGGGGGATCCAATGTGTCTTGCCTTCACCTACAGTGAGACATGCAGTACACATTCATACACACACACACACACACACACACACACGACACACACACATATGCACATACACACACACTAACTCAAATACACACAGATTATTAGGTTTGGGGTAACTTTTTAAAAGATTCATGTGGAGGAATATTAAACCAGTTGTCTCTACATAAAAGTTACAAATCTAGTTATGAAGTTGAATATTGAAATTATTTGTAAGGATATGATTTATAGTTCACTTTCCAAAAAAAGTTTTTGTTTGACAAATTGCCTGACATTGTATTGATTTAGTTTTATAACCTAAATAGCAACAATTATTTTTCCTAGCCCTTGGAATCCTTGGTTTAATCCTGACTAGAGCCTTCAAGAAGTCATTCCATACTTTCATAAATCTTTCCTTTTGAGAATTTTTAAACACATAGACACACATATATGTCTACATAAGTGTATGTATGTATGTATATATGTATATTACAACCCCAAAGCTTTCACTTACCAGTGAACCAATGAATTTCATGGAGATGTCTTCATATAAGCTGTTTTTTAAATATTTCTCCTACTTCCAAATTAAAGGTGCTCTAACAGCAGAGATAGTTTTTATCAAATATCCTACCCCTTATAAGATTTTTATAATCACTTTTAATGTATTTCCTTAATTGCAGTAACTATATTAGTAGACAATGTATTCACTAAATAATTTAAGTCTACATATTTCAAGACAATTGGAATCAAACATTAGCTAAAACTGCCCTTATATTGTAATTTATGATTATCCTCTAGTGATAAAATATCAGAATGCTTCTAATAAATTACTTTTGGCAAAAGAATAAAAAATGCTTAATGTGAAAAAGAAATTGTGAAATGGAGAAGACAACAACAGTGCATTAGTAAAGCAGTTGCCCTCCTGCCATCAGGACTGTGGAATCTGATGGGACTCACAGAGTTATGTGATATCTGTGAGATGTGATGTCAGAATATCTATAATCTCCTGGAATTTTTACTTTCACTTTGCGGTTGTGGTTTGAAATGCAGGAAAAACATTTTGACAACAGAATGGCAGGAGCAATCACCTGGGAGCTGCCTTTGTGAGTCATAGTTCAGGAGCTGGTCTAGGAAACTCAAATTTGTGACATGTACAATACATGATTCTGGGTCACTTGGAATTCCAGCCTCTGCTGCCCTGCTTTAGATCTATCCCTTTCACCTAGTGTGCTGGTTATAGGAAAACCATGACAGAGTTTTATAGCTAAAAACGTTTTCCTTAAAACAAAAGGCACCGTGAAATGAGAGATACTATGGATAATGGTAGAAATTATCAAAGCTTGATTCTAACAATATTTAATCTGTGAAAATAAAAATGTTTTATTTTTAGTGCTTTAAAAATAGAATACATTTTTCCATATATGCTAAAACTTTATATTCCTATGTGAAGCGTTCTCTCTGTATAAAAACAGTTTAGATTTGGGGTTTCTGGATTAGAATTCTTAAGACATAGCTTGTTTTAAAATATAATACTTTGTTTCATCTACTTTGATACATAGAATTGCTTTTTTTAGTAAAGAAGACTTGTAACTGATTTGTGTGTCTTTTTATTTTATCTCACTTTAAAAACAAATTGAATTTTGTTTTGATTCTCACCTAGTATATATTAATAATAAAGTTGAAAAGCTCAAATGAATTTAAATAATTTCCACCTTCTAATTTTGAATATTTAAATATTTTATAAATTCCCTGTGATTGTTCCATTTTAAGTAGCTTAAAAATTCATATCAGGGACAGACAAATTTTTCTTTCTCATGTTCCTCCTATTGAAAGTATTCTTCTTTAACACCAGAAACATTTTTTTTTTACTTCTAGCTTTGTTACAATGTGTGTTATCAAAAGTTTATTTTCTGATCACATAGACATTCACTTCATTATAAACACACACACATACACACACCTCTATAATGAATTGAAAATGGCATTCATGGGCCCGTGAAATAGCTGTCACATAATGATCCTTGTTGCCAAGCCTTAGTTCAATCTCTGGGACTCAAATTTTGGAGATAGAGAACTGTCTCCTTCTGCATACTGTCCTCTGATCTCCGCTTAAGTGCACACACCGTCTACACACACACACACACACACACACACACACACACGCAAATACACATAAATGAATAAATAAAATGTAATATATTTTGAAATGGTATTCACATTCACATTATTAAAACTTAAGTTGCTGAAATACATGTAAAGTGTTGTATTTGTACTAAATGTGTTGCGTTAATTTCAATAATGACCTTTTCTTTTAATATTTTTATAAAGAATATCTGTAGAAAATCACTGTTTTAAATATTTATTAGCATGTATGATGTAAAAATATCTCATACCCATAGAGAATGTAGCAGCTTTAATTCCATTGTTTCGTTGAATTAAAATATGAATTTTGATGAATTTACAAAAGCAATTCATCCCAAATTATAGTTTATTGAAAATATTTTCTTTTTTAATTTCATTATTTTGATCTTTAGGTTTAACATATTTCAGATATTCTTTTCTTTTGAAATACTTTTACAGAAATTAAATTTATCTTGTAGAAAAGTAATGTGAAACACTTTTAATGTAAGTCTCATGATAGATATTGGAACTGAAAATCCTGAAGATCTTGATGCCTATAATGCATCCCATGTATTTGTATAACCTGTTACCCTCCATTGATTTTTCTATGACTCTCTGTGCCTTCAATCTTTATATAGGTACATAATCAGTGTAACACCTGATTTTCATTGCTAATTGAAGCAATATTTCACTTCCATTGCAAGATATACAAAAAGAAATAATCAATGAGACAATATATCCTGCTGTAATTTAATTTTTTGTATTTTATTTTATGTCATATGGGTGCTTTGCCTGTGTATGTCAGTGTATTGAGTACCTGCAGTGGTCATAAGAGGGCATTAGAACTAGAGTTATGTTGGAAGAGGAGGGCTGGTTTGTCCTGACCTCCCAGCTAGCTTAGCCCCGAAATAACCACACAGAAATTGTATTTATTAAATCACTGCTTGGCCCATTAACTCTAGCCTCTTATTGGCTAACTCTTATATTTTGATTTAACCCATTTCTATAAATCTGTATATCACCATGCAGCAGTGGCTTATCGGAAAATATTTGGCATGTCTGTCTCTGTCTGCACTATGGCATTCCTCTCCCTGACTCTGCCTCATTTCCCCCTGCATGCCATTTAGTTTTCCCTGCCTACCTAAGTTCTGCCCTATCAACAGGCCCAAAGCCGTGCCTTTATTAAACAATGAAAGCAATACAAAGACAGAAAGACCTCCTACACCAGAGTTGCATAGTTCTGAATTATCTTGTGAGCGCTGGGAAGCAAACTAAGTTTTCTGCTAGAGTAGCTAATGCTCTTAACTGCTAAACTATCTCTAGCCTCTTTCTTCCCCCATAATCCTTGCTTTACTGAAAGTATTTTATACAATATATTCTGAATATTATATTTCCTCCTTCAACTCCTGCCAGATCTTCCTTACTTCCTCACCCCCCAAAATCCCCCTCTCACATAATCCTTAGAATACAAACAGGCATCTAGAAATATAATAATAAGGTAAAATAGGTAATAATATTTTATTTGTAAATAGCAGTTGTTTGGATTTGGACCTTGCTGTCAGTGTGTTTCTGTTTGGAATCCCAGTGCTCAAATATCATCATCTAGGATGACAAGGGTCACCCTCGTTTCCTACTCAGGTGTCCATTGGCCATCTAATTTGGGCTCTACTTTTCCTATATTTCCAAACAAATCTAACACTGCACATGATTCATGGTTCCTATGTCTACTATCTATCTGTCTGTCTGTCTGTCTATCTATCTTTCTATCTTTAAGATTATATGTAATTTTACAATAAATACACAGAAAAAGAAAACAGGTGTTTTACTGGCAACTTTTATGTTGCATTAGCAAATTAAGACAAAGTTTGTGTTTAGAATCAAGTGTCTTAGGTAATAATGGAGTTCAGTTTGAACAGAACATAGTATCTTCAGTATTTATAAATATTTATAATGTTTATATTATATAATGTAATATTATATTATATAATGTAATATTTCTAAATATTTATAATCTGGCATGCATTGCTCATGATATTATAAAAGACTGTAAACACTATGAATTAAGTGGCAGGGAAATAGAAAATAGCTATGGAAGCAGAGTCAAGTAGTTGCTAGAGTATAAGGTTGTCATGGAAATGACTATGCGATGTTCCTAGATCAGATTTTGGTAGGTTTTATTAGGTGTGCTAAGATATATTAGTCAAAGAGATCATGAATAGGTTATCATAGAGCAGATGAAGGATGGTTAAGAATCAGAAAGAACTGATCCTTTATTTGAACCATCAGTGGGTTTTGTATAAAATGGAATTCTATTTATGGTTCTCTATATAAGAAGACTATACTTAAATCTCATTTCAGTTGCAAATTTCCTATTTCTACCTCTGTTTACTAATTTTTCTCTCATTTTCCATCTTCCTTCCCTTTCTCCATTCCTTCTTCTTTCAAATAAATTTCTTCTATAATAAAGGCATAAGACAGAGAGAACATAGATTTGCAAACTAAGAAAGATAAAAGTCCTTTGCAAGAGTCACTAGAAATGAAAATCATCTAATAAACTTAGAAAGGCAAATTAAATGTGAAAGAGTAGAAGTTAACCTAAGATTAACCATTTCTTCTTCTTCTTCTTCTTCTTCTTCTTCTTCTTCTTCTTCTTCTTCTTCTTCTTCTTCTTCTTCCTTCTCCTTCTTCTTCATTCTTTTATAAAATATAAATCTGCCATTTTATTGTATAGTCTTATAAAATGAGAATAGCTCAAAACAACCTTCATTTCCAGAATTAGGGAAAGGTGAGGCAATGTAAGTATTTCACTTTGCCTGAGACCAGTGAGAAGGTATAAACAACTAATGTTAAAATGGTTGATGTCACCTATACCTCAAAAGAATAAGGGGCCCCGAAAACCCCAAGAACTTTTCCAGGAAGCCTAATAGAGGCATTTAACTTTTCCCTAAGCCTTCATGACTATTCCTACTTTTTTCCTGATCCTTTAGATTTAATATGCTCTATTCCCCTTGGATTTATATAAAAATGTATTGAATATAATGACCCCAGGGAGCAGATAGTAATTAGGGACTGGAACTCAAGACAGTGATACTGAGGAATCTTCCCAAAGTGACCTTAGTCATCTTTTCCAAGGACTTAATTTCAGACCAAGTTCATTCCAAGTTTGCATATGTCATGTCAATAAAGCTGAGAGACACAAATATGGATTTACTCAGAGTTAATACATTTTTAAATATGTGGGTGCTGTGAAATGTTTTGCTAAGCATTCCTCATTCCAGGATTCCTGTGTTTTTATGTCATCGCGTGCTTCCTGGAGTGTTGGGTACTGATTTGTTACAGTAGAATGTGTATGATAACTGTGATAGAGAATACTCTGGTCTCCTGAGGGTTATAAAGACTGTACAGTTACACAGTGTGAAGGTATAAAAATCCTGTCTGTCATTGACAGAAATGCTTCACTTCATTAAAAGCAGAAAATTTGTACTGTATTTACAGGAGAATAATAAGTTTGAATGAAGTGTCTGTTTTAAAGGCAGCAGAGATGGACGGCTAGGCATGTGTGTCTCTTCTTTGCTTCATCAAGCCTGGGGTGACAAGAGTGGCTTTCTGGTATCATACCATTGCTTTCTGGGTTACGTTCCATGCTCCTCATTTTTCTCTGTCCCCTACCATAGGCATTCTCAGGGAAAAAAAATCAAGATTGGGTGATTTCAAGTAAGGAAAATTATACATCTTAGGGTCCCTGAATTTCATGCACCAAAGCACCCAAAATAATAGCTAAGCCTTGGGATGCAGGAAGAAATGGACCCACTACCTCAGGTGTTAAAAAGTGCTGCTATCCATAAGACTGTGAGGAAGAGGACTGAAATCAATTAGCTCTTCGTTCTTCTGGCTGCATTCTCCTCCTCACAACTGAATTTATAAACCATAGATTAAGCTGTCAACTGGTGGCAAAATGTACTTAACTAATTTTCTGAGAACTAGAAATTGATCTCAGATCAAATAAAAATAGAAATATATTTTTAAAATGTTAGCTCAATTGCCAGAAATAAATCTTATAGACTTTGGGTTCTTATAAACATTAATAAATTATCTTATATATATTTTTAAAAAATGTATGTAATTTTAATATGACTATTCTTGAGATAAGATTATGCATGATGTATCTTAACCAGTAAATATTTACAATTTAGGTTGTTGTGTTAATGTTATGCGTTTGGGGGGATATGCATACATAGTCTGGGGTACATTTGTACTTGTGTGTGCTTATATATTTACATGCGTTTACACACAGAAGAAAGTGAGAGATTTGAATGTCTTGCTATATTTCTCTTTCCCCCTCACTGGGGACAGGTTCTTTTACTGAACCTTGAGTTTCCTGTGTTTTGGCAAGGTTGACTGAGCATGCTCAGTAATCATTCCCAACACCCCTTTGCAGCATAGCTGATACTGATTTATGTAGCTATGCTGGTTTTCACGTGGCTGCTGGGCAGCAAGTGATCCTACCAATGGTAATGTCACCTCAGTAGCATTTTTGTGCCTTCTAAATTAAAAATCTCTCCAAATTTTTGTTGCATGTATTTTACAGTAATATATGACATTCTTATATAGTATTAAAATAATTAGACAGTTATAAACTGTAGTGACAATTTTAGATCATCAGAAGTTCTAAAAACAGAAATATAAAAGCCACATAAAAATTTTATGATTCCATAGTTATCTTATGTGTAATTTTACTTGGTAGTCAAATCTTGAATGATAAATTTTGTTGTGAAATAAATGAGCTGAATGAATGAATAAAATGCATTATTTCAGAATGCAGAGGATGCCACTTAACAAGCCCTAGTGGGACAAAAATTACTATTGGTTCCCAGTTAGTGTATTACATAGCATCTGAATGGTCAGTATCCATTGTTGCGTCTCCGCTAAGGCACGTAGTATCAGAGGCAGCAGAACGCTAGCAACACAAGTATATCCGCCTTGTGTTTAGTGACAAGGATTCCATGATCATTTTCATGATGGTGTGGATGATTGACACTCATTTTGGTTAGCTTTTTTGTCAGTTTCTCAAAATGTAGTGTATCAGAATTGTAGCATATGAGTCTTACATATAGATTGCATTGGTAGTGGTACTGTTCAATGAAATGTATTTGGAATAAAATACAAAATCATTATTAAAAGTTGATCTTGAAAATGTATTTGAAAAAAGTTCTAAGAAATGTAAAGAGTGCAAATTGAATGAACTTAAACGTACGATATACTGCACATCACAGATGATCTTAGGTATGTTTTTTAAATACTTAGCTGCATGTGTACATGGGCATGTGCACACACACACATGTAGCCACAAATACACACATACCTGCATCTGTAACACTTAACAAAAGAAGTAACTTCTTAAATGCTCTTTCAGTATTTGAAATTGTACATTGTTACTATATTAAGGATAATCCTTAAGTCATAGTAACAGGCTCTTGATTACAGTTTCATACAGACAACTACAAGAATTTGAAAATTATCCTGAGTAAAACAAAAGTGTCCACAAATAAAACAAGTATTTTGTCAGCAGAGGGTGTGTAGAAGCTAAAAGCTTAACCTTTTCTCCCAATATTAATTTTAAATTGTCATTGCATTGTAAAAATGGCAATTCCTAAAATATTTCCTAAAACAGAGTCAAGAATTGTACCCAAAATCTGATTAGAAAATAAATGATGAAATGTTGAGTAGATCTGTTCAAATGCTGTGGTTCCCTACGCTACATTGCCCCCCAACTTGCTCTTTTTGGCGTTTACTTTTGAAAAACAAAGAAATGGCAGCCATAACTTTATATAATTTATAGAAATTATGATCTTCAGTGGAAACATAGGAGTACATTTTAACTGTGTATATGCAGGAGATGAGTGATTGTTTAACCTTGACATGTGTAGAGAATATTCCATTGGTCATGTGTCCAAACTTAGTGAGCAAGTCCCTTCTCAAGGCACTAATGACCAAGAGAACTATTTTACATTTTGCCTATTTTCTTGTTATTCTTTATTTATCTCTTGAGTATTAATACTAATTTAAGCTAGAAACATTTAGAATTAAATAAAGGTATGTTTAGCTTTTTTAAGATTGAGATTTTATTTAAATTGAAGCAGACTTGATATGTATTTTGTTACTTAAACTATATCCTTTGGAACTACACATATACCTACATTGTCATGTTCAAGGAACAGCTTGAGCAATCCTCAATTAATGTAAATCCTCAATTAATGTAATCCTCAATTAATGTAAATTAAAGCAATCCTCAATTAATGTAAAGGAAAACTGATACTTCAAATTTTTCATACGTGATTTTTATTATTGCAATGATTTGGGATTTACTATGATGATCCCAGCCACTGACCCATATATAAACTTGTTGTAAGACCCTGCAAGTCTCCCTGTTCAAAATCCATTCATATGTTTTTTAAACAGAACACAGATTGAGCATAATTCTCAATAAAAGTTTTATTCAGAAATGAAAGCAATGAACAGTTAATCATTTGTAACATATATGACAATAAGATTCTCATGCCATCATTTAAGTAATTAGCCAGTGGGTTAAGTTTTTTTGTTTTTTGTTTTTTTTGAGTAGGTTTTACCTTTATTTTCATTTGTTGAGCAAAGATAAAGCACGAGAGAAGAGATTTGCACATGGGTTGGCAGTGAACTGGATTTGAGGATTAAGACAATAATCACTTGCTATTTAATATATCTGTCAAGAATTTATAGTCATGTCCTAGATCAAATACTATGTGTGAAAAAAGCCTGTTGATCCAAAGATGTGGCCAAAACTGCTTTGGCTAATTTAAAATTAATTAAAGGATACTTTCATTTATAATCTTTGATACATTAGTTAGTAGTATTGAATTGAGAAGCAAGCTTAGACTGTGTTTTAAAAACTGCTTTGTGGGAAGTACCCTTACACTAACATTCTGACTCAATTTTTTAAACAAGTGTTTTAATAAGGAAGAATCTGTTATTCACTATATATATAGTGAATATATATGTATATGTATATTATACTAAAAATGGAAAGTCTAACTGTCCTGTCTGAGGGGTGTAGGATTGAGCAGTGAATGTGAAGCATTTGACTAGCACCAGGAGCTTCCCTGGACTGTGGTCCGCACTACTGTGAAACACACAAAGAAAAAGAACATTGACATTATCTGGCATTCATGCAATTTCTTGGGATTTCTATATAGATTTTGGGGGGAGAATATTGTGTTTATATGTTTTGTAGTTGGTGTGTTATTTTATTTTTATTTGATTTTAGAAGTGGCAGGAATACAAGTTTTAACAATCACACCCAGCTGTATTATTGTTTATATTTTTGCAGGCCATGTATCTATTAAGAAGTTTTATTACATCATTTCCTCCATTGTCTCCTAGATCCAATTCTTCATGTATCCCCTGATGCTCTATCAAATTTATCAACTCTTCTCTATTTTTGTACACACACACACAGACACACAGACACACAGACACACAGACACACAGACACACACACAGAGAGAGAGAGAGAGAGAGAGAGAGAGAGAGAGAGAGAGAGAGAGAGTCTGTTTTATATTGACCAACTGGTCTAGAGCCTGAGGTTTGTCCTAGATTATGATTAATATACACAGTGTGAATCCACTGAAGAAAACGTTATTTTTTTTTTTCTCCCAGATGTTAACAATTGTAAACTCCTTCTTGGCTTTGGGTAGGAATTTGTGGCCACTTCCTCTTGTTTATGCTAGGCTTTTTGTTTTTATTTTAAGCTTATGTAGGTTTTGTGCATATTGTCACAGGTTATATGAGTTCATATTTATATCAACAATACTGGATTTGGAAACAATATCTCCTTGGGATCATCTACCAACACTGGCTCTTACAATCTTTCTATGTAGATCCTTGAGCCTTGAGGGGAGGGGCATGATAAACATATCCTCCTTTAAGGGTGCGTAAACCAAATTGCATCATTCTCAGTACATTGGCCAGTTGTGTGCCTCTGTGTTAATAATTATCTACTAACGAATTTTTCTTTTCCCACAAGGCTTGAGTGGTGCAGTGCTCCATGCATAGTAATATATCATTAAGAATGATTTCATTGCTATGTTGATTTGGTAGAATAATAACAGTGGGACCCATCTAATCACAGGTTTTTGGCCTGATTAACAATTTCAAGTATGAGTTTTATTTCATGGAACTAGCCTTAAATTTAATAGAAAGTGGCTAGTTGTTCCTATAACACTTGTGCCACTATTATATCAGTGGGTATATCTTGCTGGTAGACCACTAGCTTTCAGTGTTCCTAACTGGGTGGGACTGAGGATTACTTTTCTCTTCCATGTGTGTATGTATGTATGTATGTATGTATGTATGTATATAATGAATATATATATATATTATATGTGTATTAACTTTCTCTTATATGGATATATAGCACTCTTCAAAAAATCATATTTCATTAGAGTTAAAATGTATTATAAAGCAACTTTTGTAACAGAATCACTATGGAGACTTGAAGGTACTGTGAGAGAGCGAGGCAGAAGAATATGAATCATGAACTTGATAGACAGTTATCCAAGGTTCACAGTCCTTTGCAAGAGACACACACCTGGTGGCAAAGCAGTCTGTTGAAACATGCCAAAGTGATCACCCAAGTTTCCATACCTCAAGGAATTTCATGGAATATTGATTTTGTCTGAAACTGGGAATGTCTGGCATGATTTTGCAGGTTCAAATATAAAGGCTGAAAGCAGATCTGTTTTCAAGGCTCCTTGTTCTTTCTCTAAATATTTACTTAAAGGCCCTGTGTACTGGAGCAGTGCTTGACAGTAACAAAAAAAACAAAAAATAACCACTGCATGGGCATGGAGCAATCAATATTTTTGAAGATTAGTCATTTTATGGAATTCTTTTCTAAAATATGATACAATTACAAACTCACATTTAAATCAAATACAAAGAAGTAATATGTCATCCATCAGAAAATAGTCATGAACTTTGAATAACTAGCATGTACTTATTGATAAACTGCCTCCATTCATTGCACAGAAAACTAAGAAAATAAATTATGAAATACCCTGAATCAAATGTATAGATCCTCATCTAATCTTAAAATATAAACTGCCTCCATTCATTGCACAGAAATCTAAGAAAATAAATTACAAAATACCCTGAATCAAATGTATAGATCCTCATCTAATCTTAAAATACTAAAAAATAATCTAAGATACTTTATGTGTAAAGCAGATTTAATTGTGTTTTCATATGAATTAAGCAAAAGTAGGTGATATTTTAAGTAACAGCAAAAATTAGGTATCTACTTACTTATTTATTTTATGTGCGTACATATCTGTCTGTGTAGGTTTCCTACAGGTATGCAGGTGCCTGTAGCGGCCGGAAGAGGACATCAGATTCATCTGATCTTTACTGAGGGTTTGTGAGTCACCTGACATGGGTGCTGGAACCCGAACCTAATCATCTATAAGAGCAGCAACTGTCTCTAACCACTGAGCATTCTCACCTACCTGAGATACATATTTCTTTATCCTTTTGCTCTTAGAATACAGAATTAGCATCACAGAGGGTTTGCAAGTGTACACTTGATATGAGGTATCAATGCAGCTCTTCATTTACCATAAATAGTTTCAGAAGTACGGTGTCTGCTGGCTAGATATCCATTTTATTAAACTTTGGGTCTTTTCAGTGATAACAATTGACATGGGGAAGTTTGTGACTCCTAAAACACATTAGTAGCATGCTGATGTTTCTGTGATTAATTATTTAAGCTGCTACAAAGTCAAATTATATGTAGTCACACAACAGGCACTGCAGATGTGACTGTCAAAGCAATGATAAACAGTATGAGGCTTCTGTGGACTATATTTTCAAACAGATGCCTTGAATTTTAACTAGATATAAAATAATGTTTTACAGAAAATTGTTATAGATATTCTATGATATGTGCTACTATACACACACACACACACACACACACACAATGTAGCTCATTTTGAAAATACACAGTACTGTTTTATAGCGAGTGGTTAGTCTCAGAATTGGAGCTTCACTTGTAGTTGAGAAAATAAACTGAACAAAGCTCATGCATTCCAATACGTACATTCCTGACATGTACAAGTTTGAATTTAATATCTATTTACTCATAGAATTAATCATTCCATATGATTCTAAAATGATAGACTAATACAAACAGAAGAGGAAGTTATTTGTGTCTGAACATACAAATTTGATTATTTTAGTCTTGCATCAGTTTCTTGAGAATTTGGATAAATTCTGACACCTGTATTAATCAGAAGTAGACTCTTTCAAACACATACCTGTTACGATCAATTTGGTAATGAGAGATAAACTGTCAGTAAACTAAATGCAGTAAAGGGGCACAATAGACAGTAATGAAAATACAATAACGAATGATTCATAAAAGCAGCATAGAAGAGATCTAGAGAAGTAATCACCATCATTATGATATTTACGTAGATCTGATTCTATGTTTTCACCACTACATTGACTTCTGGTTCCAGCTCTATGCACAACCTCACAAATGATGGGAGACAAAACAGCACGTGGGACTCTCATTTAGACATCCTAAAAGAGGAAACACTCTCAGTCTAGTCTGGCCAAGCTCAGACACCTCCTGGTGCTGTTGCTGGATCTAACGATAGGCTCTCCACTGCACAGACCTTCCTTCTCTGTTCTCAGTCTCTTTCCCACATGGTTGTCTTAACACAGGGTCAGGACCATTCAGGATGCAGAGGTGATTGCAATCATCTGTTTTTATGAATAATACTCAGGCTCAGCATATCACAACGTGAATATGTCACGAAGGACTAATAAAATACACACTATTATATACTCATAAAAATTCTGCAACTTCCACCACTGTCCTCCCAATGAGAGTTTAAATCCTCTGAATCAGAACTATTTTTTTTTTCTGAAAACCATATGAATACATTTACTATCCAGATTTTTTTTCCCAAAACAAAAGGTGATGTGGTTTAAAATGAGAACACTTTCATTGTTATAGGTATACACCAATATAGTGCTCACAAGGTTATTATATTTTAATACATATATATGTACGTTTGTGAGTCCTAGAAACTAGGTAGTGATTAAAATCTAAATATACATGCTATAATAAAGCATATTTAAGGAAAACACTGTGCTACTTGTTAGCTACTACATGGATAATAGTTGGTTTGTACAATAGATGATCCCTACATTTAGAGCAGGAAACTGGATGTCAAATTATAGAGTACTGAGTGGGCTTTCCCTCTGTTCGGAGATATGTATGTGCGTCAGAGAGGTAAGACTGTTGCATGTACACTCTCCTACTTTACTCTCACAGCACTGGCCTCTTCTTCATGGATTTGGCTGTTGTCTCTTGGCTCTCATTTGTAGACTTCCCTAAAAGACAGACTCCTCAATATCTCACATTCCACACTTTGTTCCGTAAAATATTCTTTTCTTGTAGCCTTTCTCCTATCAATCCGTGGCTCTATCTCCTGCTAAGTGGCTGGGCTAGAATCTTTGAAGCCCAGTTTAAACTTTTTCTGAGTCTCATGTCTCACCTTCAATGGCAGAAAAATCTTGCTCCTTTGATTTCCAAAATACATATTTAAAATCCATAAATTTCGATCATCTTATTTTTCTACCCCTGAACAGTTATAATATCTAGCCTCATTCCTCGGCACTGTCCTCAGTATAATTATAATCTGTGTTCAATAAAAAATGACCCTGGTGAAAATACCAAGTCAAGCAGTGAGAGAGATGGGTAAACTGATTGCCGTTCAACAAAGAGAGTACTAGGTTCTGGGTTCGGGGACGCAGACCCATAAAGCTGGATGCAGTCATCTATAAGCACGGTTCTCCTATGGTAAGGTGAGAGAGAGAAACAGGAGAACTTGCACAGCTTCATGGGCCAGTTGTAAGATGCCTTGTAACAAACAATGTGGCAAAGTAGATGACAAGACACAGCCCGTGAGATACCCATGACCCTTGCACCTGTGCCTGTCATATGTGCTCCATCAGCCACAAGAATATGCACACAGGCATAAACAGGCAGGCAGACATTTTTAAAAATTATGTCAATTTATATCACTCCTTTCAAAAATGATTTTCCAATGATCCGATCTCTGCCTCTGAGTAAGAGCCAAAGTTGTCAGAATCCGCAGTTGTGCATGGTCTGTTCTGCTCCTGTCTGCGTTGATGTTGTCTTCTCTCCAAGCCTTACAGTCCTATCCTAGCTACCCTCCATTTCGACCTTAGGGAGCTAGTTCTTTTGTGTCTGAGCATCAGCATTATTCTTCTTTCGCACTGCAAATGTATCCCCCACTGTCTTGCAGCCATGAGATCTCTGCCCCCACCTCCTTCATTTAAGTTCCTCTTGAGTGCCAGCCTCTCAGTGGGTATATGCTGATCACTGTGATCTGAGCTGCATTTCCCTCCCAGCATTGCCTGCACCACTAACTGCTGTTGTCTCATTAACACTTATCACCTCCTAATATTCCCTGTGGTGGACTTAATTTATTATTACATATGCCTTTCCCCACTTTTTGGGGTTTGTTTCCTGACTTATCCCTAGAGTGCAGGAAAAAGTGAACGCTCCATAGATATTTAGTAAATACATGAACTAATTAAATAATGCATATAGAAAGAAAATTCCCTCCCCTGATGATTTTTTCAGGAAGAAAGAGGAGTGTTAATTACTGTCTAATACTTACATCCTTCTAGTGAGCACATAAGGATAGAGCACAGGAAAATACATTCTTGTGTTTTGTATTTTCTAACATTCTAACATCAATTTTGAGAACATTGACTGAGACTAATTTCCTGTGGTTTCTTCGTTTAATACATGGTCAATACTATAAATTATGTGAAGTTTCTCATGGCAATGTTTTCAGAATCAAATAGATCGTCACTCTGAACCCTTGAACAACAATTATCCATATATATTTAACACTAATATAAAATACACACCAAGGCAACTTCTTTAAATCACACAAAATATCCAGGATCATGCATACAATGATTGTGATTATGATAGTGTAACAATGGCAATTAAAACTGTTCCAAATTTATCTATAACCCATTAATATAAGTTTAAAGCCCTCACCATCTGCAGAATAGCTTGATTACCCTTTCGGGTTCTGTTTATTGCTAAGGAGAAAAGGAATCTCTTAAAATATTTTACCATAAATAATTTTATAACTTTATTTCAGTTTTTAAGAAATTTTTAATTTGAAATTTAATTAAAATTAATAAAATTACATCTTGAAAACTAAAGCCATGTCACTAACTGAGCAAAGCAAAGAACACGTGTGCCTCTGATCATCCACATACACCCAGAGCTAAGTAAAATTTTCAAATAGGAAAAATTGCATTAAGTTATATAAAACATAGGTTAAACTATTTTTAAATGTTGGGAAAAATGCATTGACTATAATTGAAGTCTGTTCAAAATGGCAATCATGAATCACCTACTATGCATACATCTGATTGAGATGTATATTAAACAAGGGAAAATTGCATGGCTTGAGCACCAGACTAGAGGACTTTTAGAGAGTATGAAGTCAATAGTAGTGTGTGCACTCTTCCAAGGTATGGCTGGTATTCTTGTACCTCTTTCAACATTAGTAGTTCATGAATACATTGTGTGACTTGACTATGTTAATCTGTCATTCAAAGCAAAATGATCAAAGTTTAGAAAACAAGTAAACTACTTTTTACTAATTATGAATGCATATTAGTGATCATTTAGTTAATATTTGCTGTGTGTCAGGCACTGGCTAATACATTGTTTGATTTAATCTTCCCAAAGGTACATTAATATTCAGTTTGTTAAGGAACAATCCATTATGAATAAGAGAGGGAAACACTTTAAAGCAATATTTTATATTGTATTACTGAAATCTGCTTTGATCTTCAGGGTGACTTTGTTTGTGGAACCTGTGAATAAAAAAAGGATGAAGGAGCTAGAGATATGACTCAGAAGTTAACAGGTTAAGAGCAGGAACGGCTCTTAGAGAGGGCAGAATCTGGTTCGTAGCACCCACATATGTGGCTTAAAACCATCTTTAAGACTAATTTCCAGAATACCCAACTCCTTTGACCTCCACAAGTACCTGCCCTCATGTACTCATACGTCACACAGGCAATACACATAATTATTATTATAAACATTATTAAGTAAATAAAATATTCAATGAAAAGGCAAAACCCAAATAGCAACAATAGTAAATAAAACAAAACATATTTATTACTATTTTTCAGTTACATTTCAGCAGGCCATGTTTAAAGAAATATTTTCATGTGTGTGTGTGTGTGTGTGTGTGTGTGTGTGTGTGTGTGCTAATGACTTCATATTCTTGAGAAAGTAAAACATGGTTTTCATGGTCTTGTTTCTGAGATTGACCTTCTCATCTTTGAAAGCGTTGAGCAGATCCTGCACTCTGCATTGTGTGCTGAATTTTGGGAACAAAGTCTCCAGCGGTGGTAGGAGTAATTACAGCTGTCAGTTCCTTCAGCATGACAAAACAACCTGGTTTCCATGTTACAAGAAACAGATTGTAGGAATCCGAAGGTGAAGGAATAACAGTCCCCAGGCTGAACAGCGTGGTGATTAACTGGTAAACTTGGCCTTTCAGAGCAAGGCATTTATACTGTGTGAGGGAAGGAGACAGAGTATTTTATAAATGCAAAACATAAATATAAACAACAAGAATCTTATCACGAAGAAGCCAAGGGCTAGAATGCTTTCCAGGGGAGAGAGAAACTGTATCTAAAGAATCTTGGCAGAAGGTCTTTCATGTAGGTTTTCTGCTGTGAGAACTCTTCCTGTGTAACTGGGTGTTCCTCACATCTGGTTTATTTGGATATTGGAGATCCAGCACTTCCTCGTACCAAACAAGAGGAAAATAGATGAAATTGGAAAAGGTTAAAACACGTTATAAAATGAGGAGCAAGTAACTGGCCGCCAACAAGTTGTTTATTTTTAAAGCAATTTGTTTGGCATATCATGCTGCTTCTCTCATTATGTATGGGGAGGGCAATTTGGTATGCTTTGGGCAAGATGAAGCCTACGCGCCAGGCTCAGATATCTGGGAAACATGCAGAAAAACTCATCCATTATTTTTGGGTTTTTTTTTCAACTGTGAGGTAAGACTTTAAGACCTGGATTGGCTAGTGTCTGCACTTTTCCTCTTTTTCTCAGTGAAAAAAAAAAGCCACCGCTTCTCTCATGAAAACAAAGGGCATGATATTAATTGGTAAATTAATTATAAATTATTGAAGCAAGTCAGTCTGTAAATCTAAAATTAGATCCTCATAATGCGTAGCAAAGAACATCTTTTCAAAGCTCAGCAGAGACAGGGCATGCTTAATACATCTGCACATATTTCTCTCTCTGTTTTCAAGAATTTCTCTTCTTTTCTCCCTGTATTGACTCATGTCTACTTCAGTCTTTTTCCTGCACAAATTGTAACCAAGGCAGCCAGATGGCCCCAGACAGAAAGCAGGACACCTCTTGCTGCTTGGACAGGTTTCAGAATTGACACAGCACCAATTCCCACATGTGCATGGTGTGGCAGAAGAAGAGTGTCCAACCTTGAGAGTGTAGATTTTAAAGCTGAGGGGATAATAAACTTTCATGGATGCTCTAGTTTGCAGACTCACAAGAGCCAAATCATGATGAAGTGAAGAATTTAACAACAACAACAAAAAACCAAAGAGGAGGAAAAAAAAAAAAGGACATGAGGGTAGATCAAGCCCTCTACTAGTTAAGGCTAAATACTTAGCTTTTCTGAATGATGATTTGTTCGGCAAACTTAAGACTAAAATGGATACCATCAAAGCAATTGTCAGATACCCCATTAGCAGCTTCAAATGCTGTCTAATACTGCTGAATGAAAATAAATTCTATACAACCTGAATATTATCCAGGCTGCCTTTCTCACCCTTAGCTGCTGCCCTTACCACCTTTACTTAGTTCCGGTGTCCTGTCACAAAACCAGATCCCCTGAAAAAAAAAAAAAAAGATTGAGAAAGGAAGAGGAGCAAGAAGCATAAATGGTCACACTTCTTGGTTTTTTTCCTGATTTCCTTTGTGCTGGGACATGTGCTGTCTCAGTAACCAGGCTGTTACACAGATGACTGTCATAAAGGATAATCTTGAAGGATAAAAACAGGGCCAAGAAACAAGCCACAGAGATGCAACCCTCGGGGGCTCATAATGTACTTGTATTGATTTCACAAGTATCCTGCAGGTACTAATTCCAGGAATTTGTCTTTACGTGTCTCTGGGGATACGGAAATAAATAAAAGAACAAATTATCCTTTGGGCTGAATGGGATAGACAATCAACAATATGAATAATATATATGATGTTTAGATGACCACATTGGCTATAGAGAGAAGAAACTTAAATAAAGCCAAAGATAAGATGGGGAGAATTGATGTGTAGGGTTGCAATTTTCAGCAGGACTGGTAGAGAAGTCAGTTCAGTCTCTTGTATCCCCCTCTGCTGTGGAAGATAGCTATTTGTTCGATCATTTACCCCCTTTATACATACTTCCCTAGTCCAGTGTGTGTCAACGCTTTGCAAATATTCAAAGTTTTAACCAAAATAATACTATGTTATAATTGAAAAAAGTAAAAAAAAAATTAAGAAATTACCTGATGTTTTCCAAGGAGTTAGTGGAGAAGACAGAAAAGGAAACTATTAAGCTTAACTCTGCAATATTCTCAAACATTTAAAAACTAAAAGTAGTACTACAGACTCTATCATGTTATTGTAGATCATTTTTAATGAGTGTGTAATTGTTAAGTTATATGGTCTCTTTGCTCACTTTTCAATTAAGTTACAACTATACTTTGATAGTGTTTCTTTTGTGTTGTTTAACCAAGGTAGATAAGAAGACATAATATTTGTTGGTAGTTTGTAAGTGTCAAGAACTCCAGCAGGAGAGAGGCTCTGTGTTATAAATACTTTTGGAGTTAATTATTTAAAAGAAAGGAAAATGATTTTATGAGATGCTGATTACACGTCACTTCTTTTATATCCACAACAAATAATATTAATATTTTATAGACCTTCAGAACTCTTGCTTAAAATAAACATAATCTTCTTTAGCAAATATATCTTATCCTGTGCTTTTCTTTTACAACACAAGCCATTAACATCCCAAGGAGCTCCATCTAAGAAATCTGTATCCATTTCTCTGTTTGAAACAGTCATATTTGAAAGGAATGAAAATCTAGACGGTCGCTGCAAATGGAGAAAATAATTGTATTTGTTCTTGCTTTTTTATAACTTAAAAAATTTCCATGCATGTAATGTGCAAGGAAGGAAGAAAATAGCCATGTTTTTGTTATTAAACTAAATAATTTATTTTAATAGTAATATATTGTAAATATTTTTGCTTATATCTCTATAAGAGTACATGCAATATTAACTAAATTTTTTGATATATTAATTCATTATATAATATTGTGGCTGGTGTGCATTCAAATATTTCTAATATGCTTTGTGAACTTAATAAACAACATTTATCAAACATTTACCACTGTGATGATATAATTTTTATTTTCATATTTGTTGCTTTAGTTCTATCATATCAAGCTATATGCCAAAATCTATTTCTCATTTTACGAATCAGAATAATTAGTTTTTGGCATCAGATATCTATTGATTTCTGATTTAATAGGGAGAAGAATTTCACTAGGGGAACACAAATAATAGGTAGGAAAATGAATGAAGTAAAGAAGTTGGGTAGGACCAGCTTATACACCATCAGTCTTTACTAGTGAAACCCTGGTAACCACTTCCAATCTTCTTCCTTGGCTCTCATCACTGGTGCTGCCTGGTAAAGCTGCTGTGGAACCTGCCTGGAATTTTTGAAGCCTGTTTCCCCATAATGCATTTCCCACTGATTTTTCTTTCATTACGAAGTCATAGGCAGGAGTATTTAACAAGCAGGAGTCCTAGAAATCTAATGGAATCATAAAAACCAATGGAGGAACTGTTCATGAGTGGGTGTCCAAAACAGGAATGTGCTGATTAAATATCTCAGATTACTACATATTTAAAGTCTTTAAACCTGCTAACATTACTCTCAGTGCTGTTAGTGTTTTATTGCTTTAATCATTACACTGGGGCATACCGAAATGTAGCGTGCTCTCCACATGGTGATTTGTGAGTTCAGTGTTGAAGTACTGAGGGGTGAGCCTGACTACATAGGAAAGATCCTTACACAGACTTTGAAGTACCCTCCTTCTCTTCTCTTATTGTGTTTTTGCCTCTCCCCTTTTCTGCTCTTTCCCTTTATTCATTCTCCCTTCCCTCTATTCTTCCTTCCATCTTCCCCGCCTCTCTCCTTCACTCCTTCCCTTCCTTGCTTCTTTTATCTCTCCCTTCTTTCCTCTGTCTCTTCCTTTTCCCTCCCTCCTTACTTACGTTATTTCCCATTTTTCCTTTTATTCCCATTTCTCTCACAATATAAACATTTTTCTTCTTTATAAAAAGAGAAAAAATAACAAATTTAAATATATAAGTGAATAGGAAATTGATGCTTGAGGCTGAGACTGTAGTCCTATTGGGAGAGTTCTTGTGTGGTAGACAAGAAGCCCTGGGTTCAATCCCCAGCACTATATGAACTGAGTCTGATAGTACAGGCCTCTAATTTACAGGATAAAAAAATTAAACGGAAGATTCAGAAGTTTAAGGATATTTTCACTATACTCTGAGTTCAAAAAGCAGACCCTGTCTTAAAAGCATTGTTGTTTGAGAATTTTGAATGAAAAATATTCACAATGAACTTTATAATCTATCAGGTGAAAATAATGTGTTAGAAATTGATAATTTAATGGAGCAATAACTATGGAAATTCTAAATTTTAGAGATATCATCTCTTATACACCTATGAGATCTTAAGCTTCAACATAAAATATAGACACAATAAATACTTAAATTTGGCAGTATGTTAAAGTTTGATAATTTATGTGGAAAAAATAGCAAAAGCAGCACCAAGTGTCTAGCCAGTACCTGTTACTTCCATCATGGGGTAACTCCCCAGGTCATTAAGAGCATGAAGAAGCTAGTAAAGTGTTTTAAAAATTATCAATGTCCATAAATAAATAATTATAAAATATTCATTAATAAATAATAACTCCACATACTGCCAGTCATAGAAAAACAACATTAATTTTGTTTCTATAGTCTTTCTGCCTTTTCTCTATATTCATCTTACCATAGTTGGGATCATGTTATGCAGACATGCAGACTTTTCATGACTATATGTTGAATAAAAACCTTGATTTGGTCTTAATACAAATTTAGTTCTTCATGTTCACAAGTCTCATCAGGTTTTTCTGTTTGTTTTTTCTTTTGGTGACATCTCTCACAAAAGTGGTTTGCTTTTGCTATTGTCTCACAAGCCTTCAGTATAGTTTTCATTCAAACCAATAAGTGGTTTCTTTCATAGAGATCAATTTTTAAATAAGAATATTAAAATAGTAATGAGCCATTTTTCAGACCTGAACATGTTTAACCTCTTTCTTCCCAATGGTGTCTCACGTCTGCCTGGAATTCACCAGTTTGTCTAGACTACCAAAGCCCAGTTCTCTCTCTGGTTTCTGCTTCCTCAGTGCTGGAAACACATGTGTGTAACAACATGGCCATACTGTTTTTTACACGTGTCCCAGGGAGCGAACTCAGGTCTCAAGTTTTCATGGCAAACACCTTCCCAAAAATGTTATTTTAGGAATGTTGAACACATATCAGTTATCTACTCTCTTCAGTCTTTGATGTGCTAAGATTCACCTACTTTTTCCACCTTGCTCTCTTCCTTTCTTATACTCCTTCAGATCTTCTGCCTTTATTTAGCTTCTAAAGTGACTATTCACCAGGTATTTCACACTTTCAATACTCCTTTGTGATGATGTCGATGGAGGATCAATACAGAACAAAATCTTTAGTTGAAATTACAGGGCAGTACTACATGGGTATTTTGAGTTAAGGCGTCTCCAAATGCACCAGTTAACAAAGAGCCAAAAAGTATGAACATGAAAAACATCAAGTATAATATGTTATTAAAAAGGGGAAGAGTAAAAGCATTTATATGACAGGCCATAGCCAGGAAAAACATTCCTATATGTTGGCCCATTTCTCTTTGAAATGTGTCTGGTGTGCAATGGGGCATCCTGTGTTCCAAAGAAAGAAAATAACTCAAGAGAATGACAGTTTTCTGTTGTATCGTTATGACTTAAAAGTGAAGCACCTGAATAAAGGTGAATGTTTATATTAGAGACATGAAATTTATATATGGAGACCTGAAAATGAGATAATTTTAAATAACATGTTTATATAGATTTTTTTATGAAATGTATTTATATTCTGGTTTTTCCTCCCTCAATTCTTTCAGACTCTATCTCCTCTCCCATTTTAATCCCCACCCTTTCTTTTCTCCTTTGAAAACAAACGGACATCTAAATAACAGAATAAAATACAATAAAACATGAACAAACTGGAATAGGAACAATAAAAAGCAACATATTTATATTAGTTTTAATAGCATATTCTCCTTATAATAAGAGATGAGATATAATGAGATATGATGGGAGTAGGGATGGATGGATGAAGGAATGATAATGAAAAGCATCTCTAACATTCACAGAAGTAAATAAAGAACATTTTGAAGGATGTCTAGAAATTACAATGAACCATCTTTGATTGAGTGTTGCTTATTCCAAAGTTTGAAAAATCTATCTATCTGAAATTTTACTATCAGTGGTAAAATTCATGGGTTGTCTCTCTACTTGTCTTAAACAAACACCAAAGAGGTATTCCTGGTCATGCTAAAGAAGAGCTGACTGTGAAGGAAGCCTTCACCCAGAATGCACAGGGAAAATCTAGAGGCTAATTTCATGCAGAAGACAAATATTATTTGTGGATTGCTAAAGCATTTTCAGCTGGAGCACAATAACATTCCTAGATAGATTATCACTATATTTTGAGTCCTAATATTATATACTTGCACCATTTGTAAACATTGTTAATAAGCTCAAAGGTTTTTTACAGTACCTCTGCTCATTGTCATCTCTCATTTGATATAGGTAAGCATGTTGCATATTATATATTTACAAAAATTTTAGTTGACACATTATTTCAAAAGTTCAAATTAGCTGGAAGTCACTAAAGAGAAGTCCTGAGGTTGGCACTGGCTAGAAAGACAGCCTTGAACTAATTTTAAAGTTTGCAATTAGCACAGATCACAGAGTGGCAACGAAAAGTTTTAATGATAGACTGGCCTGGGCCTTGAGCTAAATTATGCATAATTATTCATAACTGCTATTTTTGGCTTGCCTGATTTATCCTAGACCTCTGGCTGAGGAAACAATTTGAAATAATTAGTGTGCGAATGCATTGACAATGATGAATGAATTGAATGCTCCTTGTGCCAAACATAGGTCTTGATGGGAAGCAGATAACTTTGGCAATGGTGGTATTTTGTGATTGGATCTATAGAAGTGGAAAGTGTTTTCTGTTTTCCTTTTCTTATTTTTTCAGAAGTTGTTTCTTAAATCATTTTCTAAACCTATTAAATATAGTATACTTTTAAGGAATGAGAAAAAAAAAACATTTTTTGGTTACAAACATTCTAAACTCATTATTTTCTTGTATTTAATTTTTGCAAATTTAATATTGAGCTTGAACTGTGATGCACCCTATATAGCATCAGAGTAATCAAGAAATTATCTTCACATTTTACACAGAAAATTTTAGTAATATATTCCACCATATTATAAATGTATTTAAAATAAAATGAGCTAAATTCAAATTTTAAAGTGTGCAAGTAATATGATTGTATGCATTATACATTATATGCAATGAAAATATAATGCAATATATGAGAATACTATATTTATGAGCTCTTATAAACAGGCAACACAATGGATGTTTAGCTGTATGTTGAATTCTTATTGCTAACATCTTACTCTTAAGTCTATTACTCTATGAAATAATCTTAAAGCATATGAATTTAAAAAGAATTAAAAATATTAATAGTGATAAAATCTAACACACCATCAATGAATTAACTAGAAGAAAAAACTTATGAAAACATTCTTTGAAATGTCTTTGTAATTCATTGTCCACGAATTGTATGAAACTCATTTCTTAATTAAATAAGTACTCAAAGGCACAATGTATCCTCATTTTCCTGCTGAATAAGCACCAACAATAGTTTCTGTCTCTGTTCAGTTGTGGTTTGGCTGGAGTTTAAGACAACCATTCTTTGTTTTGTGGATTTCATCCCTCCTTAACAGGAGGTCCCCTAACTATGAAACTCAATTTCTTTCCCTAAAATTGTAAGCTAATATAAATATATAAGTATGGACTTTTCAGAGAAGCCTTGAAATATATACTTGGCAAATTTTATCAAATTATTGTCACTGTCCTTTTTAAATAGTTTGTTAAGGTATCAAGACTCAGACAACAAAGAATATACATTTCTCTTTCTGTAATTATGTGTGCACTCAGCTAGAACAAATTCTATAAGACATAAATACTATGTATCTTATATAATATACAACATAAATGTATATTGTACTTAGTATAATTATTTTATGCTTGCATAGAGTTATTGGGTTTAGTTTTGTTCTGGAGATACTGTACCTAATCTAGTTTTAAATAAACTTTTTCATTAATTTTAATCATAACAATTATTTAATGATGCTTGTTAGTCATTAATGGGTTAACATATAATTTTAAATTATTTCTAGAGATATAGCATTACTAAAGTTTAAGCTTTAGACTCTTTGCTTGGCATAGCTTCTCAGTTCCTTTCCCTCACAACAGTTTGTCCTATGAGATTACATTAAACTTTGCTCATCCTCCATCCCATTGACATGGTATCAGACCTGTGGAGGTTCTACTGCTCTCTGACACGAACACAGCTTTGGTGTAAAATGCAGTCAATGAGGTGACGTATGAACTGACGTTTTTCTACATTTTTCTTTTGTGACCTTTCCTATTGAAGACACAACAAGAAAATGTGCAGTGAGATCCCAATCCCCAAATAAGCAATACTGAATTCTAAGTAATAATTCTAAATAGGAATTAGAATAAAAAAGAATTTTCTACATAATATCATGAAAAAAAGATATGGGAATTTTGACACACTTGAGTAAGACAAATCAAAAGGAATATTCTATCTGGATGTAGTTTGGAAATTATAAGAGTATTATGTTCATAAAGTATTGCCCAGGGTGAAGTTATATGGTTGGCTTATTGTGTACAGGGCCATTAAAATTCAGCTCATTTCTGAGGTTTCATATTTACAGCTAGAAAAGCAAATATTTTACTCTTCTTAAGTGTTTTTTTTTTTTCTTCAAGAAAGTTTATTCCAACACTTTTGCTTGACTGGATAGAGTAATGATATTTTCAACAGATTTAACATGAATGGAATAGAAATCTGTATATACCAAGGCCATGTATATGTTCATATTAGTAAGAATCAGCCTTGATAATACTGAAAACTTTGATTCTCTAATGTTATGAAAGTTTTTCAAAAGTTCATGCAACAGGAAGCCTATTGCTCAGTAAAGTGAAGTAAACTGAACTCTGGGAGCTTTACCTATTCCGGTGGTAATCTTTCTGTTCTTTTTGATTAAATCTAAAATCTGTACACCATGCTTTTGAAATTCCATTTTCATTGAAAAGCAACATTTGCAATTCTGTCGCAAAAATCCAATATTGAAATCCACGGTACAAATTAGTTCTCAAATGGTGCAAGCGTCTCTAGTCGGTGCTGAAGTCTGAGCTGCTGTCAGGGGCAATGAGTTCAGATGAACAACGTGACAGACAGTGAGTGACAATGACACAAATTAGTGCTTAATTTTGGTGCTGACGTTGGATGAATATGGCCGGAGATAATATAGCACACTCCATTTTCAATTTACTTAATTT
Source organism: Microtus oregoni (assembly GCF_018167655.1). Classification (NCBI taxonomy): domain Eukaryota; kingdom Metazoa; phylum Chordata; class Mammalia; order Rodentia; family Cricetidae; genus Microtus; species Microtus oregoni. The sequence goes on from NW_024543089.1 coordinate 25,110,506, forward strand.
TTAAGGGAATAATGAATGAGATATGAATGAGGAATGGAGCATTTTCTACAACCTAGTGAGGCTTGTTTATTCTTTTCTAGATAACTTCAGAATACACCACTAGATACTGCTTTCCAAATGTCTTATTTTTTCTTACAGTGAGTTTTTTCTCCCACTACCATTATTTAGAAAGTGTTCACAGGGCTGTCTTTCTATGGTCTGTCTGGGCTTCATTGAAAATCCTCTTGAAGGAAATGAATCAATGAATGAAAATCACCATATAAACAAAGAACAAAGGTTTATCTGACTTTTTGGAATCCACAATAGGATGGTTGCAGTCAAGTTTATGCACTCATCTTATAGGGAGGGGACTATTTCTAATAACACTTGCTCTGAGTATCATGTAAGTGTTACTACATAATCTTGTTTCTTTGAAAAGTTTGGAAGTCGTCTTCTCCCAGATAAACTAACTGCAGTTTCTTCCCTTTGCTTTTGGTTTCTCTTCCTCCTTCTAACCAAATATTGTCTTTTCTCTTCCCTCACCACCCCCTTTAAGTCTGAAGCCATCAATCCATGAATTTAAATATCCTTGGAAACGGAAAGTAATCTAGAAGGTTATTAGCATATTGTTATAAATGTTAATGGCCTGACACCAAGGATGGCCCTTGTCTTTTATGGGGGTTGTTGTGAACATTATGAGTTTAAATGGGGAAAATCTTCCCCATTCAGCACACAGCCCTGGCCCTTCATTCACTTGTCAGGAGCCCATTGTGTGCACAAACCTTGTCAGAGGCTGGGGGCTGTTCAGTAGCAGCAGCTTGCTATTGAATGTTGGGAAGAGGGCTGTTGGGATGAGGGAAAGCCTGGACTAGGCAGCCAGGTGGTGGCCAACTGGCCAGTAACTGACAGACAATTTAACCTAACTAGCCTGTACAGTCAGGCCGGCAGTACAAAAGACCCACATGTGTCCTTAGCAAGCTTCATTAACTCTTTTGGCTCAGGCCCTACTCCTCTGACATATTAATTAGTTACGATGCTTTCTCTTGCTCCAACTTAACCTTGCCATTGGTCAGTCAATTCAAGTGGATCCATTGAGAATTATTAGAATAATATGCATGCAAAATTGCTGAAAAAATATGGTTGAAGAGGAAAAATATGTTCCCTCCCTGAAATTATTTCATATGAAACTGTAATGATAAGAAAATGAGTGGCTGCTCATACTTGACACAATAACCTTTCCTATATTGTTGATAAAAATAGGACGTGTCAAGTGGATGGATGACGAAGAGGAGAGCCCCTTCCTCCTTCTGTCACATTGACTAGGCAGCAAAAATACTGTCAGCCTATAGTTTTCAACATGTTAATTTCTCTCTGTGGATCAGAGTTACCTGACCATGGAATTAGAAATTGGTTCAACATTTCAAAAAAAAATTCTAAAAATGGGATATTGTAGATAATTTTAAAAGTAAAAATCAGTGCAAAGTATTCAGAATACATGTTTCATAAATGTACAAGTATAGATTTACACTTAAATTGTTCACTGACTAAAGTGATGAGATTTTTAAAGCTCTTATATTTTCATATTTAATAATAAAGACATATCATGCAAACTATAACTATAGAGACACAGTACTGATTATGATGATAATAAACCTAGCTTACATCTTTTGTTTCTTTTCTTTTTGGAATATTTCCAGAGAAGAAAGTAGTTTAGAAAGCCTAAAGGACCATAAACAAACAAAACGCATTCTATGTGTCTATTGTCACTAGAAGCTTCAGTGACGATACTTTCAACCTCTCCCCACTCAGATATCAAGTCCATTATGAGAGCAAATGCAGTCAAAGTTTATCATCTTATATCTAGTAAGATGTCTACAGAGACAATATCATGGAACAGTCATATAGGCTCAGTGTGGAAAAGAAGAAAGCTAGTAAGAACAGCTTCTAAGTTGTGTAGTTGTTAAATATAAAATCTTAAAATAAACTTAAAAATGAATAATTCTCCAAGTAAATTTTCACCTTTAAACAATTCATTGCTAGAGGGAAAATCTCCCTGAATATTTTGAGACTGAGCTCTGTTTTTGTTCCTCCTTACTCTTTCAATTGGCATACACTGTAGTAGACACCAGTATGCCACTTTGAACATAGTGTGTTTTAGTAGACTTTCCAATCTCCTTGCTTCCCCTATGTAGAAACTTTACTTACTGGCACTGCAATCATTCTTTATTTCAGTCTATGTTTTGCTTGTTTAAGTATTCAAGGATTATATACATATTCCATCTAGGGAAATTATGTATTAAATATCAGTGGGTCTTAGGTTCTCACACACAGCATTTTTAAAGGTACAAAATATTTTTTAAAAGATAACGATATTTTCCAGAGGCACCCAAGTCTCCGTCCTGAATGACAAGCAGTCCGAATGCTGCCGATCAAGTAAACTATGTAGGCAAGTTTAATATGAGTATTGTGTTTTTATATTTAACAGAAAAATGATAGTGTCTGTAGTTCCATTAAGGGAGTTTCTATCTGTTGTTAGATTGTGCCTATTGATTTTTAAATAATTTGTAAATAGCTTCTGTATTTAAATAATTGGAATATCACCTTAAATAGTAAAATTACATAAATATTGATTAATTCTAGTCCAACAGTCTTCAAAAACAAGTCTTTATTTATTTATTTATTTACGATTTCTGTCTCTTCCCCGCCACTGCCTCCCATTTCTCTCCCCCTCCCCCAATCAAGTCCCCCTCCCTCATCAGCTCAAAGACCAATCAGGGTTTTCTGCCCTGAGGGAAGTCCAAGGACCACCCACCTCCATCCCTGTCTAGTAATGTGAGCATCCAAACTGCCTAGGCTCCCACAAAGTCAGTATGTGCAGTAGGATCAAAAACCCACTGCCATTGTTCTTGAGTTCTCAGTAGTCCTCATTGTCCACTATGTTCAGCGAGTCGGGTTTTATCCCAGGCTTTTTCAGACCCAGGCCAGCTGGCCTTGGTGAGTTCCCGATAGAACATCCCCATTGTCTCAGTGTGTGGGTGCACCCCTCGCGGTCCTGAGTTCCTTGCTCGTGCTCTCTCTCCTTCTGCTCCTGATTTTGACCTTGAGAGAGCTGAACAGAGAATTCTCAACAGAAGAAGTTCAAATGGCCAAAAGACACTTAAGGTCATGCTCAACTTCCTTAGCGATCAGAGAAATGCAAGTCAAGACAACTTTAAGATACCATCTTACACCTGTCAGAATGGCTAAAATAAAAGACACCAATGATAGCCTTTGCTGGAGAGGTTGTAGAGAAAGGGGTACACTCATCCATTGCTGTTGGGAATGCAAACTTGTGCAACCACTTTGGAAAGCAGTGTGGCGGTTTCTCAGGAAATTCGGGATCAACCTACCCCTGGACCCAGCAATACCACTCTTGGGAATATACCCAAGAGAGGCCTTATCATACAACAAAAGTATATGCTCTACTATGTTCAGAGCAGCATTGTTTGTAATAGCCAAAAACAAGTATTACCTTGAGTGCAAATCAAATTAATTATTAACTTTAATTGCATGTTTATAAGTTAAAGTTACTCATGTGCTCACAAAGGGCTTTTCCTTCTAAGTTTATTAAGTATCAAGTTAAATTTTAAACATCAGTGTGTGATATCAGCAGAGGTAACTAACTACTAAAGCAAGGTATTTTTACAAACTTATGAGAGTTAATTTTATTCACTCTAATTATAATTATAGAAATTTATGGATTTGAATTCATTTGTTTGTTTTGCTGGATTATTTTAATATTTCTGTGTGTGTGCATTGTGTGTATGTGTTATGTTTGAGCAATGACACCACAGCACGCATGAGGAGGTCAGAGAATGACTGTAGGAATTTATTCTCTCCTTCTGCTATGTAGATGTTTTGGACAGACTTAAGTTGTTAGGCTTGGTGACCTAACTTGAAGAATTTTATATCATGTGTAGTTTGAATATATGTCTTAATTAGAGTTTCTATTGTTGTGATGAAACGCCATGACAGAGAGCAACTTGAAGATGCAAGGGTTTATTTCACTTACACTCCCACAGCCCAGTCCATATTTGAAGGAAATCAGTGCAGGAATCTGGAGTCAGGAACTGATGCAGAAGCCATGGAGGAGTGCTTCTTAGTGACTTGCTCTCAGCATTCTTGTTTTTCAACCTCCAACAAACAGTCATTAAACTCTGAGTACTCCCAATGGCTTTTAACCCAAGGTCCAAATGCTACCGCAGTTCTCTCCAAAACACATGGCTGTGCCTGTCATTGTAATTCTGTGGATACCTTAATTTCTTTTTGTCAGGACTCTCCATGGGAGCAGTTCTCAGAATTTATTAAGAGAGTTATAAAATCATGGCAATGGAGAAATGACACCTGAGACACTGAAAAACCAGTCCTCTGTCCTTGAGAATGGGTGCTTCATCAACCAGATCAGTACCAGCACAGCTGTCCTCTCACCGCAGGGCAAAGGCTATTAGTCACACAGCCTAAATGATGTGGTGCCTCTGTAGTCCCAGCTTGGAGTCAGGAGATTCGGCTTTGAAGGTAGAATGCTGGTTGTCCTGATAGAGAAGGAGTCAACGGCAATAACAGCACAGCAGATCGACTCCGCAAGGCCAGTGCAGCAAAAGACAAGAAGGAAGTCCCTGAAACATGCCATTTTACCTGGGCTCCTACCAAAATGTGCCACGCACACCTGGGAGGGATTTCCTACATCAATGGGGCAACTGTTTACCGGGTGGTCCTCATTCAAGGGATTCCAATTTGTGGCAAGTTGACATGAAAACTGATAGATAATATTATATAAGATTGATTAGAAGTATATAAAAATAACATTGTTGGCTCCTCTCTTGTGAAAATGTTTTTTATGTTTACATGGTGTGTGGTTTGTATATGTGTATTCCCCATCTGCGTGTAAAAGACAGAGGAACACCTCAGATATCTTCGGCTGCTCTCCACCCTAATCTCTGAGCCAAGGTCTTATTGAACTAGGAGCTTGCTGTTTAAGATAGCCTTACTGGATATGGGCAGCCACAATGCAGGGGGTTGGAATTCCGGTCTCTGTGCTGGTCCAGCAGGTGCTTTTGCTTATGAAAACATTTCCCCACCCCCCTCAGATATTTTTAAATTAAGCAAAGCTCCAAAAATTTGATGACATAAGGTTTTTAATGAAGAAATAGTTTTTTTATTTTTTCAATTTGGCCCTGAACCTTTCACCTGAGGAAATAAACATGTGTTGGTTATATTTGGCAGTAGAATGTTGTTTTTGAAAATATACCCCCTTTTGATGAAATTTAAAATAATACTTGAACGAATTGGGTTACAACTGCCAATGCTACATAATTTAAAGTGTTGTAAAAATAATTGGTGTTTACAAGTACAATTTGCTCCAGGAAAATTTGGAAGCACTTTAATTTGGAAAAATGTCAGTGTTTTAGGATGTATTTTATACCAGCTGTGTCTAGGTTTAGAGACCCTCTAAGCACTAGTCAAGTTTGTTCTTTAAAGTAGTGTTATTTGTGTGTGATATCAAAATGTCTGACATTTATTATTGTCTTATACTTTAATCTAGCATAGAGAGAGAGAGAGAGAGAGAGAGAGAGAGAGAGAGAGAGAGATATGAAAGGGAGAGAATAAAAGCAAAATGTTCTTTTCTTTAGGAATTTATTTCTAATTTTGATTAGACTGAATCAGCTTATTTATCGGTTGTTTTAATGGTACAAACTCCAGTTCATCCTGGCTCAGCTACATCAATATCACAGCAGAGCAGAGGTGATGAATATCTTCAGTCCTTGACTTGAAAACATCATCTTTCTATTTAGGATTTTGTTGTGCCTTTAATATTGTCTTTCTATGTCTCTGTGAGCTCATCTGCACATTGAGAACAGTAATATGAGTGTCGCAAAATTGTTTACAGCTACAATTTAAAGTATATTATGAACATTAGCTGTCTTAAATCTAGTATAGACGCTGTACATATGTAATTAAATGTCTATTAAAATGTTTGTCACTTGTTACTCATTGTGTAAATTACTTGAACTGCATATGGGACATACCAAAGGAAAATGAATCCAGGGGGTGAATACAAACTTTGAATTGACTATCAGAAAATTAAGTATATTCAGATACTTTCCTTAGATTTTAGGAAATTATGCAACAACAGATACATAAACCAACACATATTACCCCCATGTCACATATGAACTCATAGTAAATTTTTCTTCATATAGAAGAATGACTAATTTGAAAAATTAAAATATTTGATGAGAAGTGAAATAGACTAAAGGAATGTGTGTGTGTGTGTGTGTGTGTGTGTGTATGTGTATGTTTGACTTTCCAAAACATACATGTTTTTTTCTAAATACTTCCAATTCCTATGTATCTTCTAGCATGTGCAGAATTCTAGTCAGTTACCTGCCAGCAACTTTATATACCAGATCTGCAAAAGATACTTGTCTGGGTGTTGTTCATTCCGTGGTGTGCACTGACAGCTTAGTGTTGAAATCTCTAGGGGCTTCTAGCAGCAATCGCAAGCCAAATGCCCGACTTTCCTGTTCACAGTTGTAGCTCTAGCCATAAAAAAGATTTATTTCTTCTGCATCTGCCTTCTCCCTTCTGATTTGACATTCCTCCACCTTGGTAAGTAAACAACTTCAGAGACTGACATAACCTGACAACAGAGACAGGGAGAGATGGTTTCTCTTCGTCTGTCAAATTTTCAGCTTTTATCAGAAATTCTGGTTGAAATTATCAGTTATGCTTAAGATTTAGTCTCTTGTAAATGGATTTTGAAAAGCTACACAAGTTGCCAGTACAAGTATAAAACAGCAAATCTTCTAGCTGTTCATACTGCTTAGTGATTGCTAATTAATGTACTGTTTCATCACAGCATCCTGTATTCCTCCTTCAGGAGATTCTAACTGTGGTCCTGGTACCACCACATGCATTTACATCCCTACTTGTTGCTTCTTGCTCTCCTCCTCTTCTCCTACATCCCATTCTCTGACTTCAAAACACCTTTTACTTAGGTTGTTCGATTCAAATGGTTTTGGCTAATGAATTCATTTACACAAAATGAAAATGCAAGCCCAAGGATTGTAAAAACAATATTCTTAAGGAACCAAAATTGCAGACCCAAGATGGATGGTTTGTTTTTGCAATTTTTTTCATTTTTCTATTGATATTTCAGGTCTTCTTTGTGATTTTTATTAAAATCTTGAGTAGAGTCTTCTTAAATCTTTGACAGTACAGTCCATTTATTATTATTAAGAACCACAAATTGATATTAATTAATAAACTACATTTTGAAAGTTTATAATTAAGACTCAGACATAGTGTATATAATTATTAGTACATACACATTCATGTACACAATATTTGTTTGTGTATATATATATATATTCATACTTGACTACATTAAAATTCTCTATTTTGGCTTCTAAACACATGTAATGGACATGTTGTCTGATGTAAATAAACTGTGTCAGAAAGCACACGGTGTCACGCGCACTACAGCAATGAGGAAATTTAACGGAGGTCCGGCCGTGGAGCCATACATCATGGTAAAGAGGCACCTTTTTATTTTATTTTTTTTAAAAGAAATTCTTGTTCTGAACTTTGAACCCTGGGGAATAGTGGCTTCTCTAAGCTATTATTTATTACTAGAGATGTAACATTATCTGGGAGGTATCAGGTAATGGAACATTATTCTGTGGACAGAACTTCCTTTTAGTTGTATTGGAAAATATAAGGACTTTTCTGGTATTATTAATGCTAGAAAATGCTATTAGAAGAGTTATTTATTTTCATAGCATACTTTTGACTTATCTTTAATGTCATAAAATTTCATATTATGTTTTTAGGGATAAAGCAATAAGAAACATTTAATGTACCTTCCTTTCAGAGGTACCTCACGTTTTTCATTATGGTTAAGGTTGTAATATTGTGCTTCAAGCCGTGACATATTACATCCAACAAAACAATCAAATTTGAAAATATTTACAGTACAAAATCTAGTTAATAACATGATGTATATTACTAATTGTGAAATATCTTAAAGAGCAAAAGACAAGGCTATGTATTTTGTTATATATATTATTTTCCTTTTCCCTCTTAAAACTGGAAAGAAACGATTGGTTTCAGTGCACCCAGGCATCTTCGAAGTGTTACTTATAATTTATTGGAGTATTAGATTGTTCCAGGCACATTTTCACATTTTAGAATTTCCAATCACAGGAATATTATTGGAAAGGGAATTGAGTTGGAAGATTAATTAACACTCACTTCTGAGCATCCTTTTTACTGTAACACTGACCTCAAGTCTTTCTGATCTGTACTAATTATCACACTGGGAACGGAGTGTTGATAGACTAGCCGAGAAAGGGTTTTAAATAAATCTGATTAAACACACACACACACACACACACACACACACACACACGAAATTTAAGAGAAAGTACTGTAATCTGACTTTATTTCTGAAATTGCAGAACACACCCTCAACAACCCCCGTCGTATAACGAGAAGTGAGTTGTCTAACCCAGAATGAGGTTCTTCATGATTGTCCCTCCAGATTAGTCCAGGATAAAACGTAAATCTTCTCTTTGTTTTGCTTGGACTGAGGTCAATGGCAGTGCAGAGTAGGGAGCTACGTGGATAACTTCCTTAAAGACAGCCTTTGTGCCTATGCTAAATTTATACTCAAATGTCGCCGATATTTTTAAGCTCTATCTGTAAAAAATTAAAATTTCTGGAACAAATGTGGACAATGAAATCTTTGCCCAGTTATTTTTATACTTGTTCCTGTTGCTGCAGTGGTACAAATGGATGAGACCAATTCAAACACACATGAAGTCACATGCCCCCAGCAGGGTTTCATTTGTGCTTAGTGCCATGGTTTGGTGCAAATGTCTTCCATGTGTGTGATTGTTTTCATTTTTGACATTGTCATAGGATGAAATCAGTAGAACACTTTTTTAATGCCCTGATATTTAGAAGCTGAGTAATTTTAATGTCTGATTGCGCATTAACAAATATGGCTCAAGAGGTTTGTATGCTCCTATCAATTAAGGTCATCAAGGAAACTAAAACTTACAATAAAATGGTGTGCTCTGTGCTCAGGGGAATTTGAAAAACTTGTCTCCTTACTTTTGTTATGCAGAAAACAATCATTTCTTTACTAAAAATATATAAATATTTATTATATCAATAATTATTTTCTCCAAATACTATGTTTTGGAAAGGATTTCATACATAAACTATTTTATATATACCTGGCTTGAGTGTAGAAGTGTTTAAACTTTATTTTGCTCTTTCTTTTACAATTTCCCAACTGAAAACTGGATAACTGATTTATGTGTGTATGTCCCAGACTGATAGATATTATATCTTTATTTATATTTTTTATGCCCAGTTCCTACCATACTATAAACAGAGGCAGACTCACTTTCTCTTGATTTCCAAATCTGTGTCCATCCACTCAATTCCACCAAGCAAAGGAAAGATGAGACCACATTATTAGATTTATAGTGTATACTTTTGCTGACTGGCATGTGATGGAAGCATTGGTTGGAAAGCCACAGTGATGCTTTGGGTCAAGTGTTGTTTTGATTTGAAGCTTATTTTTATAGTAATCAGCATATTAAACCTTGCACTACCTCCTAATATATTTATAATGTAGTTGGAAGGCAGCAGTTGAGTTGTGTTTTAGGGCCAGGCAAGGTGAGGCTTTGTTTGCCTTGTGGTGCAGTTGATAAAACAACTGAACAGTTTCCAATTTTCCTCAACTCCAGCTTTGCCATTTATTTTTCTCTGCAATTTTTTTTCCAAGCAAAGAAAAATAAAGCCTCTTACGTCCATAAAATTGTGACATGGCAATTTGAATGTTGGATGAAATTAAAAGTTTGTAACTGAATTGTATATGGGAATAGCTCAAGCAAGTAGTTTGGTATAATCTGTAAGAGATACTTAGATTACAGGAGTTGAAATAATTTCTAGAGGATAGATGAAAACAAGATAAAAGAGACTTATGACCAGGATGTTAAAAGTCTTATGAAGCATTAACTATTTTAAAAAGAATATTTTCTATTCTCACTAGCATACAACAGCTAGAATATTTTGAAATGCCTTGGAAAGACCCCTTACTTGGAAATTATCAGTTACCTTATAATGACCATTACGTGGTGAGTAAGCTATTTATGTGTAGAAGAATTAAAATGACTGCTTGCTCTTATTTTTTAAACAAATCCCTATTCTAATTTTTTTTCTGAGGATTTCAGTGGATTCGTAAGCACTAATTTGATATCTGTGTTCCTAGAATTGTAGATGAATTTTAACAAATATGAAAGAATACCTGAGTTTGTCATCTAGTTCAATAATTGTAACAAATGCAAAGCAAGTAGTTATGTAATTACACACACTCTGAATCCTAAAATCTGGATTAAAATATTTGAGAGAATATTCATTCAAGTTGCTATATTTTGTAATCAGTTATGACTACAGAAAATGAAAGAGCCATATAAGCTTAGTAAATAAATAAAAACCTGTATAAGGGAAATGGTAGTGGAGACAGTCTTGAAATAGTGTTTTCATATTTAAACAATATGCATTTCTCTATTTTAATCAAGTAATCAATCAGTAACAAAGACTGAGTCTTTCTTCACTGTTTACCCCATCAGCTGTACAATGTTGGGTTCAGACACAGATAAAACAGAAAATATCTTCTTCAACATTTATAAATGTTAAAATTGTAAGAAGAATATATTAAACAGAAGTTCTTCCCTTCTAAGCAGATATTTTTGTGGGACAAACACTTCTAAACCGAGAACCGCGAGTGACAGGTGGTACATCCAAGACCCTACGAGGCCTGGTGGTGGAGAAATAAAAACCTCAATGTAGAAGTGGTTTTCAATCCTTTCAATTATTATTATTTATCAAAATTGGAGACCGTTGTCTAAGAGATCTTGTAAATATTAGCACCAGCATGGTTTCAGACTGTTTAGGCACTTGAGTAAGTGGGGGAACTTTAAACTGTACAGGCGCATAGTAATTCTCATGTGTCCAGATTTCTGATGGAATTATACTCTGAGGGTTTTCTCATGTCTACTGCTTACCCTGTCATGTGTGTTTTCTTCTTGTCTTCCTTTTCCTATCATCTCTCTTCCATTGTTTTCAATTCAGTTCACCTCTTGTACTGAACAACAAACAGGGATCCCATACCACTCTCTATTTCTTTCACCGGAATATGCCATACTCAGTGGTGACTTCGTTTTGTCCCAAATATGCCTCTCTTCCAGTTCTTCTTGACATCTGTGAATGCTCACTCTGGGAATGTGAAATTACTACTTAGGCTTGCTGTGTGGTGCAGAAAACGTGGCTGCTCACTATGGAGAATGGCCAGGTCATTGCAGCATAAAGTTTGCAACTGTCATTTTTAAAAGAAGACCCAGGAAATCCTGTAAAGTTTGATAGAGCAAATTTCCAGGTTGTAAAGGTGATCAGTTGATTGTACATGCCACGCAAAGATCTACTTATTTTGAGTGAGTACATCTAAATAGTCTGGTTTGCATTATATCATCAGGAGGAAGATAAATTTTCCCTGAATTAAAAAGAATCTATACAATATACAGCATTTGAGTACCAACCATACAGCTTAAACAAAAGCAGGTTGTTTTATCCTTAGCTGTATCTGTGTGTGAATTCTATGAATGTGTGATCTTTTCTTTTATCTGGACAAAGGATACACGTATGCTAAAGTTGAGATAGAATGGACACGAATTAATGCATCTAAGAGTACAAATGACAGATGGTTAAGATTTCAGCACTCTCCATATTAAAGAGAATCTTAGAAAAATTAAAAAATGAAGTGTTTTTAACATTTCCATGAAATGTTTAAAGTCAAGTATTACTGCTTTACAGAATAAATAGCATATATTAATAACAACTATAATGTTTTAGATAAATAATAATTTTCTATGAACAATAGGTATTTTTATTGGATCACATAAAGAAAGAATTTAACCTTGTTAGACTTTCAGATATTTTGATTCCTGAAGGGAAAAGTTGTTTCAAATCCCAATATGCTGTAAAAACATCCCCAATTATTTTTGATGACAGACCCTGATAATTAAAATAATTAACTTTATCTCTCATTTGTTTGTATGTATCTATTGATAAATTTAGTTTTATATATGTGCTTGTACTTTTTGATATCTAGGAGACAAAACTGAAACAAAAGTTAAAATGGAATCATATAAATATCAATCTATTTTGTAATATGCTCAATCTTCCCAAAAATTACTGGCCCCCAAAGATGTCTTGATCCCATCCAAAACTTTCCTAAACCATGCTTTCACTAGAGTCTGAAAGGTTCAGTCATTTTTCATCTTTGACATTAGATTTCTTCTTGCTATGTCCCTTTACTGAAGACTTAAATTGGGTATGTTGGTGCATTCCTGACAAAAGGTTATATCCATTCCTGCTCAATATAGTCTTTGACAGAAAGTAAAATCATCACCACCACCACCACCACCACCAACAACAACAACACCCCAACAACAACAAACCAAAACATATCTCTATGGGAAAATAATGTTCTCCCTTGTAATAATAAAGGGAACACAAGATTGTGCTTGGAGGCATATGTGAGTGCCTGGTTTGTTTGAGTGACTTCATCAAACTAGAACTACCCCTCCATATGCTATGGCATCTCATGGGAAGTTCCAAGCCACAGAGATTTCTTGGCATCAAAACCACTGCATTGTGTTTGTGCTTAAAAGACCTCCATTCATGGAGTTGGTAGTTTACATTGGCATTAATCTAATTACACCGCGGTTGTTTTGAATTTAGTTTAGATATGCCATAAGTGATTCTATTTTCAATAATCACAAGCAGAGATTGCAAAGCAGCAGTCAATGAGGACTTTTCAAATAAACAAGTCCAGGAACAACCAAACCCTTGTGTTTTTCAGGAGTATAATCCAAAATATAAACACATGCTGAAATGCTTTTTTAAAAAACCAGCGTACGATACTATACCCATGGAACACAAATATTTTCATGCCAAACTTCCCGGTAGCCATAGTGAATGCTGAAAAAAAATTAAAGAAAACTGTTAGGAATCAGTAACTGTGCACGTGTTCTGTGCATCTAGTGATGATGAGTGTGTTTCAGTGAAATGGTGATGTGTAGCTGGGCAGAAGGATGGATGTTTAAGGAAAAGAACCAGCTGCAGACATACAAATATGCCAAGCTCATACCGATTGTCCAGCTATCACCAGCTCATCTAAGCACTCTCAAACCTTTGTCTATTCCCAGAGACTGATGAACATACATAGTATGGAAAATGCCCTTTGTTTCTCCGAGTCTATATAATACTAAAGCTAATTTTACTGTTTTTCTCCCCTTATTTCTATATTTTCCTCTGATATGTTTTATACTTTCTTTACTTGAGTATTCGATAAATAACTGAATATTTAAAATAGAAGTATGGTTAGCCACCACACTTAAAGAGGGTCTCAATGGTGAACATCCCAACACCCACAAGACAGAGGCAGAGGGTCTGTAGTAGTTCAGTCTTCCTCAGCTATATTCTGAGTTTGAAGCCACCTCTGGCCTGCAAGAGATCCTGCCAAAAAAAAAAAAAAAAAACTTGCAAAAGTTATGCCGAGCTAATACAATTAATACAATTTTTACAGCGTCAACATAATAAAATTATAAGTTCACAAGAGTTATAGCCTTTACAGTAAAAAGATTATTGTTGAATTCAGCAAATGCTACTTTTAGATTCAATGAATAAAAGAACTAAGTAAAAATTAATGACACTGTCTGTCATCCCTTAGATATGTATCAATGGGACTGATGTAGAATGGAGGATACAGAACTTGAAGAATGAATTTTGTCCATGATTTTTCATTCCACATGGGCCTCACAACCTCAGCAACACCCTCCCCTCATCCATGTCTACTGTCAGAGCATTCTTGTCTCCTAAATTAATACTTATGCAAAAGCAAATGATGGCTTGGCTCTCATATGTGTTTTCTTTCAGCAATTTGATAATACAAAGAATGAAATAAAGCCTGATTTAGAAGAAATGGTGTCTCAGTAGCAGAATGTCTACATTATGATTGTTTGAACAATTCATGTTTTTCTTCACCCTGTCTTCCTCCCCTCTTTCTTCCCTCCCACTTCCTCTTAAACTTTTCATTCAGTAAGAAGTAGTGCATGTCTATTGTTTGTGTTTATTGCATGATGAGTCTAAAACACTAGTGATTAGATATTATTTTGCTCATAAACCTATCTTGGTCAATTCTTGGTACATTTCCAAGAGATTAGTAAACTGCCTGATACAAGATTGTGACCTCTTCAAGGGGCTAATACCTTTCCCATCTATATTCAGTAAATGCCTTTGTTCTTCTACACATGGTACAAAGTTTACCTGTCAATATCTACTACTGCATTTAACAAAATTCAGACCGAATGACAAACCTACAACTGACCTATAGCTTAGTTTTTGTTTCTTTCTTAATTTTTTTTTAATTTCAAAGGCAAAACTGCTTGACCTATTTTCCATTGTCACAAATTCAATTATGAGAGATGAGAATAAGTCAAAGTTTACAATGCAATGCATTTTCTGATATTTGTGAGTTGTGCTTATGTAGTGGTGCCAATTACATTTATTAGCCTTCAATATTAAACAGCTGGCAGACTTCCACAGTATATAAATAAGACATTTGAGACCTGGATCAGTGCCATTTTGAATGCAGGCAGCTGGTGCTTTTTACAGTTTCATTCAACCTAGCATACTGATTCCACAGTGCCGTCAGTGTTTAGGTACATGGCAGGAGGAAAACCTGTTGTGAGTTGGGAATTCTATAGGAAAGTCTGTGGAGAAACAGAATGTTTCAAAGACTTGAAGGCCATGGATGACAGCGCACTTGTCTAATCAAATATCTTTCCTGAGCTTATTGTTGCCTGAGGTCTGTTTTTAATCCTTAATTGTTATTATGTTTTTGTTTAGGAATATTGTATTAAACTATGTGAAGTTAATTTCTGTCTTGTTTATTTTTTATCCTATTATAGAATATCAACTCTTTTCTTCCTATGTGTATTAGCCTAATAATATATTTAGCTAAATATAAAGTTTACACTCTCACTTTGTAGGATGAATTTACTTTGGAGACAGCATAGAATTTGATTCTTCTCATCTCTATAATTTTAATGTACATGTCCTCCCTTTGGTAAATTAATACACAAAAGTACTTTTGCTTGTCATCAGGTCAAATTAGTGTTTTCCAGAGGCCAAGTATTTACAGCATCTAATTTAATTTCTTTATAAAAATATATTTGTAAGATACAAAGATAAATGTTAATGGTTATAAAGTGAATTTTACAGTTGTTAATACAACAAATGTTAGCTGCTATTAATTTAAATTAAATGATACATCTATACAGTTATATATTACTAGAAACCTATTACATTTAGTGTGTGTGTGTGTGTGTGTGTGTGTGTGTGTGTGTGTGTGTGTATGTGTTGTGTGTGCAAGGACCTGTGTTTGGATGTGTCTGGATGGTCTCTAGTTAAGGTGCATATATGTAACTTGCAGTATAACTTGAAGTAATTAGTTTCTCTTTCCATCGTGTGGGTCCTAGGACTCAAACTTGGGCTGTCATGCTTAGCAGCAAGTGACTTTACCCACTGGAAAAATCTCACTGTTCTGAATATGTTTTTACTTAATATTGTCCTAAAATTAATTTTTAGCTAGCATACAAAATATTTCTTGATATCTCTAGTATGTGTGCAGATGTGTGTAGCAATGTTTATGTCGTCCTCTCTCGTGTGTGTGTGTGTGTGTGAGTGTGTGTGTGTGAGTGTGTGTGTGTGAGTGTGTATGTGTGTGTGTGAGTGTGTGTGAGAGTGTGTGTGTGTGTGAGTGTGTGTGTGAGTGTGTGTGTGAGAGTGTGTTTGTGTGTGAGTGTGTGTGAGTGTGTGTGAGTGTGTGTGTGAGTGTGTGTGAGTGTGTGTGTGAGTGTGTGTGTGTGTGTGAGTGTGTGTGTGTGTGTGTGTGTGTGTGTGTGTAGTCCATGACTGTAGTGATGGGGAAACTCTGTCTTCCAATCACATCTAATTAAGACCTGGCGAACTGGACCCTGGGAAAAAAAACTGGGAGGATCCAGATGCACTCTCTCTCTGCACAGTGCCCATCAGACAGATAGAAAGTTGAAACTCCCACTTTTGTAGCATGAGTTTTCCCCTTATAACCATTAAAATATAACTGTTATTCTTAAGCTGGCCTGGTTATTTACCATACCGTTCTAATTCGCTATATCTGGCACCCAACATGGGGCCACTACAGTCTCGCGAGCCCCTCCACCGCAGACGTAGACCACCCCCTTGGCTCGCGGTCTGAGAATCAAACCCCAGTCTCCCGAGTGACAGGAGGGGATACTCAACACTCCTTCAACAGAGCCAAAGAAAGGAAACCTGTCCTCCAGTCGAGCCATATTTCCCTTTTAGAAATGCTTCTTTAACGTATTTCAGCAAGGTTCCCTTTTTTAATGATTGTATGACTTGACAAATTTCTTTCACTTGTAAAAACAGTCCTGGGTTCCTTTTGCATTATTTTTTCCTCTCGGCAACTCTTTTAAAATAATTACCATAAGTAATCTGTTTTCTAATTTTAAAAAATGGAGTAGTAAGAAAGCATTAGTTTTCTGCAATACACTGTGTAATTTGTTGTTAATATGTCTTCCATTGTTCTTAGTCCTATTATTTTACACCAAGATTTAATAATAGAAAACAAATTTTAAACTCAGCTATTTGTATTAGAAAATATCATTTTATTCACATATTTGAGTTGGAAACAGCTATCTTATGGTATAGGAACCTGGGTCCTCAGACTCAACAATAGCCAGTTGAGTTGGAAACAGCTATCTTATGGTATAGGAATCTGGGTCCTCAGACACAACAATAGCCAGTGTCCTCTGCCTGCTGCACTTCCGTATTCTGCTGTTTAATCTTCATCATTTTGTGACACCAAACCTAAAAGTTACATGGCATTTCTTGACCTATGAATCTCATTGATAAATGTTCATAATCTTATATCCCTATCACTTACTAAACGATACCCATAAAAATGTAAGTTTTTCTGGACACCTCTGATCATGATGAATTAGTTTCTTTTTTTTGCCGATTCTCCTCTAAGCTGTCTTGGAACTACATCTATAAAAACAGACAAAACAGCATTAATAGGACAATATGGCAATCAATTAATTATTTGTATATAGGCATGGCCTTTTTTCAAATATTCAACTACTCCGTTTTCTGTCAACCTTATAACATGCTGCACCTTTAGCTCAAGTGTCTTGTACTCAGTTCATGAGGCTAGGTGCCTTCAAAGCAATAATACTTTTCTCACAGGCTGGTACTCTGAATTCAGTACCAAGGTGCTAGCTCTTTAAGAAGTCCTTGAGATACATTTAATCCACGTTTGTCTCTGCAGCTAATACATCTTCTCCCTGGGTCTCCAGATCCTCTGCCCATGTTTATGGGGAAAAATTCTCTTTAAGTTATTCTCAAATCTTTAGAGAATTTTCATTCCTGAAGCTCCTGTAACTTGTACCTTCAGCTGGTGTATTCCAATTTTCTTTTAAAGGAAAATGTCAAAGGAAATGGCTATAGGTTGGATCTTAAATATCCCCCCAAGTTAATGGATTGACTAGACCCCAACCCAATACTTCTGTAAAACAACATCAACAGAAGCCTTTGGGTACGGACCAGAGACAAGTCTTTAGATGACTAGGAACACAACGTGGAAAGCTGCCTGCGTCTCTCGCTTCTCATTCCCTTTCACCCATGACCATGCAGTGAGTGCTTTTGTTCTATCATAAACTCCTACTGAAATACATGGCCTCACTACAGCCCAAACACTAGAGCTGCCCAACCATGGACTAGACGCTCCCAGCATGAACCAAAGGAAACTTCCTTCTTTTTCAATTGATTATCTCCAATATTTTGTGGCAATATCAGAAATGTAGCTCATTTATCAATAAGGTCCTAAACTCTCTATGCAAGGGTAGGACTGCTTAGGATGTAAGAAAGCACACAGTTGTAGTGCAAATGACAATAATCTTAGGGAAAAGGGAAATCTTGTTAAGGTGTAATTAGAATGATATCACTTGTACAGTACACATCAGGAAGCATGAGGGCTCAGAAAAGAGATCTGGCGTGCTATATGAGTGGAATAATGAAAAATATATTTATTTAGGAACTACCAAAAATGAAAAAGCTAATAAAAATGGAAGAAAAAAAATGAGATATATCAGGCCATCAATACAGGAAAGCACAAATGCAATCTAAGAACAAATGTTGCTGTCAGTCCCTAGTATGATGCAGCCCTTCCTTAACCTTTGGGCAATTCATTTTTGAATTTTATTAACCTTCTTATATTGTGGGTTAAGTATCAGGATTAAACTAGGTTTATTTATATTATTAACTTAGAAAAATTTGGTCTTTAATGTTGAAATAACAGGCTATGGAGATATTAGACAAAAAGATACCCCTCCCCCCTTACGTCTTGTTTCTTTCTTGTTTTGCTGTTGTTTGTGCCAATGACATTATTTTCAGATTGCTAATTCAAATTAGAGGAAAAAAGAAAAATAGAAAACAACAGTCATCAGAGAATTCTGTGCTTGAAATACTTTTCTACCATTTACTAACAGATGTTATGAGCCAATATCAATGACCCTCCCATACCCCTCAAAACTTCCTCTCATCTGAAGAATTAGGTGAAAATAGCACTAACCACAGAAGATTTTTTTCAATGATAAAAGATTCAGTACTGGCAGATTCCATTTCCTAGAACAGCATTGGTCAGTAGGGCTCTCAATTGTTAATCAACAACACCAGGATTATTGTACAGCTTTCAATTTTTTCAAGTCTTAGTCCACCTTCTGAAATGTTTTCATTCAAAAGTTAATCAATTCTGCATTTTGATTGTTTCTTTTTACGGTAGTAGCCTCCATCTGTTGCACAGAGAAGTTTCCCAAATGTACCAAATTGTTATATAGTACTACTCAGTCAATGCAGAAATCATACATACAGATAGCATTATAAAAACTGAGCAGGTTATATTTAGGAATATAAGTATATTTGTACATATAGACATACAATAACAATTAGTGAACAAAGAGGCCATGAATGTGAAGGAGAGCAGGGGGTGGCTTATGGGAGAGTTTGGAGGGAGGAAAGAAAAAGGGAAAATGTTTCAATGAAATTGTAATATTTAAAATAAAACCAATAAGTTTTAAGAAGTTGATTAAGTTATCTTCTCATTAGTAGTTGATTTATATGGCATTGCCCTTGGTTCTGGGTTTCAGCAAGAGAATAATGAGAATATTCTTATTTCTTCTCCATAAGATGAATGCAACAACCTTGTATTCATCTTCATTTCTTCTCCAGTCCTTCCCACCACTTTCAGTGTAGTGTCTCCAATTCTGTACTTGCTTGCCATCTCTTGCATAATGAGAAAGTCCTTATATTCTAAACCACCACTTCTTAATTCTCCAACTTTCCACCAATTTTTAAATACAAACTACAATGACTACATGGAAAAGTGAGCCTTTGTCTTCGGATCACATCTCAAGAATGGACCCACATACTCTTCTATTACTTTTTTTTCCTTTTTCATGTGACACCTAGATGTTCCCTAGTGTAGAGTTTCTTCTTTTCTTTTTTGGTTTCCATGTTCCTTTATTAAAATGATTCCCAAGCATTCTTCCACATGCCCTCATTTCAGTCCTTTGTTCAAATACTATCTTTTGAGTAAATCTTCCTGGGCAATAAACAAACTTACTATCTAAAAACAGACAACCCACAAAATCCCTCATCTCTCAATAAACACAAATGTACTTTTTTCCTTACAGTCTTATTAATAGGGCAGTGGTGGTGCATGTCTTTAATCCCAGCACTTGGGAGGCAAAGGCAGTCGGATCTTTGTGGGTTCTAGGCCAGCCTGAGCTACAAGAGCTAGTTCCAGGGCAGCCAGGGATGTGCACAGAGAAACCCTGTCTCATAAAACAAAGAAAAAAAAAGGAATGCATCACTACACAAGAAAATGTATAACCTTAGGATTTTATTTTCTCCTCTATATGACTACAAGAAAAAATATGAGAGAAAATTCTGGTTGTATTGATTGCTATATTTCTTGCTTCAGCCACTAAAATCTAGACAGTATTTGACTAATAATGTTCAGAATTAATCATCTGAAACTAGCTTTGGCTCTCAGGAAACTGTCTAGTGACACCCAAATTTAGACGGTGTTCAGTGCTTTTGTCTTTTCCATAAGACTTCCCTCCTTGGCATGCAGTCTTTTTCTCTTCTTCCTTCCTCATCTATTTTTACTAAGCTTCCACTTTTGTTTGAATATCTTGTCTATGGGCTAAACCATGAACTGTATTCTTTTTTTTTTTTTATTGAAAGAAAAAGAAATTCCCGCCTCCTCCCAGCCTCCCATTTCCCTCCCCCCTCCCCCCACTCTTCTCCCACTCCCTCTCCAGTCCAAAGAGCAGTCAGGGTTCCCTGTCCTGTGGAAAGTCCAAGGTCCTCCCCCCTCCATCCAGGTCTAGGAAGGTGAACATCCATACTGGCTAGGCTCCCACAAAGCCAGAACATGTAGTAGGATCAAAACCCAGTGCCATTGTCCTTGGCTTCTCAGCAGCCCTCATTGTCTGCCATATTCAGAGAGTCTGGTTTTATCCCCTGCTTTTTCAGTCACAGTCCAGCTGGCCTTGGTGAGCTCCCAACAGATCAGCCCAATGTCTCAGTGGGTGGGTGCACCCCTCGTGGTCCTGACTTCCTTGCTCATGTTCTCCCTCCTTCCGCTCTTCATTGGGACCTTGGGAACTCAGTCCAATGCTCCAGTGTGGATCTCTGTCTCTATCTCCATTCATCGCCAGATGAAGGTTCTATGGTGATATGCAAGATATTCGTCAGTATGGCTATAGGATAGGGTCATTTCAGGTTCCCTATCCTCATCTGCCCAAGGAGCTAACTGGGGACATCGCCCTGGGCACCTGGGAGCCCCTCTAGGTTCAAGTCTCTTGCCAACCCTAAGGTGGCTCCTTTAACTAAGAATTGTGCTTCCGTGCTCCCCTATCCAACCTTCCTTTCTCCCAATCATCCCGTTTCCCCAAGTTCCCCCCATTCTCCCCTTCTTACTTTTCTCTCCCCATCTTCCTTTAACCCCATCCCACCCCACCCCCAAGTTCCCAATTTTTTGCCCAGCAATTTTGTCTACTTCCCATACCCAGGATAACAACTATATGTTTTTCTTTGGGTTCACCTTCTTATTTAGCTTCTTTAGGATCACAGATTATAGACTTAATGACCATTATTTGTGGCTAGAAACCAATTATGAGTGAGTACATCCCATGTTCCTCTTTTTGGGTCTGGGATACCTCACTCAGGATAGTGTTTTCTATTTCCATCCATTTGCATGCAAAATTCGAGAAGTCATTGTTTTTTACCGCAGCATAGTACTCTAATGTGTATATATTCCACACTTTCTTCATCCATTCTTCTATTGAAGGACATCTAGGTTGTTTCCAGGTTCTGGCTAATACAAATAATGCTGCTATGAACATAGTTGAACAAATGCTTTTGTCATATGATAGGGCATCTCTTGGGTATATTCCCAAGAATGGTATTGCTGGGTCCAGGGGTAGGTTGATCCCGAATTTCCTGAGAAACCGCCACACTGATTTCCAAAGTGGTTGAACACGTTTGCATTCCCACCAGCAATGGATGAGTGTACCCCTTCCTCCACAAGCTCTCCAGCAAAGGCTATCATTGGAGTTTTTTATTTTAGCCATTCTGACAGGTGTAAGATGATATCTCAAAGTTGTCTTGATTTGCATTTCCCTGATCACTAAGGAAGTTGAGCATGACCTTAAGTGCCTTTTGGCCATTTGAAATTCCTCTGCTGAGAATTCTCTGTTCAGCTCTCAAGGTCCAAATCAGGAGCAGAAGGAAAGAGAGCACTAGCAAGGAACTCAGGACCGCGAGGGGTGCACCCACACACTGAGAGAATGGGGATGTATTCTTTTTATTTGGTTCTGACACCAAGGGAAGCCGGTTTCTGATGATATAAGTCAGATTCCCAAGCTCCTTTCTGATGTTGTTAATCACACTCACCCTCCTTCTAGTGTCTCA
Organism: Microtus oregoni; assembly: GCF_018167655.1. Taxonomy (NCBI): domain Eukaryota; kingdom Metazoa; phylum Chordata; class Mammalia; order Rodentia; family Cricetidae; genus Microtus; species Microtus oregoni. Next base: position 25,132,700 of record NW_024543089.1, read on the forward strand.
CACTCACTTCTCATCAGATCCTGTGCTCAGGTACTTCCGGAATCTGATCTGGTCTTCTCATTCCCACCAATGCTGACACTTTCTGCCTCACTCTCTAAAAGTTCGTGTTTTTCATGTTTCTTCCTCTTACCCCACATAGCAGCCAGTTCATGACCATCCTATACCATGACTCACAACTATTCCTCTGTCCCCAATCTTTTCTGACTTTCATTGTGAAAAATATTTCAAATTCTTGTATATGGACTCAACTGATTTCCTCATCTGCAGAGAGATCCGTTTCTCCTCTAGGACTTCTATATTGTTACCTGGGCTCTCACCCTCACCCACACCAACGCTTCGCAGTGCTTCGGCTTACCAGGCATTCTCCTATTTCTTAGTCCAGAGGCTCTTTGTTCTTTCAATCTAGGGTGTTTTATTCAAAAGCGTATCTTTAGCCTAGGATCTCATTTCATTCAAGTATCTTCAAAAATGAATACATATATTGCTTACTGTATGCAAACTTCTATTAAACTCTTTTCTGTTTCCTTCTATATTTGTATTCTTGTTTTTGTTTTTTATACTGCTATATCTATCTTTTAAAGCATATGTATGTAAAGTTTGTATATGTGTGCGTGTATGTGTGTGTAGTTGTTGTTTATTAATCATTTTCCTCAGGTTGAATATTGATTCCCTGAGAATAGTACTGATTTGTAATTGTTGGAAGTTTCCAGGCCATAGCAGACATTCTGATCTACAGCAGCTTTCTGTTGAATAGTGACTAACACCTAAATTTATTCTTATAAGTTAAAAATCCAAAATCTATTTTTTCATCTTTGTCATAATGGTAGTATCAGAAAATTTGAGAGAATTGAGGTACCTAATAAGTAGCTGCTTTCCTTAGTCAACATAAGATCACTGTATATGATTATATACAGCATAGAAGCACATACTTCAAGTTTGGTAAAATGAAGGTAATTAATAAGCATGTGCTCAGTCCATGTATGATCACGATGTAAATATTATTAGTTTAGTAGAATACAAATACGGAATAAGTGTTTGCTTAGCTAGCAGATGATTACTGTGTAAATCCTTACTCTCACTCTCTAATTTTAAGATAAAGAATTCCTGTAAAATGTACACTATTATCATCTCCATGTTAGGCACAAGATAACTAGAGTTAACATACTAGCCAGCATAAAATTAAAAGACAATTAACATTTACTATCAGTTTTACTAATAGGGTATAGAATCTACCCTTCAGCATGCTATACTGAGCACTCATTCTTTCTTTCTTTCTTTTTTTTTTTTTAAAGAAAGCTGTGAGAGTGAAATAAATGTCTAACAATAGTGTGGTGCTATGGAGCTTGGTACAGTGTGGACCAGTGCGGCAATGGTTTTACTAGGCATAGAAGTAGTGCAAACTGTTTGTAAAGACATGATGACAGGCTCATTTATAATAAAATGCTAAGCAACAAAAGATTCCCTTAACTTTTACTTTGAATTATGCTCACTGAATTTTAAGAGAGTAAGACAGCTCATGCTTGTCATGAGTTGTAGTGCCCTTAAGTAAAATTAAAGAAACCCTAGATAAGCTTTAAAAATGAACTGCTGAAAGTTTAAATTAAAAATGCATTCTTCTTAGGAGAAAATCAATCAGTGTATTGTTTTTAAGAGAATGTCATGTGGACTAACTCAGCTTTAGCAGAATAAAAGATGTAGCATGCTTACTGCTGGCCTTGGATAATACAGTTAAAATAATTTTAAATGCACAGATTTGCACAGTGCTAGGCTATGTCCAAAAGTTTTACTATAGTATTTTCCATGCTGCTGATGCATAAATGAAACCAATGCTTATTAAATATTTCAATCATTAAAACTCAATTTCAAACCTGGCCTGTTTATCTTCAGAACTTAAGCCTGTAAGTCTGGAATCCATATGGTATTCAAGGTCAGAAGACTGAGAGTGTTTCTGCACAGCCTGGCTGCTACAGTCCTGAGGAGGTATCACTCACTGAAGTGTCTGCACTTTTAGCTTCTCATTGAAAAGCAGCTTCGATTGCAGAGACCAGAGGCATGTTCTGAAGAGTAACACATACTTGGTTAAATTGTAAACTTCCTATCAGAAGGTCCATAAAACTTAGCGCAGGATCCATGTCACACAAGTTAATTTCATTTCCGTCACTGTGAGTGCTGTACAGGTATATTGCAAATTGCTAAGGATTGCGACGGCTGTGACCTATTATCAGAGCAGGAAATTACATGGGTCTCACAGGTGATGTGTAGTGGGCTGCTGTCACTGCTCTGCATTAATTTCTAAGTCTTTGGCCATTTGTAATAATTCTGTAAATGCCGATCTTAGCAGTTTTCAGTCTAGACACGTTAAGCCCATGTGCATGGAATTTTCTCCCATCATTTTCAAACAGTTACACTCAATTCTAAAATTACCTTTTTATTGGACAATTTCACCTTGAACATTCTTCAAAGGGTTGGAAACATGATAGCCTCATTGTCCTGCTCCCTAATATTTGGGGGAAATTTATTCTTTAGAAAGTAGAACCATTTAGCAATACATGAAAATAAAGGTGGAGAAAGCCTACATTATGTTGTTTTTTCTTTTTTTCAGTTTTTATAGACTAGGTGATGATTCATCACCCAATGTAATTGACCTTCTCTTTTCTGGTATAGTTTTGAAAAACAGAAAACTTTTTACTTGTAGCTTTATATTGAAGATAGAAATATTTCCTTGTGTACATCAAGCCTTAACACTGACAACTTTTTTATTCTTTCTCTCATATTGACATTTATAAAAAAAATAAATTCAAATACCAGATGTAGTTGAAAGTATTTAGTTTTATTTCATTTAGGTATGAAAGCTGTAGGTAGATCTTACACTTTCCTGTACATTTCATTTTTATGTATATAGGTATTTGCCTTCATGAGTGCCGATGCATCATGTGCCTTCAGTGTCTACACTGGGTGAAAGAGCATTGAATCCTCCGAAATTGTGGTATGAGGTGGTTGAGAACCAGCATGTGGATCCTGGGAACTCAACCAATGTCCTCTACAAGAACAAGTGCTCTTAACCTCTGAGCTATCTCTCTAGCCTTTTCCTTACATTTCTTTTTTTTTCTTTTTTCTTTTTTTTTTTTTTTTTTTTTTTTTTTTTTTTTTTTTTTTTGGTTTTTTCGAGACAGGGTTTCTCTGTAGCTTTGGAGCCTGTCCTGGAACTAGCTCTTGTAGCCCAGGCTGGTCTCGAACTCACAGAGATCTGCCTGCCTCTGCCTCCCGAGTGCTGGGATTAAAGGCGTGCGCCACCACCACCCGGCTTTCCTTACATTTCTTGAATATCAATTGCTCTGGTCAGGAATTCCCTTATGTTACCCTGCCTTTAAAGTTTTTTTTTTCCATAGTTTAAAATGTGTTCTATTTTTCTCTAAAATTATATTCTGCACCTTCAAATTCGTCTTGTAAAATTTATGTCAACAATCCTAAAACTCTGTATCATAAATTTGATGACACACAGTTTCTAGAAAATGTCTTTTTCACTTCGTTCCTTCTATAATAAACTTGTCGTAGGCCTGATATTCAGTCAGTTAAGGACAATATCTGATAGAACTTAAGTACTGGTGCTTTTAATCCAATGCCTTATGTAACCAAATGCACATTTCTGTGCTTTGTTAATTGCAATATGTTTGGCACTTGGCACATCACATGCCGTTTAATTTTAGTTAATCTCTATGGAGTAGTTAACATAGCTTTTGGCACAGATGCTTCAGAATGTGAATTGATCCAAATTAGAGACCATCTAGAAATCAGCTCTGTGGGGGTGGAGATAGAAAAATCAATGTGGTGGCAGCACATCTCCAGATTGGCAAGAACCCTCCCTCTCAAGGGAGGAAGCCCAAACGTGAGAGAGTAGAACATCCAGCATCCCCCTATGGCTCCCACATGTGGGAATGTGCTCATTTACAATACCACAGACACCCCACACCCACACACATAATAAGATGTAAATTTCTGTGTAGACATTATATTTAATAGTTACACATACATGTGGATGAAACTGGTTCCTTAGTGACAGATAGTCTGTCTCCTTCACTGCTGCAAGTCAGTGTAGTTCTTGTCACACTGGCTAATCACTATGGGTTAACATTTTCTAAAAGGACACATAGTGTCTCATGAGAAAGTGTTTGCACTCGTTTGTATGCCAACACTTTGTTTTGTCCTGATCAACATCTCTCCTTATGAAGAGCCTTCCTGAACCTTGCTTTAATAAGAGGTCGTAAACTCAGCATCATAGCAATCTTTGGCACAGCCCTTCATACTATTTCGGGAAGCAGTGAGTGAGCACTTACTCAGCAGAGGTGATGCTGAAGCTGCCCTCTAGACATTTGCAGTACTCCCTCTAATCTCTCCTCTTGCTTCTCTCTGAAGTACCAACTCCTAGTTCAGATCTCACCATGGACCTCTCTTTAGAGGTTTCTCCGAGATGCCAGTGAGGTATACAGGCCAATTCAGACTTTCTAGTGACCCCAGGTGCCCTGTTCTAAATGCTGGTGACTGTAACCAGTCTTTCTCTGTCCCTCCTGAACCTTCAAAATAACCACACAGAGACTTCTTAGTAATTATGAGAGCTTGGCCTTAGCTTATCCTTTCTCTTAACTACTTGTTATGACTTAAATCACCTCATATCTTTTAATCTATATTCTTTACATGGCTTGGTACTTTTAATCTGAAATGTCTATTCTGCTTTCTCTCCATCTGACTGTTGTAATAGGAGCAGCGGGGCTGTGCCTGCCACCCAGCCGCTCGCATGGTTAGCTTTATACCCGAAATAATTAAATGGAAACTGTATTCTTCTAAACACTGCTTGGACCATTTCTATCTAGCCTCTTCTAGGCTAATTCTCACATATTAATTTAGCCCATTTCTAATCATCTGCATAGCACCGGTAGGTGCGCTTACCAGGAAGATTCTAGCCTACGTCCATCCTGGGTCGGAGCTTCATCGCATGTGTCTGCCCAGAGCGGGGAGCATGGCATCTCTCAGCTCACTTCCTCTTCCTCCCAGCATTCTGTTCTGTTTACTCCTCCCACCTATGTTTTAACCTATGAGGACCAAGCAGTTTCTTTATTGCTTAACCAATGAAATCAACAGATTGATATATGACACTCCCACATCATCTGACTAGAGACCTCAACTTTCTTCCTCTCAGAGCTCTCTCTATCCAGAAGTCCTACCTGTCCCTCCTACCTAGGTAATGGCCACTTAAATTATTATATTAATCAGAATGATACATATCTACTGTGTACAAAAGATTATTCCACAACATCATTTTCCTCCAACACTGGAACCCAGCTTTTTAAAGGGATTTTACTCTTAATCAATGCATGGTTATGTCATCTCTCTTCTGTGTGCACCGTATACTGGCATTGTGGAAGTGCTAGCTGCCACTTTTTTAAAAAAATGCTTTCCTGATGCTTTATTCTCATCAATAATCCTCAAATAATAATAGCAAGTGTATCTTCATTAACCATGTATGTCAGCTCTGCTTCATCAAATTCTGGAGAACAGCCACTGCAGTAAAAAAAAAAAATCACAATTATTTCTTTTTAATACTCAAAGATTTCTAACCCAGGATTTATTCACAGGAATATTTAATTCATGCACCCAAAGTTGATTGAAATCTCTATTAACAAGATGTTCTAAAAATCACCAGTATAACAACCTATAGCATACTATGAAAAGCTTATATATAACAGTTTTATTTCATGTATTACAGAGAAAATATGTTGGAGGACGTAGTCCATTCACTTTCTGTGTGCTGCTGACATATTTTTGTTAATGTATGGTTCATGTTTACACCAGTCAGAAATAGAGGCTTATGAATAGATATACTCAGTTTGTTGTAATAACATCTTACAATTCCTTGTTGAGGTAGAAAAGGTTATCCAGGTGGGCCTCTGTATAAGGCATGTTTGTGTCTTAGGAAATTTGGAGTAGGAAATGAATTTGGAGTATATGTTTAGCCAAATGCTAAACATCACATGTTAGTTTCACTGTGATCCAGAAGTTATGGAAGCTCATATTGGAAAATATTCTGATGTGTCACTGGGAAATTGAATTTCTGAAGGCCAAATGACAAAGAGAATTCATTGGTTCTCAAATATTTGGTACACTCTGCTAGGTCTTGGCCTATCAGAACAAAATAAGAACAGGTGGGGAAGGACTCACAAAGCAATAGTGTTTTAGAAGCTGTCTGTGTCACAATTGGCTAGAATCAAAGTGAAACAAGCAAATTAGATAGACCATATTTAGAGATGAGACTGAGGGAATGATAACAGTTCTGAACACACCACATGTTCTGCTTAGTCCTATCTGGGAAGAGAGATCTGAAATTGCCGACAGAGGTTTGATGGAACTGAGCCTTCTATAGTTCTTACGTCAGTGTCAGCGTTTTATGAAACTAAATAACAGAGAAGAAAAACAGATGCATCTGTGAATCCATCTTAGACATGCTGTATAACACAGAAACAGAACCCATGACAGGTGCTCATAGGGAACCTAAAGATCCCATCCAACCAGCTTTCTGGGGACCTGGTGTCTTTAACAACATCCTGTTATAACTTCAGGTATCACCATGATCTGCTCTATATCCTGAGACTCCTAAACAGAGACCTTCTGTCACTCCTTCCTGACGATGTGTTCACTCTGAAAACTTTTGCTGACTTTCCTCATCAGTAATGCCTAATCTTTCTACCTTCTAATAGGCTTTTCTTCTCTTTCCAATATGTCTTATCTCAAGGAGGCTGCTGTGTTCCCTATATGCAGTGAGATTGTTATAATATCACTATCAATTGTCTAGAGGTCAAAGTGGATTGGAGATGTATACACAGAACTTATGAAAAGATTCCCAGTTGTACCTTCACAGCCATGATCTTTGTAATATTTCTCTCCTTGACTCTTTGACGTCAATGCTGATTTCCCATTTTCTTTTGCATTGTTCCATTCATCACATAATCAAAAAAGTCTATTTTTATAATTCTATTCATTTATCTTAATTCTTAAACCACTTGAACTTTTATATTAAGCTATTAAAAATGTATCGCTGCATGTATGCTCATTCATGTGTGCATACTTTTGAAGCAGAAATAGCAGTGAGGTTTTCCAGCATATCTCTGTGATGAGCTTAACAGTGACATCCTTAATGTAGGGTAGGATGCAATGTTAAATGCTGCTTCATAGAGAGTACTCAAACATATACGGGACAAATGTTGAGGTTTTTGCTGGATATAGTGGATATAGCTGTACAAAGGGAAGAACTGGATATCTGAGAGGCATGAGTTGAGAAAGAAAAAAAAAACACAAAACCACTTGATAGCCTGATCAATCATTAGTATATTAACAAAGTGTAGATTTATGGCTTCCTGTGAACCATTGAAATCTACAAGTAATTCAAACCAGAATAATCCTACTAGTATCATTTTTATTTTTGTCATCTTCAAATTCTTGAAAAACCAGTTTTATTTTCTTAGAGAAATTATGAAGTTATTTTCTCATCTTATTTATGTCCTCCAACATAGTTGCTTATGTATGTACTAAATAATTGAATATTTCCCTATTTAGATAACATGTATTTCTGCTTTTATTACCCTTACTCCCTGGTCTCAGCTCATTAAAAAGGTTCTCCATGAGAGGAATTAGTTTGAACCATAAAACAAATCTTTAATTAATATAATTGAGGTATATGAAAACCTGTTTTAGGACAAGCAACCTGATGCCTGTGATTACTGGGTTATAGTAATCTGGACCATGAAAAATAAAGAAGTCAATCTGAGCTTTTTGACCAAAAAATACAGATTTTACATATGGATCTGGAAAGCAGGCTAAATATCAGAATTGATGATTTAGCGAATTTAAGTAAATGTTATAACTTTTCCTTACCATGTTCTGCAGAAGGCAAGGAAGAGAAATATGCTTATTATTCCCAAATTCTATGTACCACCTTATCCTTTCTCCATGTTTTCCTTAAAACAGTTGTTATATGATATAGTATTTGTAGGAATTTATGAATGTGTAGATTAGTTATGAGAGGAAAGAGATTTGACAAGCCTGTGTATCTTTTCATTAACAAACATGCACTTGCAAGAAGAATTTAGCTAAGGGTTTTGGCATTGTGATGTTAAGAAAAAAAAGTTTACTTTAGAGGTGATATTTCTGCTGTTGCTTGTCTTCAGCAATTGCCAGAGTTAGAGAATCTGGTGCTGTAAACGGTTGGAGATGGCAGTCCACCATCACTTTCAGGCAATTAGGTCTTCATTACAAATTAATGAAGTGGTAATTGGTCCCTGCGACTTTCTCGGTGAAAAGCATGCTGGTGTTGTTTGCATTATCTTCATGCAATTCATAACTCTGTATTCAAGGACTTGTGATAGCTTGCCAAATTAAACTACAATGAGAATTCCTTAATTAAAATCATATTTTACATCAAATTATGAAAATCTCTATAGAATGTGCTGCTTAATGGTTAGCTGAATAGGGCTTATAACAAAGAAATTTGCAAAGGATTCATTGATCAAAGTAAATACTCATCTACTCTTATGAGTAAAGTTTGATTTAAAATTATGAAGCCAATTGATCTTTAGTTTTCTAATTTCTAATTCCAATGCCATGATCTAACTGTAAAGACCAAGAATACATCCAAACTCGCCTCGCAGTCTAATCTTTAGCACTACCACAAAACATTGATATTTAACAATGGAAATTTTTGAACACCAAACATAGCCCCTTAGTCTTCTAAAATTAAACATTTTGTCTTGACTTTGACTTTACTATACCTTACCATAAATGCCTTAGAACTGAGACACCTCTTACATGAGTTTCTTCAGAAAAGATACCTAAATAATCCACACATGTGAGGAAAATGGTTTAGATTTCTCCAGTGAGACTTAATTTTTTTTTAAATGCTGTATTTCCTTTCCTCCCTTTTATTGAAAATCAATATTTTTCACACAAATTTATCCTGACTTGAGTATTCCCTCTCTCTATTCTGCCCGGTTCCTTCCCACCTCCCCTCCCATCCAGACCCATCTTCTTTCTGTCATTAATTAGAAAGCAAACAGGCTTCTAATGATCAATCATAAAATATTATAAGATAAAATAAAAAATAACACATTGGACTTGGACAAAACAAATAGAAGAAAAGGAGCCCAAGAGAAGGCAGAAGAAAGAGAGCCTCACTTCCTCACACACTCAGGAAATCATAACACACTAAACTAGAAACCATATCATGAATACAAAGAGCCTGTAGGGTAAAAAGAAAGAAGAAATGTGTGTGTGTGTGTGTGTGTGTGTGTGTGTGTGTGTGTGTATGTAGAAAATAAAAATTAAAAATAAGAATATAAAAATAAGAAATAAGACATTTTTAGAAAGATAAGCTTTGACATGAATTATGAGACATAGGTTCTCTGAAGATGCAACTTAATTCATTTTTTATTGGCCATCTATGAGTGGCCCATGAGACCGACCCTTGAAAGGAGGTTTTTTTCCCCCAGTGAGATTCCCTTGGAGAAAACTAAATTTTCATTTGAAAGTGCATATCAATTGGAGATAGCTTCTGAGTTAGCGATGCAGGCATGTGTCTACTTCCCCTTTCAACCCTAAGAATTTATGTGGTGCACACCAGAGCAGGCCTTGTACATGATGCCCCAGTGTCTGTGAGTCCCTGTGAACATCAGCTAATTCAGAGGGTTTTCTCCTTTTGGTATCCTCTATTATCTCTGGCTCTTCCATTATTTTAAACTATTTTTCCTCCTCATCCCTGTGATTCCATGAGACCTGAGGGGAGACACTTGATGGAGATATCCCATTTAGGTAGGAGTTTTCCAAGGTCTCTCACTCTCTGTATAATGTCTGACTGTGAGTCACCTATTAATACTATCATATTATATGAAAATAAGATACTTTGTGACTTCTTTTTATCCTCTTTTTCTCCTTCAGTTTTCTTCTTGGAGTGAAATTTAAGAGTGCAATTATAATGTCCAATGCAATGATTGATCCTCAAAATTTAAAAATTCTCTAACATTTTTTCATTCTGCAAACCAAATATGGAACTTTGCATATTACTGACAGTATTCTACCACTGCACAATATGCTTCACTCTAGTAATAATTTCTTATGAGTTCATGCCATATATTACATTTAATTAATTCCCCAATAGTCATACAGTATTGTAAATATGAATAACTCAAAATTTAGTAATTTCATTTTAGAAAAAATTCGAAATTTATCCACAAACGCTTGATGAATTAACTTGAGAATAAATGTGATGTTTAAAGTATAATGTTTTTAGGAACAATAGGGTTATTAATGTCAAGGAGGAAGAAAAACATATTCCAATGTAATTGCACCATAAACAAGGGAATAAAGACCAGGAAATTTACCTTGGCTCTTGAAAATAGTAAAATAGCTCTCATTGGAAAGAAGTTTCTATTCTCTATTTGAACTCTATAAAATTAGCATGTAGATCGGGATTACTTTTGAAGAAACCAAAATTTCAAACTGAAGAGTTTAAATGGTTTTGCATAGGAACTGGAGAACCCTGGAAGACTTTGAATTAAAAAAAAAATCTTAGTAAAGGACTAGTGTTCCTGAAAGGTCTGGCAAAATTGTACATGAAAAAAGAAAATGCATACGCAGCAATAGAAGCTGGAGAGGCTGGCATGATAGAGTAACAGGAGTGATGCAAGCAATATGGCATTGAGTTAAGCTTACCAAGAATTATTCTTATGATCACAAAATGTACTTCTTTACAGTTTTATATTCTTAAAACTTAAAAAAAATCTTCTTTTATAGTGACAGAAGTTAATAATATAAATTTAACTAATATAATAACAACACATTAACTTTTTTGGCCACATAAAAGTCCAATATGGGAGCTAAGGCAGGACAAACCATAACATTCACTATATGGCTGTTTCTGCCTCACATATAATAACTGTTTGTTTTGGAGAAGTTGACATTTCCCCAACATGGCTCCCCCAAAAAGACTGAGACTCCTTAAAAATGGTGTGTGTGAAGCTCCATGGTGATGCTCTCATGTAAAGTCTCTGAATTTTACTGCATACAAAATTTACTTCAATATTGTTTAAGTTGTGAGAAAAACAATTCGTTTCAGGCACTGTTCATTGTCATTTTCTTTTAAAACAGACAGACAAAATACAGAATTACAGCAAGTCTTTGACCTGACTCACTGTTCACCATTCTTTCCAGCTTTTCGTGCTCCGGTGTTTGGCTGTGCATAATGACCTGCCCAGTAGACTTTTCTTGAATATCTAAAAACTTGCAGTGCAAGGCAAATGTATTCATTCAATTATGAAACTGCTTTGTGGCATTGAATTCACCAATAACCATACACTGGAAGGTTAGGAGTTTGTCCACAGATGTCTATAATGTGTGGCATTGAAGCCTTTTTTTGTTTATGCTGTTTTTTGTTTTTGTTAGTTAATTTGCCTTGACACTTTTGTTCGGTGTGTGTCATCATTACACTTACCTCACTAATTTTGCCTCTCTCTCTGTCTTTGCTTTGATTCTTCAGTGGGAAGAGATCAGTGGCGTTGATGAGCATTACACACCCATCAGGACTTACCAGGTGTGCAATGTCATGGATCACAGCCAAAATAATTGGCTGAGGACAAACTGGGTCCCAAGAAATTCAGCTCAGAAAATCTATGTGGAGCTCAAGTTCACACTCCGGGACTGCAACAGCATCCCATTGGTTTTGGGGACTTGCAAGGAGACCTTTAACCTGTACTACATGGAGTCTGACGATGACCAGAGTGTGAAATTCCGAGAGCATCAGTTTACAAAGATTGACACCATTGCGGCGGATGAAAGTTTCACCCAGATGGATCTTGGGGACCGCATTCTGAAACTCAACACTGAGATTAGGGAAGTGGGGCCGGTCAACAAAAAGGGGTTTTATTTGGCTTTTCAAGATGTTGGTGCTTGCGTTGCCTTGGTGTCTGTAAGAGTGTACTTCAAAAAGTGCCCGTTTACGGTGAAGAATCTGGCTATGTTTCCAGACACAGTACCCATGGACTCCCAGTCTTTGGTGGAGGTTAGGGGCTCTTGTGTCAATAATTCCAAGGAGGAGGATCCTCCCAAGATGTACTGCAGCACAGAAGGGGAATGGCTTGTCCCCATTGGGAAGTGCACCTGCAACGCTGGGTATGAAGAACGAGGTTTCATATGCCAAGGTAAGAGCCTTCTTTCTTATTTATAGTTGAATTTGTCTCCTGTGAGTTTATTATAAAGTAATGAAAATAAATTAACCGAATCTGATCTCACTTGGCAGTACAACACAGCTCAGAATTATGAGTCGATTTATATGCTAAATTTATCCCATTTGATGTGTTGATTCATGATCTGTTCTGAAATATTAATGGGTGTAACTCTGGGGTGCTGAACTGCACCCTGGAGAGATGTCATCTGTGCTACGTTTTTCAATGTACTTTACCTTTTTGAGTTAGTTGGGAGGATGCCCACATGCAATGGTGTATTTTGTAAAGGTATTAGGGAGGGTTGAATAAGTGGTTTCTCCTTTTAACTTTTGGATCCTGGGCATCAAACTCAGGTAATCAGACTTGATAGTAGGCACCTTTGCAGGCTGAGCCATCTTCCAGGCTTGAGGTTTGCTTACTAGCTTATGTTTGATGGTTGTGTGATAGTAGCAATTAAAGTGGAATACATCTGCCTTTTTTGTCACTGAGGGCGGAAACATCTTTGGTACTCAGCTAATCTAATTATAACAATTAGAGGGATACTTATATCTGGCCCACCTATCTCAGTAATATCCTCTTAATATTTATAAAGTATGGCCTGTTATTCATAGTTAGTGGAAGTTGGCTACCAAGTGGATGTTTAAATGCTCTAAGAAAATAATTTTATTTAAAAACCCAAGGCCAGTGTATTTGTATTGGCTTATTATGGTGTACCTGTTTTTTATGTTTGTGTGCATAGGGGAAATGCTGTGGGCAGGGAAATAGGACAAAACTGGGAGAAGCTGGGGAAGAAAAAATTCATTACTCAAAATATTATAGGTATTTCCAAAGATATATGCAATTTTGTAACGGCGTAAACGAATGCAGACAGATTGTAAAAATATATATAGCTTTAATGGCGAAATAGACTTACAGAACCACCATTCCCGCTGAGACCAGGAAAGCAGAAAGGGATGGCTGGGAGCATGCTTGCCAAATTTATAGGCCAACATTAGCCCGAGGGGAACACGCCCCCTAAGGGGCGGGACTTATCCCTACATCTCTCCTTTTTGTCTAAATAAGACAGAACTAAACCAAATAAAATTATATACAATAACAACAAATAATAAATATAACAAACAATATTGAGAACAAAAGCTTTGCTAAACATTCTATCTCAAGGAGTCCAAATCATGTAGAGAGTAACTACAATTATATAATCTTCAACTCCGTTAAAGATTTGAGAAGGGAATAAACACTACTCAACAAACGAGAAATATCCAAAATGTGCAACAATTGACAGAGACAACTGACTACCTGGGCAATCACCCAAAGTCTCGTTTGCAACGTTGAGTCAACCAATTTTGGCTAAGGCCTAACATAACTGGCATACCATTATTAAAGGCAAGGAACTTTTCAAAACTATCTTACCCTGTCTTGGCAGGATATGACAGTCCTGTTTTATCCATTGATGCACGCTCTGTATCTCTGTCAGTGGTTGAGGTATGGGCATTTCTTTGCCCAAACGCCAGTTCTGCCAAATAGAAAGGCTCCAGGTGGAGTGTCTTTGGTGCTCAACATTCTATCGGGAATAGAGCGGTGTTGCCAAGAGCAATTGTGTCTCACTACCACAAAACACTGAGTTAGGTTAAAGGCCATTTTCTACAGCTCTTTGAAGAGGTCGAAGATTATCTATCTATAGTGAGTATAATCTCTATATATCTAGAGAACCTGATTAGTCTAATTATAAATGACAAACTTAGATGACTATTTATCTATATAATTCTCAATATCTATCTAACTTAAAGACTAAGACAATAAACAACTGTGTAACAAATGATGATAATGACCTCCAAATATAAACACTGTACAAATATACATGCAATATGGCAAATATATATCAATACACAAACATTATATATGTATCTTAATCAGAGGTAGAAATGTACACTGCAATATGGTAAATATGTACAATATATATATCAATACAATATATGTCAATACATAAAAATGTTTTAAACAGACATAGAAACATGCATGCATACAATACTCAATATAATTTAACTTTGTATCAATATACAAGAATCGATACCAATATATTTGTCTAAAAGCAGTAACTCACAATTATAAATCTATTATCCCATCATTCCCTCTTTTTTTTTTTTTCAAAATGATCCCTGAGCTTATAAAATTCCTCCCCCAACCTCCCAACCCCTAAATAATGTCCCTAACCCAGGGGTAAACTCTAGCTCAGTCGGTAGAGCATGAGACTCTTAATCTCAGGGTCGTGGGTTCGAGCCCCACGTTGGGCACCAAAATGTAACGGCGTAAACGAATGCAGACAGATTGTAAAAATATATATAGCTTTAAAGGCGAAATAGACTTACAGAACCACCGTTCCCTCGGAGACCAGGAAAGCAGAAAGGGATGGCTGGGAGCATGCTTGACAAATTTATAGGCCAACATTAGCCCGAGGCGAACACGCCCCCTAAGGGGCGGGACTTATCCCTACACAATTTTTTATACTTTTAATATTATTAGGGATTCTGAATTTTTATCAGTTTTAGTATTACTTTTTAAGACTATGTATTTAATATAAAAATTACTTAAAATATATTTTTCATATAAATTATATTTATCAGACATGCAAGATTATAATCCTGTTACTTTCATTTTTTTGTTTTCAATTAGATAAGGTTTTTATATTTGATCATGCTGAAACTATCAGTTATATTTGAAGGATACAAATATATGTGTGGATATTAGTGCACGGTCCTGTGGCTTTTCTTCATATTCACACTTCTATTCACTATTAGCCTCTGTCATGAGAACAGTCTTTTATTCTGTTGATGGATATTCAGTAGGAACAGTTAAGAAATCCATGTAAAGAAAATGAACTACTATTTTTGCAATTTGTCTTTTAATTCAATACAAACAGGCAACAGTATCTTTCCTTTGAATACAGCATGGTTTTTAAATCACATTAAATAAAGGACGGGCAGGGTAGCACAGTGAGTCGAATGCTGTCTGTGCAGGCATGCAGATCCAATTTAGATCTCTGGAATTCACATAAAAGCCATTTGTGGTGGTGTATTTTTCCTGCATGTATATCTACATATCACATGCATGACTGGTTCTCATAGATCTTATGGTACTGGAGCTACAATTGCCTAATTGTGAGCAGGCATGGAGGTACTGGGACCTGAACCCTCGATTCTGGAAGAGCAGCCAGTTCTCTTCAATACTAGACCATCAATCTAGATACTTTTTTTTTGAAATCCATCTTTCCTTTAAAACTCAGTGACATTAGTATTGAAATTGAGATTGGTAACCAGATAGGCTAGACCCAAAGGCTAAGGTTAGCCCAAACTGTTTTTGTTTAATGGCGAAAGACAATGTGAAATACAAGTATACATGTTGTATGGTAGTAGTCTGAAGAAAATAAGATCTCAAAGAGTCTGCACAGAGTTAGCAAGAACCTATCATAAGCCTTATATGCATCTATTTATTTATGACATCTATTTTGTTTTCAGAATTTTAAGAAAGAGTTGTTACTTGAAAGGTTATTTTCAGGTTCTGTAAGATATGTGTGGATGTCAACTAAGATAATCTAGATTTGTAAATTATTAAGAATCTTACACTTGCAAACCAGTCTGTGAAATGCAATTCAATAACTGTTCCTCACGATCTATTAGTGCAAAATAATAATATGGCAGACACGGGAGAAATGCAGATGAATAAGTCATTGTGTCTACCTTCTAGGAGCTCACAGTCTCCTCAGAATGACACATTCATAAGTTAATGATTTTAATGGAAGACAGACCAATAAGTATTCTGTCCTGTGTGCAACAAGTTTTGTCAGTCTAGGAGAAGAAGAGATTAATATTCTAGACTTAAAAATTAATCTTAAAATTTCTAATTAATGAGATGGCTTTATGTTGGCTGTAGAGGCATTTTTATTGTGCTTACAAACATTTAGAATAGGAAGAAAATGAGGGGTTGTCCCTAATGACTTTCATATATTCCAGAAGACAGAGTTCCCACTTATTATTACATCATTATACTGAAATCCTAGACACATATAGAAAACACATACAAAAACATACAGAAGTGTTTTCATACGAGTCTCTGCCACAAGGAAGCCTCTAGAAAGATTTAGATTTCATTTATAGGCCATTTCCTAACATAACAAATCTAATATGCCAATTACTTTCCCAATCTAGATGGGTAATTAAGACACTTAATGTTCAGTGATCTGAATAATGAGACTGTGACAACCTCTCCTTGATAGGAAAATTACCCTGATAACAAGGTTTTGTATTCAACAAACATATCCATCAGTTATCAAACAATGAACAGTGACAAAATGTACATTCTCCAGAGGCAAAATTCTAAGTATGTAATGCACACCATTTATATTTATACAATAATACAATTTCCCTGTATTATTTTGACGATGGATTTAATTCATTATTTAAGGAGTCATTAAGATGTGCTAAGTCCACTGCTGAACATTAGAATAAACATCAAATACAAATATCATTGATGAGTTTGTTTTTTACTTCAAAAATGTGTATGTTGGAGGTAGAGGGATGGTTCCATAATTAAGAATCCTTGCTGCTCTTGAGGAGTTTTGCTCCCAGCACCAGGGTATCCAATTCTGTCTTCTGGCCTCTGCATGTACTTGTGACATATACACACACTCACATACAAACACACAAAGAGACAAAGCCTTAAAATTAAATTATGTGTTTTTTTTAAAAAAATGATTGGAAACGTCTATGAGAGAAAATAGAATGTCAGCTAAATTATTAAAGACATAAATAATAGTTCAATGCTAGGTAATCTGTAATCCCAGTACTCAGGAGCTCAAAGCAGATTAATTGCTATAAATATGAGGGCAGCCAGAAATACAGCATGAACTTCAGGAAAGGCTGAGCTATGGTATGAAATCCTGCCTCAAAACTCAAATGGTTAATAAAAATAAACCAATTAAGAAAGAAATCTGGAAGTGAGCTAACGGTGCTACTGTGGAAATAGGTATTGGTGTGGGAGGATAGTCACATGACAGCCTCTCTGCAAGCCTCTCCTGCAGCCTCTCTTCAAGAAGATGCAGCTTATCTTCCTTCTCTTTTTTTTCCTTTAATTTAAACTAGAGTCTTTATTCATATTTGATATCCTGGTTAAAGTTTTCCTTCTTCTCTCCACTCCTCCCAGTTCCTCCCTACCTTGCCCCTTCCTGATCAACTCCCTTTCTGCCTCTCACTGGAAAAAAAAAAAAGCTTTCTTGTTTTGTATCCTGCCCTTGTTCCTTTGTTTCAGACCAAGAAATAAAATCCACGAAAAGGAAGGAAATGGTGTGTCTTCATACTTCAAAGATTATTTAGAGGACGAGAGTAAGATAAGAAAGAAATACTGACAATAAAACTTTTCAATAGTTGCTGGCTAAGAAAAGTAAGAAAACAGAAAATATGTAGTCCAGAAGATAAAGGACACTGAGTATAATCAGTGTGAGAGTAGATGCCTTATGA
This sequence comes from Microtus oregoni, assembly GCF_018167655.1. Classification (NCBI taxonomy): domain Eukaryota; kingdom Metazoa; phylum Chordata; class Mammalia; order Rodentia; family Cricetidae; genus Microtus; species Microtus oregoni. The sequence goes on from NW_024543089.1 coordinate 25,150,470, forward strand.
AGGTTCAGCCTCAGCATAAACTGATGAGTAAGGCGAAGATGAGTATGGAGGTACGATGTCATGCACCACTTTGACTCTCTAGAAATTCCTCTAGCGTGTCTCCTCTGTTTCAATCATTCATGGCTCATATTTAACAAAAAAAAATCAATATATGGCTTTTCATTCTCAATGTACGCAATGTAAGCTTTATGTCTCTACATTCTAGAGCTAGGCTAGATTACTGCTTTCGTGCTAGGATGTTATCCTACTATGCACAAGGCTTTGGTTTTAAATCTCAGTACCACAAAATCCTAAAAACAAATGAGTTAAAAAGTGAAATGGAATAAATTTGAATGCTCAAACAATGATATAATTTTGTAAAGCAATATCATCTGTTTCCTTACAGTACTTGGTTATTTCTTACATTTCAGCATAAATTTTCACCAGTTTTGTTTCTTTTAAGAATTGGAGGTGTGGGGATTTTTCATCAATTCCAAGGAAACACCTTGATCTCCTTCCTTTTTAATCCCTGCTAATGAATTGTATTATCTACTTCAGTATTATTTTCAAAAAAATTAAATGACAATGCTAATGGATTTTTATATGATAAATTAATTGCATTTGTGGCAGATAGCAGGAGGCTACTATAAATATTTCTGCTCATACAAAATTTGTTTAGACTTAGTGTACCAAATACCTTATTAATGTCACTGTGGAATCTGTTGCTCTGTGCTTTATCTGTATGTTAATTGTGGGATGTTAACTTTATTCCATGCTTTATTACATTAGAAACTCAATAGAAAAGTGTGTTTGATATAATATTCTAAGACAGCCAGACTTTTTGATGACTGCTCAAAATTGTTTTCTTTACTGATGACTTAAGATTCCCGTTTTCCCTCTCCACTCTTTTCTGTGCCAGCTCAGAACTTTGCGCAGCTGTCAGGCTTCAAGTACAGGGTGATTTAAGGATTCGTTCTGCTGATCAGAGGAAACACAAAAGCAAAGATGCACTGGAATATTTTTAGGGCCTTTTGAGTCTGTGCACACAGCCATCGGCACTGTCTCATGCTTTGATACTTGAATAAATTAAGAAGAAACGGCCTCCCCATAATTCCCAGAGGGGAGTATCCTTGAGGAGAAAGACTATGAATATCTTTTCAACACTATGTTCCCAGAATCTAGCAGAGACGGAATGATTTCCTATTGCAAACTGATAGGATGAAAATAACTACGTGGTGTCAGTCAGCTATGCATTCTTAGCATGTAAGCCCTGAAGAGAGTCTAGTTCATATTATTTAACTTGAGTCTTCTAGGTTTTTCACTAAACCATGCTGAAAAGAACATGGGTTTCATTTAGTTTGAAATGAGCAATTTGTCTAATAGGCCAGATACACATACAAACAGCAATTTTAGAGACTTACCTGAAGAGCCATTAAAAAGTAACAAATAGATGATTGAATAAATTATGTTATTTTCAATATTTTTCCATTGTGTGTATTTTGATGAATAAGTATCATTTTATTCTTTATAAAAATTAATCACTGCAAAATGTATGCGTATATATATTGAAGAGCCAGTATCTTTTGAAAACTCTGCTCACTATATCATATCCAACGGTATATTATAGATATACATCATTACTGTCTCCTGTCAGCATCCCTGAAGTGTGGCAGCCTTCCTCTCTTCCTTGTTTCAGTCACTTTCATGACTTGAATAAGATAACCTCATTTAATATTCTCTTTCTTATCTTTCAGTGACCTTAACAAGAGAAATATTATCAATGAATTTATTTACTTACATGTTTGTTGTCATCACTCCATTGCCCATCCTCTATCAAACATCATGATTTTCCTTTCTGAAATGATTTCGTTTTGCTGGGAAAGTAGCTCAGTGGTAGAGTGCTTGGCTGCTGTTGGCCTCACAGGTCCTGAGTTCAGTCCAGAGGGAAGCAGATAGAGGGAGGAGGAGGAAGAGATTCATTTTTAGTTCTATAAAACTTAGTCTACATAATCCTGGATAACTTCTTTCTGCTGTTGCCTTTTAAAAATATTTTTATGTATTCACTGAAAATTTCATACATATATAATGTATCTAAATCATATTTACTTCACTATTTTTTTCTTCTTCCCAACTTATTTCTTTACCATCTTCTTATCGTTTTTCTCTTGTCAATTTTTCTCTTTCTTCTTAGAAACATCAATCACTTTAGTATTTTTCCATTTGCTATTTGACCTACTGCCTTTTTTCAAGGAATTGTTTCAAATATCCTATAAATTTTTAGATGATTTTTTTCTATTGCCCATTCAGAAACAGAGAATTGAATTGATGTAAGACAATATAGTTTAAGAAATTGGTGAAGAATTACAACAATGTAATTAAAATATGCTATATTGTGCAAGATAGTTTATCTTCAAAAACAAAAATCCTACATTTATAGTATGCTAATGTCCTAACAATTAGTTTTTAAAGGGTGCTTTGGACATACTGGCCTTGCTTTGAATGAATCATGCAGATCAGAAATGGAGAAGGAAAGGAAATAAAGTAGATACGTGTTGAATGGACTGACTTATCTGTGAAGAATGGCTTGCCTTATTTTAGATATTCTATATATACAGTGAGAATTACTTATTCCTTAAATATTGTAAAGATAGTGGAGAATCAGAAAGTTGTAGAATGTATATGCCAAACAAGCTTATATGAATTACTATGTGACATTACTGAAAATATTCAATCAAATTATGTCACTACACTAGCTAGATGGTAATTAAAGTAAAAACTTCATATAAAGAGAAGGGAATGTATTAGATTTGTGATTTCTTATGGTATCATGTTTCATTTTTTTTAGTCTGGCTAAAGACAACCAGTATAAATTTCAACCATAGAGGTTCATGTTTAAGATATTAGAAAAATCTGTAAATTCATTCTTCTTTATAGACTACAAATCATATTCTTAAAGCAGTCAGAGATAATTTAACTGCAAACATATGTAGAAATTCACAATCACGGATATACCTGGAAAGGGGAATCTCAATGCAGCTTTTCTAAATACTCCATACTGACTCAGGGATTAGCAAGTAAAACTGAATAATCTTAAAATTCTCAAACAGTTCTACAAATGTTAGGAACATTGAACACGGCTCTTTTAAAATGTTTTTATTTATTCCTTTAGTCTCTCTAGTCTCTCTCTCTCTCCCTCCCTCTCTCTTTTTTCCTCCCTCCCTCCCTCTACCCCCTTGGTGTGTGTGTGTGTGTGTGTGTGTGTGTGTGTGTGTGTGTTCATGAGTGTGCAATGGTGTGCCCGTGGAGGTCAAAGAACAAATTGCAGAAGTTGCTTCTCTCCTACCTCAGATGGGTTCCAGGAGCAGAGCTCAGGTCATCAGGCTTGGCAGCAATTATTTTCAATCACTGAGCCCTCTGCAGTCCTGGTACCAAAAACATCGTAACATTCACAAAAGTAAGACTTGTTACTTTAGTAAAATGTAGATTTTTTTTTCACCATGTATGGATTAGCTTTAACTATATAAAGTTATCTACTCAGAGATAAAAATAGTAAGACTGCCCTCTTCTTTATTCCAACCTAGAAATGATTCTGAAGGTCCTGTTTAAGTATTTTCCCTGTGGTCTTACATAGAACACAGATATTGCTTATGAAATGTCTGGGTAATACCTCTTTAAGGAAACTACACTCCTGTTTATGCATTGTCATCTTCTATTATTATTGTCATTACTACTGTGATGTGATTACTATTATCAATATACAAAATATCCAGGACGAGATTCATTGATTCCTAGGTTCAAATAGTAACTGAAGTAAATCTTGACAAGCAAATGTGTGATCTATGAAAATCATAAGTAATTTGAATATTGAGAAGTTTGCTTTCTTGAGAAACCATTGTGAGTCATGAATCAAACATGCAGGGACAGTATTCTTTGTGAGAAGCCTCGATGATGAAAAGTCACTTCAGTTTAGTAGGTAAAGTACTTCTTCTATACTTGAAATAAGTTGTTTCCATTATAGTATTATTTTGCAAAACACTGTCTAGATATTTGTCAGATATAGTTTCATCTTTAAAATGCTTAGCGCTATTCAAGAAAAATGATGTATCAACCCTTATTGAAATGTTGAATAAGGGTTGTGTTGAATATAAAAATACATATCTTAATATACAATGGCTTAATATATATAATATTAATATATAATATAATAGATTAATATATATAGCTCATTAACTACCACAGTAATTTACCATTAATTTAACTGAAACTTGCGGAAAGTGTTAAAATTTCTTTGCTTTAGCTTAATCTACTTTACATAAGTACCTTCCTTGATTTTAATTTGATGAAAGCCATTTTTCTAAGTATGTTTTATTAAATAGATGTCTTGCTTGGCTTTTGTAAAGGACATATGGATTATATTTTCTGCATTTTCTAATTATTCATATATAATCAAATATTCATTTTTTATACCATGAAACATGCACTGCAAGATCTTGTGAAAACTCATGTAACAATTATATACACTGATTAATAAATATGTATCCTAGCTTATTGGTCTTATAAATCAATCTTGTAAAGAAAATCAAACACATGCAAATTAAATGGGGAACATTGTCTTTTTCTCTCTTTCATGTTCTTGGATTCTGTTAAATGTGTTGGTAAGTGTTTCACAAAGGCTCCTTTTGTCCACCCATGTTCACTGAATGTTTTCCACCTTCTCCCCTGTGGTTTCTCCCCCACAATTCTGCCTGTGTTTAGAGTTTTGACAATCCCTCATTAGTTTCAGAGTAGAACTTGTAAGAGCTAATGAGGGTTAATCTTACAGCTGTGGCAGCTGGCACTGAACATTAATAGAGAACGTTTGTGAAGAGGTAACTTTTGATAACATTTGATGATGGTGTTTTTCAAATAAGAGCCACTTGGAAAATCTGAGGTGCTGAGAAATGCACTATTCATGCTCTTCTGCTGTGGTGTTTCATCTTCCAGGATGTAGACAAAACATCCTGTGTGCAGGTAACACTGAATTCAGTGAAGGATGCATCATTTGGGAACATATTATCAAAAAGTAAAATTTGATCATATTCCTATTGCCAACACTTCAGGGTAGAACTGTTGCTTTTTCTTTAGAAACACAATCACCTATTCAGTTTCTCATCAGACATAATGGAGGGAGGAACTCCTGTGTTCCCAATGAAGAGTAATCATGGAGTCAGAACCACGACAAGATCAGATACAGACTTTTTATATCATAACATAGTCAAGCACTATGGAAATGGTTCAGTGGCTAAGAGTACTTGTTATGAAAACACAAGGACCTGGGTTCAAATCTCAGTACCCATCTGTAAAGTGTGATATATTCTAATGCACCAGTAACCCTAGTGCTATGGTGTTAAAGACAGGAGGATCAGGAAGACAACTGGCTGAGTCAGTGTTCTATTGTTGTGAACATACACCAAGACCATAGTGACTCTTATTAAAAAGAAAACATTTAAATTGGGGTTCCTTACAGTTTCAGAGGAGTAGTTCATTACCCATACGGCAGGGAGCATGATGGAAAGCAGGGCAGCATGCAGACACACATGATAGCTTAGAGTTCTTTTTTTATTTATTTTTTTTTATTTTATTATCTATCTATCTATCTATCTATCTATCTATCTATCTATCTATCTATCTAAGATTTCTGTCTCTTCCCCGCCACCGCCTTCCATTTCCCTCCCCCTTCCCCAGTCAAGTCCCCCTCCCTCGTCAGCCCAAAGAGCAATCAGGGTTCCCTGCCCTGTGGGAAGTCCAAGGACCACCCACCTCCATCCAGGTCTAGTAAGGTGAGCATCCAAACTGCCTAGGCTCCCACAAAGCCAGTACGGTGCAGTAGGATCAAAAACCCACTGCCATTGTTCTTGAGTTCTCAGTAGTCCTCATTGACCACTATGTTCAGCGAGTCCGGTTTTATTCGAGGCTTTTTCAGACCCAGGCCAGCTGGCCTTGGTGAGTTCCCGATAGAACATCCCCATTCTCTCAGTGTGTGGGTGCACCCCTCGTGGTCCTGTGTTCCTTGCTCGTGCTCTCTCTCCTTCTGCTCCTGATTTGGACCTTGAGATTTCTGTCCGCTGCTCCAATGTGGATGCCCTTCATTGGAAGAATGGATGAAGAAAGTATGGAATATATACATATTAGAGTACTACTAAGCAGTAAAAAACAAGGACTTTGTGAATTTTGCATGCAAATGAATGGAAATAGAAAACACTATCCTGAGTGAGGAAAGCCAGACCCAAAAAGAGGAACATGGGATGTACTCACTCATATTTGGTTTCTAACCATAAACAAAGGACATTGAGCCTATAATTAGTGATCCTAGAGAAGCTAAATAAGGAGAACCAAAAAAAAAAAAAACATATAGGCATCCTCCTGAATATTAACCTTCATCAGGCAATGAAAGGAGATAGCTTAGAGTTCTATACCCCAAACTAAACGCAGCAGGGAGAGAGAGGCTCTGGGCTGAGAATAGGCTTTTGAGACCTCAGTCACCACCCTCCAGTGACATGATTCCTCCAATAAGCCAGACCTTCTATTTTCTACAAAGTAGTGCCACTCCTAATGAGTAAGCAATCAAGTTTATGAGTCTGTAGGAGGCTGAGAAGCATTCTTATTCAAACTACCACAATAACCCATGTTCTCCTCTTTTTTTTAAATTCACATGTGCAAACACATGTGCACATATGCCCATATTCATTACAGCATATACTGCACATACACTTATGTACACACACACATACATATATATAAACTAAGAAGAAATAAATATAAAGCAGAAAGATATTCTGTATTGAGAGACTTCAAACATGAAAGTTTCAGCATAGAATATTCAAGCTAATGAAGAAAGAAGAAGCAAAATGTGAAATTCAGAAGCAAATTAAAGTATATACCAGGTTTTGAAAGAATATTTTGCTTTTCTGATAGCTACTACAAAGGAATATATATGTTTGCCTATGTTTGAGACCTATTTGGTGTAATTTTATACGACCGTATTTATGATGGAATCTTCAATTCATCGATCATGAGTTACCACAGTTGTAGAATATTTGAGTGATAAACATGTAAAATTTAGCAAGTGTAAGGAGAACACTTTTTTTTTATTCTCAATCTTTGTATTTGTAGAGTTGCGTGAATGAATTTGTGCTAGTAAATGTAGAAGCTAAACCAATCTTTAGTGCATTCTACAGATTCCTGAAGACTTGCTGCTAAACTCTCAGGAAGACAATTCAATTACAAAAAAGTAAAACATTTCAACATTGCCTTTTCTCCTCCAACAAAATTTATGCTAACTTCTACACCAAATATTCATAGAAATGCACCATTAAGCAAAATAGAGAAATGCCCTATTCCCAGAGGATTCCTCAGATTTTAGAGAAATAACAGCAGCCAATGCTAGTAATGATTATTTTAGTGCATCACCCCAAAAATTGTTAAGTTGACCCATAAGCGCTAATCAACGTATTTAATCACTCCCACGACTCTAGGACATTTATCAATGCCAAAAAAATTTTTTTCTTTCTTACTACTAAAGAGAAACAGAGTTACTGACATCTCATGACATCCTAACACAAAGCAAAACATTCCCAGCAATTCACATAGATGCTGAAGCCAGGCAAATAAAATCACCTATATGTGAATCCTTTTCCAGAAATTCAAAGTAAAAATAAAAGATTAAAATTTCACAAGAGAGTCTAAATTGAAACTAAAGGTAACACATTTTAGAATGTCTCAGCCTCATTTGCTGTGGGCTTTCTTAGAGATGACCATAAAGTGCTTCATTGATTCAACAGTGGCATCTAAGTGTAAAGAGACAAACTTAAGAGTATTAGGAGAAATAATAAAAATTTCAGGACTATTCAAATGAAGCTGCCTCCAAGCAGTGAAAATGTATGCCAAGATCTACACAAAGATTTGATTTGAGTGGTCCTACTCATCCTCTGAGAATAGAAACAGAGTAGCGGAAGCTGTCAAGAGGAAGGCCTTGGAGGATGAGTGTATTACACACACAGTTCACATGTCTTGATTCTCTTTCTACCTCAATGTGTTACAAATGTGACAGGTGTATTGCAAGAGATATTTTATGACAATATTTATGTATTAATCACCTTTGTATTAAAATTTCCCAAATAATAATTTTAGACCTGATCCCTTTAAAATAAATAAATAAAAAAAAACGTGACAAGGACAGCTATTTGATAAGAAAAGAAAAAGACCACATCTTGTCTTTTGTTGTTGTTATGTAACTGAGCCTGAAACTTCATGTAGGTCTCTCAGTATTCCTTGCGGTGCAAGCTACTATTCCCCATTTCAAAGGAGTAGAAATTGGAATCTGGAAAAAGTGAACAAATGTCTAAGATCACAGTTGGTAAATAACGAATGTTGAACCTGAAAATAACACTGTGTTTCACCTTACTTCCTCCACCTTCCTGCAGAAAGACAAGGAAGGTGAGTCACATGGGGTTCTCCCACCTGAATCACAGGGGATGAGAAGCTAAGAGCTGGATGTACTGCAAGCATTCTTCTTAATCTGCTGTCCATGATTTCCAATCCATTATTTTTCTGAGATGCATAAATATATATTCAACCCTGGTTTCAATGCCAAGATTGGGTGGTCCTTGGGCAACTGGACTGGCTCCATCAATTAAGGGAATGTTTATTGAATTCTTATTTTTCTTTCTTATAATCCCAAACAGAATTATACACGCTTTCATATGGTGAATATATATGTAGATAATTTCCTCACAATGAGCTAATACTAGATTGATACTGTAAGGCTTTCATATTTTGGGTTTAAGGAACAATATATAATTGAATACTCTGAAAGAGAGCAATTCACTCAGCACTACACCAGACTACCACCGACATTTTTCACTTTATATATATCCTTTATTCTTCACCCTTTGAAATATATTTGTAACAATCTACCCAGTCTATGGGAACCTCATCTTAAATATGAAAAGTATAATTACATTTAAGTTTCCATAATCACTAACATAAAAGTTATTGATCCTCCACAAAAGGTCTTATAAGGTAAACATCATTAACCATATTTTGTCAGAGCAGGCCTAAGAAATAGGACTTACTAATTTGTATTTTGGAAATTTAGGTGTGGCTCTGAAGCCCAACCCTTTCAGTCATTTAATAGATGAATATTTTTTATTTAGTATTTTTTCCAAGTCACCATAATGTGAAAAATTTCGAGTTCTTGCTATCAAAATGCATACAAGCTATGTTGGTTAAGAGTTAAAAATAAAAATACATTTACTAATGGTTAGTTAAGGAGACCAGAGCTTCACATTCATTAACACTAACCCTTTTCTTCAATATGCAATTAAGTAAGACAACAACACAAGAAGATTTTCACAGGGTATAGTCTGGCTTTTAGTTTCTGGGCATGTGGGACTGAGTCACGCCTCTAATTACCTCTGCTTCTATTTCCATTGCCCCTGCTGTTGCTGAGGACATGATTGATGGGAGATGATGGTGAGCGAAGAACCAGCATTCAGTAAGACACTCGCTATGTGCCCAGTGTTTATGCCTGCACAATATGTCTCATTATGAGCTTGACAGATCTCCAAGTGGCAGATTGGGAATGGGTTTTGGAGATGGCTGACATATCTATTACAGACTTTGTAATTTCTTTAAGCACATAAATACCATTTTATTGAAGAAATGTTACATGCAGGTAGATATGTACACATGTGTATAGATGTGAATCGGTACATAATATACATCTATCACATAGTATGTATATAGTTTTATAATTTAGGTTTACTTATTAAATATATCCTCTACACATACATGGTATATATACATTTTAGGTCATTAAATGTATTCTTATCAACATTCTTTAAAGTCTTAATTTTTAACAAATCTATATTAGAACATCAGACTGAACTTCATATAGTATCATGCTTATTTATCTATTTTTCTATCTTTTGTCTTAGTTTTTGGATGAAGCATCATCCAAGCCCCAGTTAAACTAATGCACATTGTTTCCAAAATTTGCTAGGATAGCACATACTGTTAATTCTCTGCGGTTTCTAGGTATACCAGCATCGGTCAACATACACATTCTTCTCCAAGTTACTAGTAAAGATGTCTCCTGATAGGATCACATGCAGCTACCTTTTGAAATATGATGGATCACAAACTTCTCTGTTTCTTTGAAAACTGTCCCAAACTCTTCAATTTTCCAGAAGTTGAAGGTGGATTATTGACATTTTCTTTAAAAAGACTAAAACTATTTTAAATGTCAATATCAAAAAGATGTGATTCTTAAAGATTTGACTCTCTATGGTTATAAGTTCATGTTGAGAAAACACTGCTTCAAATTCAAGTTTGGGTCATGTTGGTGGGTGGTGTAATGGAAGTGTTGCTGCTTCAGTGAGGTGCTGTATGGAAGAAGAAGAAGCTGGAAATAAAGGCTGGCTCTGCCCTTCATAAGACTGACAGTTATTAGTGATGAAAAGGAAATGAAAACATTCATTGACTTGCTCTTTATTAAGCACAGTAGGTAAAGCAGATGAACACTTGAGAGCTCACTGAGCTGCCATCCAGAAATTTAAACATCCCTCTTACTGGCTAGTGGCCAAGGACTTGCTGTAAACTCTATGGGACGGTCACAATTTCACAGAACTTGTCGGATCTGGTGGGAAAAGATACTTTCTATGCATTCTCCAGTAATAAAGACATCCTCAGCAGGGTTCATGGTTGTACTCTTGTTTGCAGGACTAAAGATATATCAGAAAAGAATACAAGGTAATCTGAAGATCCCTCTGGATAGAATAATGGTGTCCTGAATTTATATCTTGCTATGTTGTTTATATTAATTCATTAAAAATTTTATAATTATAGATACATTTGTTGTCATTGTATTTGCATTTCTCTACCTAGACTACTTTGTAAGAATCAAAAGGCAACCTTTTAACATTTTACAAACATATGGTTAGAAATGTGATTCTAAATATAAATGCTTTTTAAGATAAAAACACAATCTGCTATTGTTACGGATTTCACTGATTCTAAGATAAGAGCCTGCGCCTTTTATTCCATGATACGGTTTTAGAACAAGATTTTGAATCTGTACACAATGGGGAAATATCTTATGTTATTACTTATGAGCCTGTTTTATTGATAAAGTGCTATTGCTTATTACTTTATGTACTATATAAATATCTAAAGGAAACATAAAGCAATTTGAGCTATGAGTAGCATTTTTCATGGAAACACACATGCTGGAATAGGAGGTTCTAGCACAGAGTCCAACTCCACCTATAGTTATTTCAGGAACACAACATGGTTCCCTCCTGTATAAATAACTTCCCACCAAATATACTGAAAATCTAACTTCATAGCATCGACAAATTATCTGCTACAAGAGCTATACTCTTGAACAGATATTTAAACTTATGATACATTCAAGACAGTTGTCTTGAAGTAACAAGAAAATGATTAAGCAATTTCTACTAAATTACTGAAAACTTAGTTAGTCTCCCTCAGTGGATTTCATTCTTTTTTAAATAAAAAGTCTGAACAGAGGAACTAATGGGATGATGAGGTGAGAGATTGCCTCTGCCTTTATTTCTGAAAAAGGAATGAGGGTGATGGTACCATTTGCCGATACCAACACCATTATGAAATGTATTTTCTTTTTAATTATTGTTGTCCTGTTTTTAAGACAGAGTGCCACACAGCCTTCTATGTTTGAGAAAACCAAGTACATCACAAAATTGCGAAGTAGACAAAGACAAGTGAAATTATTTGTTATTGTAGAATTGAATTATTACTACATGATTAAATTATATCTGAATCACTTAAACAACATGATTATTATATGATACATTATCTTATGTTTTCATCATAAGAAAAAAAAAGATTAATCATATCAATGCTTTAGTTGGTATCTGTTGAAGAAATCCAAGGACCTGCATTTAGCCATGACTCTAAATCTTTCTTTATATGAGACAGTGTGCAAATTACCTATCCTTTTGGGCTAATTTCCTGACGCATATATTGGAGGAGAACACTGACAATTTTGTCTGCATCATAGTTTATGGGGTCAAAGTGACATGAATGCTAGGTGTGCAACACATCCTTGATGTGGGAGTGATTTCTTTCTAATCTGTTGCTTTCGTTGGTTAATTAATAAAGAAACCGCCTAGGCCCATTTGATAGGCCAACTCTTAGGTGGGTGGGGTAAACAGAACAGAATGCTGGGAGAAAGAAGCTGGGTTGGGGAGTAGCCATGGTTCTCCCACTCCAGACAGACACAGGTTAAGATCTTTCCTGGTAAGCGCACCTCGTGGTGCTACATAGATTATTAGAAATGGGTTAAGAGGATGAAACTAATGGGCCAGGCAGTATTTAAAAGAATACAGTTTCCATGTAATTATTTCTGGTAAAGCTAGCCGTGCGGGCAGCCGGGTGCCAGGAAAGTAGCCCACCGCTCCTATTTACAACACATCCTGGTACATAGACAGTGCTTACGGGCTGGCTTGTGTCATAACAGGAATAAATTCTCTAGCCAAGGAAAGTCGACTGTCTAAAAACACTTTTCCCTGGGATTTTTCAGATGTCCAAATGTCCAAGGATTTACCCTCCAATGACAAACTAAAATAAATTTTACTGAACAGTACACAATTCATCTTATAACATAAACTATTTCTATAAGTTTAAATTGAGAGATCTTCAATTCTTAAACATATTTAGAACATCAACTGATCCATGGCTGAATAATTTTTCACAATCATCACTTTTATTAGTTTGGTAGTTGGTTTTGATGGTCTATCTACCATGGTTCAGGGTTGTTTGCTTCAAAACACTGCAAGTCATACCATTCTGAGTTCTTTGTACATTTTCTCTGGTCTGTTTTTTTTTTTTAAATAGCTTAGAACATGAGTTTATATTTAACACCAGATAATTCAAATTTTACAAATATAAACAAACTTGAAACTTGTACATAATATCTGAGCATCACATTTAAATTCCCCTATGCATTCTATTGTATAAAACTTTAAATATAGTGTGTGTGTGTGTGTGTGTGTGTGTGTGTGTGTGTGTGTGTGTGTTTGGTAATGTGCACATGTGTAGGTCAGAGGGAAATCAGTAGGTAAGACACAAAGCACGGTTAAAATGAAGCAGACACAAATGAAAGTGTATGGATATTACAGAATAGACATGGTTCAAATTAGTAAGAGAGAATCCACCACTCTACCCAGAAAGTCTGTCAATTTTATAAGTCTGTTTTGTGGCGTCTGTAATGTAATTATCCTGAGTAGTAAGTTTTTTATACTTTCAGTCTTTTAAATATTGTTTCTAAGTATTTTTATTTGCATTAAAAATAGAAGTTTTCATGTTAAGAAACACAGTCTGGCTACTAATATTAAATCCATTTTAAGTGAATTGTTTCTAATTGTTGAGAAATTAGTCACAGCTTCTTTAGGCAATTCTGAAAATGGCTTTAACTTTAGAGTCATTCTTGCTTAGATATTAAAGACATAAGCTCCAGGGATCGATTCCAGGTCTCTGATTCCTCATTTATCAGTCTTGATTTCTTTAATATGTGTTTCTTGAATAAATATGAAGTGGTAGTTAGGAACTTATACATCACAAGTAATGACTGTTAAATTACTGTTCAGTATGTTAAGAAAAGCGCTTGTAAGTTGTGGCACTGATTTAAACCCTGGGATTCAGGACACAGTTGTCTGAGTGTCTAGTGCCCCTTCAGGAATAAGCGGTGATTCAATGTGAAAAAATTGATTCATAGTTTTCTCTATGATTTCAAGAACCTTAATGTTATTTTTATTTATTTTAACTCTTCAAGAAAATTTACTATAGCAATTCATAGTGGGGATACCCCGGAGCATGACGGCTATTATTTGGGGCAGTTTATTTTTAATGTCGCATGTCCAAGAATGACTAACTCTTGTTTAAGCTGAAGAGGTCAAATGACTTAAGCTTCCAAAAATTTATTTAGCAAATTTCCCATTTGCTTTCAGCACTGTGGCTCCTTTTACAAAGTACGAACATGCTTGGGCTGTAAGCAAAGTGAATTTACAAGGTTAATTACAGTGTATTCTGCAGAGCACGGTCATTTTGTTCGTAGTTCAATATTATGTTTGGCGTGTGTGATAGCATTGCAAAGTGGATTTGCTGTGACTTTGACTTTGCTATTCTTAGTTAGAAATGACTGTTCTCTTAGACCTTTCCCCCAGATAAAATATCCACTGAGAGTTACTTAAATAATAAAAACAAAAGAGTTTCTGCGGAGAATAGTTTTAGTTGTTGGCTGACATTCAGGGAGAAGACGTACATATGTGGCAATGTGTATGTGGTTGTACACAGGATTAGAAAAGGCAGACTCTAAGGTGAAAACTTGACTGGAATGTTTTTAAAACCAATGTAGAAAATGGGAATTTGAAAAAGCTTTGATAAGTTAACATAAAAAGTTGATACAGTTAACATAAATTAATTTACTGGCTTTCATACATAGGTTTCAGAAATATGTCATATCTACAAACATATTTTAGCATATTGAATGCATTTGTCCTTCTTAATGTTAGGGAAGAAATGTTGAGAGATAAATGTTACTTTTTTAGAAGAAAATTTAGTATGTAAATTCATGTGGCACAACATTGACAAGGTAAATATTTTATGTGATGATAAGACTAGGAATTAATTGTCATGTCTAATATTAATTACCTATTAAGCTTAATAAACTAAATAGAGTATTCTGCATGCTGTGCTTTGAAGAGCATTTTTAGTTCTCAAGACTTAAAGTCTAGTGGAAGATTAAATCATAAGGGAAAGAGGAAAGAATGTAAGAGCCAAAGGATGGGGACATGTGCAGCAAAAAGATTTCATCTGGACGTGTAATGACCCCTATGAATTCACTGGTTACTTGTCATGATTTGTACAAAGTTGAGCCTGCCAATATTTCATCAAAGTTGGGTCTGGGTGTGAGCTCTAGTGCGTCCTTGAGTGTCTATCATCAGGAGATGGTGACTGTGAGAGAGAGTACCATTTAATCCAGTGCTATAGGCGCCAGTAAAATTGTCCATGATCCTGTTTGTGTCTCTAATTACACTCAGATAGTCATACATGAAAACATAAAAGTAGGGAACATAAAATTTGGAAGATGAAGGGTTTGAAAGGAAGAGAAAAGCAGATACCTAAAGTTAATAGAGGTTAAAAAAAGACTAAAATTTGTCATATACATTTATGAAACTCAGTGAATAAAAATAAGTTAAAAAAATGCACTGATGTATGATGAGATGGCATGAATGGAGACTTATTCTTGATACTGATAACTAAGAACACAGGCATTTAAACTGAGAGTATCCACAAAAATCTAAAGGAATACTCTGTAACTAAAATCCATGTATGTAGAAATTTAGTCTTTCCTGAGAGATATGTGTTGTGTATAGTTTTATGGAAGCTAACTTTTACATACTCAACATCTTTATGTGGGAAAGCTGACCAGTCAAGGACATTTTTTTTTTGTAATTAAATGAAGGTTTTCAGACTTGTATTTCTTCCCCACTTCTTTTTCAAAGTCTCTCTGCATGTATGTAAGTTTGCATACATAATTACAACCTGTTCAATTTCTATGCTGTTATTTGTAGACATGTTCACATTGATGATGGAAAGTCCGGCAAGCCTCAACCCTAATCAAATAACTACAGGCAACTAAGAAATGCTGAGAGTGGGAGCAAAATCTTCCCCTAGAAAGAGAATACCTGTTTGTTATCCAAGACCCACCATATTTTCAAATGTCAATATCTATAATCAAGCCAATGAAAAATTTAAATTTCCAGTAATTTTTGTTTTAGGAAACATTTAAGATGTTAACTTAAAATGAGCTTATATATAGGCTTTGAAATTATTTCAGAGTGTGAGTAATAAATGTTTTTGATTCATAGATCTAGACCAACCACTTTATATCATCTAGAAGAGTTAAAGATACACTGAAAATAAATCAATGAGCCCAGGTCACCAAAGTGAGCAAGTAGTAGATCCCATGTAGAAAGCAGCATCTGTAGAAAACTGACAGTATTCATGAATGGGGTAATGATAAGATGATGATTTTCTAGTAAAAATAAGTCTTAAAGCAAAGGACATTCTGAAGATAGGTGCCTTTCCCTAGATTTACCTGTCAGCCAACTTCAAAAAAATTTCATTTACCTGAATGAAAAACTATTAATGTATTTGGACATAAAGATGTGAAATTATATTGGGGTTCATAGGTAGGCCAAGGAGTTTTAGTTTTGTTTAGACATAGTACTTTTAATTGGCTATTGAAAAATCTTAAGCAGCAAGAGAGAAACAGTACTAATTTACTATAACACGAATTAGCATCATGTTGCATGATTCTATAAAACCAAGTTTTTCTTTCAGAAAAAAAATCTATTATAAATAGAACAATATATACTTATATGTTAATTTTGTATGTGTTTTTGACAGTATTTGAGAGATGTTCTTAGAATTCACTGTGCTGATGGACACCAGAGGCCCTTGTTGGACAGGTTACTTTAAGACTGCAGCACTACCATTCTGATATTTATTTATTTACTTATGCTTTATTCTGTATTTACTGCATGTGCCGTTATCAGTTGAATAATCTTGTCAGTTGAAACTTCAGTTTGGTATGAAATTTAGATGTTGTATTTCTTTGACTCTCTGAAAAGATTGTCCTACAGGAGAACAAAAATAATTTACCCATTATTTGCAAGGGTCATGACTGAGAGCCTCATTGCTAAAGATAAGTTAATAACATATGAATTAAATAATGTTTTCAAAGTTTAACATGAGAGCAAAGGATATCTGAAGACCCTGGGAAGCAGTATTTTATGTTTATCTTTGAAAGGGAAAGGTCATGCAAAATGTTGTAGGTCGTAGTTCAGCAGAAGCCTACATGTGAGGTTGTTCACTGGGTACTCTCTTCTTGTTCTTGTTCTTCTCTTCCTCCTTCTCCATCTCCTTGACCCTCTCCTTCCTATTTCTCCTCTTATTATTCTGTCCAAGGTTATGATTTAATTGCATTTGTACTCCCACCAGCAGTGGTGGCGTGATCCCCTGACTCTGTATCCTCTCCAACATAAACTGTCCTCAATACTTTTGATCTTAGCTATTCTGACGGGAATAAGATAGTATCTCAGAGTCATTTGGATCTGAATTTCCGTAATGGTTAAGTATGTTGAGTAATTCCTTAAGTATCATTCAGCCATTTAAAATTCTTGGGCTGAGAATTCTCTGTTTATCTCTCTACCCTATTTTTAATTGGATTATTTTGTATTTTGATGTCTAGTTTCTTGAATTCTTTATGTATATTGGAAATCAGTTGTCTGTCAGATGTGGAGTTAGTGAAGATCTTTGATAATTCTGTGGGCCGGAATTTTGTCCTATTGGCTGTATTATTTGCCATGCAGAAGCTTTTTAGTTTCCTGAGGTCCCATATATTCGTTTTAGTGTGTGCACTACTGGTGTTCTATTAGGAAGTTGTCTCCTGTGTTAATTTGTTCAAGGAACTGCGTCGTGTGTCTGTGCTTTTGAAGGGTTTGTCTTTCTCCTTCCTGTCCCTTTTCTCTTTGCCTCCTGTCCGTATGAGGTGAGCTTTACTTTATTTTCTGTACCCTATACTGTTGCTCAGCTCCCCTATTGCTCTTAAGTAGCATTCAGAAAAATGGGAACCTTTGGAACATTGAGCTTAAACAAATCTTTGTTACCTTTAAGTTGTTTGTGTCAGGTATTTTGCAAATGATGAGTAACTGTGGTATTTCAACTTACTGGGAAATGGAAACTCTAAGTAGTAGTGGCAAAAGACAGTGTTGATAATAACTGCAATTAAGCACAGAAGCCATTTCCAGATTTGATGCCATATTAAATAATGGTATTAAATAATGGAACATAGTGAATATCATCATGCTATACAGTTGGTACTCTCCATGGAGAATAAGAAAAGAAAGGCACAAGAATTGAATTATTTTAATTAATTTAAAAAAATAATTACAAAATAAATGTTTTCCTTTCTCTCCCTCTATTTTTTCTAGGTTTTTTTTTCCATTCAAAAATTTACACTTCCTCCCCCCATTCCCCTCTTGCTCCCCCACTCTCTCTCCTCCCTCCCCCTCCCTCCTTAAAAGAAGGCAGGGAACCCTGCCCTGTGTGATATCCAAGGCCCTCCCCACTACATCCAGTCCTAGGAAGCTTTGCATCCAAATAGACTATGGTCCCAAACATACAGTAGAAACAAGTCCCAATGCCTTTATCAATGAGTTGGTCCACCCACTGGGACAGTGTGCCTGTTCTAATGGGAGCTCACCATATCCAGCTGGACCGGGACTGAATGAGCATGTGATCAAACCGAACTTTCTGAGTATGGCTGATAATGGGGGTTCTCCCTCTCTTTAATCCATACTCCAGTCTAGAACAGATTTAGCTGTAAGTAAACTACCATGCATAGAGGTCATTTCCATATCTTAATTAGTTAGAATGAAAATCAGCTGCTCTTTCCAGTACCTGAATCTCCTATGTATAATTCGTGCTGCCTTTATACATGTAAAAGAATGGAATATATTTTATATTCAAACATGATCAAGTTACGACTAATAGGACATCATAATTTGTCTAATGTAGGTAAATCATTCACTTCCTATAACTAAATGCTGACCTTTTGGCCCCAGATGCAACTCAGTGGTAGAGCACCTTTCTCTGGAGAATGGTCCTATTCCCAAGATAGCAAAAGAAGGAAGGAAAAAGATAAATTTTTATCATACACCAATATAGTTATGTATAAGATTACAAAAATATTGGGATTTTCAAAGAGAATAAGCTCTTTCTGGGAGTATTCGTCATATATACGCACCGTGTATTGTTCTTTTAGTCTATATATGATATGAACTATATAAAACAGAATTTCAAAATGGAGAAAGCAGAAGGCCTTCCTTATTGGCAGCATTTTGGAGAAATAAATATAATGATTGTGCTGTCAAATTAACTGCATCCTTCCTAAGGTCCACATTGTCCCCATACTTTTCTGCCTTTGGCATTGAACTAGCCTGTATAAATGAGCTTGTCTGCTCTGTTGTTAAGGCAGGGACAGCAGGCTCTGCCTTTAGTACTCAAACTATTCATAAGATCAAAGCATTCTAATGTCTCTCCATTGTTATTGTTGTTGACAGGACTCTTTGCTTCTGTCTCCCTGCTGAACCAGACCCTAAGAATCCCACACCATGATTGTTTTTTCTCATGTCTTGGATAGCTGCTGGTTTGTAGACTGCAAGAGGGGAATAAAAAAAAATTCCCTAGATTCTCAATTAGCACCAGGAAGACTTAATAGTTTCTAACATAGACTAGTATGTAGTCTTCCTACCTCTCTCTAAGAGAAAAAAAAAATGGATGTTTAAGATGAATAAATTAGGACTTTACTAGAAGAGATAAAATGTAAATTTTTTTTGATAGGCTCTGAATCACCTTTTCCTTCAGACAAAGGTGACAGTAGGCTTACTTAAGATTTCTGAGAATTGAAATAGTAGAAGCGCTCCCTGTTTCATTTTGGATCTTTAGTTGACTAGATCACCACCACTTTGAACCTTGCACGTGTGACTGCAACGATTTATCAGGTAACTTTTTTCTGTATTCCTATAACCAATAGATTCCCCCAGTTAAGAGAAAAATAAAACAATTTTGCTGTGCTGCCTATCACATTTACAGTTGGACTATGAGACCGTTTCCAACTCTACAGTAAGTCTTCGTGGACAGCTTCTCAAAATTAGCTTTTCATGGTGATGTTCCTGAAAAAAAAAAAAAACTTAAGTCATGATTTTAAAACAAAATAATTACTATGATTAAGTGACCAAGACTTGTCTTATGTTTTATTAAGGTAAGAGGAAATCTATGTTGCTTTGAGGTCTCAGTTAAGGTGCAGAATGTTGTCACATAGAATATAGGAGGAGGGACTCTGATTGACAGCAGGAATCTAAATGAAAAATTTTCATAGATATAGCACTTAGTTCCACTGTCCAGATAAACCAAACACAATCAATGTGAGACATTAATTCAATAAGTAATGCATTTAGGACAAAAGCCAGCAATAACATGTTCAAATGAAAATAAAGATCAATAAAACATTTCATAATTTAGGTACATATAATAAATATATTTTCAAAATATCATTTTTATCTATGAACATAGTATATATCTATTAATATTACTTACACTACTTTTTGAAGTCACATATTTTTTCTTAAGAATCCATGCCTAAAATTTTAATGGCAATTTTTATGTTAAAATATATTTAGTTTAGCATAATAAGTTTTTAAAAATAGAAAAAGAAAATTTTTAATAAAATACAATACTAAATACATGCATTAGTCATATTAAGGAATATATACAGCCTAATACATAATAAAAATTAGTACAGAATAAAAACTAATATTTCTTGAAAGAGTTAACAGCTATATTTTCAGTAAATTTCAAAAGATTAATATTATTAATGATTAGCAAAATGCAAGCAAGAAGGCAATGAATAACAGATTTTAACTACTTAACTAGAAATGTATATGTTCTAGTTTATAAATCAGATGGAAAATATTTAGGGAACTGTAGTAGGAGCTGCAGGTTGCATTCCACCACCCAGCTCATGCCACCAGCTAGCTTTACCCGAAATAACAACACAAAAAATGTATTCCCTTAAACACTGCTTGGCCCATTAGCTCTAGCCTTACTAAACTAATTCTCATATCCCAATCAGCCCATCTCTAATAATCTGTGTAGCACCAGTCTTACCGGGAAAGATTCAGCATGTCTGACCAGGCAGCTTGCTTCATCGTGTCTGCCGGGGAGAGGGGAGCATGGTGTCTGAGCTCACTTCCTCTTCCTCCCAGCATTCTGTTCTGTTTACTCCACCCACCTATTTTCTAACCTATCAGGGCCAAACAGTTTCTTTATTTTTTAACCAACGACCTTCCTCAATCAGGGAACCATGTTTTGTGTCTTCTAATATAAATTTAATATAATACTTATGCAAATTTAAATATTTTGATTTATTTGGCAATTAGATTAACAATAAACTTGAATAAGAAAGCTATTATCTTCCTAGGTGGCTTTTTTTTGTGATTGTGTATGTGTGTGTACATTTTTTTTTTTTTTGATTTTCGAGACAGTGTTTCTACATAGCTTTTTGGTAACTGTCCTGGAACTAGCTCTTGTAGACCAGGCTGGCCTCAAACTCACAGAGATCTGCCTGCCTCTGCTTTCCGAGTGCTGGGATTAAAGGTATGCGCCACCACTGCCCGGCTGTGTGTATATATTTTAAGAATTATTCAAACTGTGTAAGATTTAGAGATGATTCAAATAATATTGAAAAAGTATATGAGTAATTTGTAATATATGTAATATGTGTATATAATATAGTATTATTCAGCAAAGATAGTGGAATTACACATATGAATCATACATGGACATTAACAATATAGTATTAAGTGAAACAAAGAACAGGAAAATCACATTTATCATGATACTCTTATATAAACTTAAAGACAACTGTAGTATTTACAAAATTAAAAGTACAAGGAGACAATTTTTTCTTGGGGTATCAATCACCTTTGGAGGACAGAGTGTAGTCTGCTTAGTTGGGTGTAGTTATGATAGTGAATTTACAAATTCATATTTAAATTGACTTTTTATTGTTTTGAACTATTATGGCGCTAGAGGTTGAAGCTAGGCCTCTGCTGTAAGTTCAATACTCCTCTAAGACTTACATTCCCAGCTCTTTCCCATTTTAGATGATGGATGTACACATGCTTATTACACTATTATCAAAAAAGCACCCAAATGAGTGGCTGAATAGATGACCAAATTAATAAAAAATGAAAATGAAGGCACAGATCTATAAATATAGGACACATCTGCTCCAATTAGTTAAAATCCTCACATACCAAAACTTTCATTATTCATATTTGTAAATTCAGTTCCAAAACCAATAATGTAATATCCTACCTTCTTTACACCTGTTTTCTAAGCATTGCTATCTTTTCTTACAATTGATATCTATGAGAAGTTAATGGCTATGACACATTACTTGCTGAGGAAAGATTTAAAGAATAGAATGATATTAATCTATTAGGCAAAACCATGACCAATATTCAGCTTTTCGGTATGATATTGTAACAAATATATAATATTTGTATTAAAACTCTGTGAGAAGAAAATCCCAACTAATTTACTGTATAGTTATACATATCTCAAAATATATGTACAGTTCAAATTTTACTTGATGATTTTAAACAAAGAGGGAACAAAAATGGGAAAGATAGGAAAGAAGTCTTTTTTCTCAGAGCAGTTATATGAGGAAGGAGACAATGATCAAAATATATTGTATAGAATTTTCAATATGAAGGAAAAAACGAATCAGGGAAAGATTTTTTTTCTTGCTGAGCTAACTGAAAGAATAGCAATGGCAATGGTACATTGTATCAATACCTGGTATTTCTTATACATTGGTACAGAGGATATCTTCTCCAACAAGAAGTACATGTAGTTTTTAGAAAGATAATGACATTTCATGGAGTTGCCAGAGAGAAGCATGAAGCCAGTTTCTATTTCATTTGGCATTTGGCTTAACACTTTCTGCCAAAGAACCAACAGGAATGGTTTGTGTAACAATCTCAGAGAGAACAAGAAAATATTGGGAAACTAAGACAATTTTTTCCATGTCCTAGTAAATTACATTCCCTGTCATACATTTGAAAATTTGGAGCTCAAGGATAAGCTGTCTCTAAAGTCTAATGCCTTCTACCTTCAGTCAATATCATGGTCCAGTAAATCACAGAATTAAGAATATAAATTGTTTTTAACAAAAGGTATAGCCTAAGTAATTAATCTCTGAATTAAACAATTCTCAAATAAGGGAAGCATTTCTTGTTAGTGCTTGTTTATCTATTGCCCATTTCCCCAGGCTATATTCTTACAAACAACCTACACTTTTAGAAGTAGTATCTTCCAGCAAATTTCATGACATGATGGGCAATATGGAATTGATTTCCCTTCACTACACTGATAAATTCAATTAATGTCATACTTTAATTTTAAATCTTTAAATGGCAGTACCTCTAAAATAATTGTAAATATTAAAAAAACTACTTATGAATATTTATATAATAAACTATATCAGAGAAGTTGATTATATTTAAGGGATTAAAAAACTTCCTTGGGAGTTATTTGGGAGCCATGAATCTATCCTTTACTAATCTCAGAAACAGAAAGCAATTGTACTCAGTCTCAATAGTTAGGTTTACTTTAGGTTTGTAATAAATAGTCATACCCAGCATGCTATACATATGTCTTAAGTGTGATCACATTTCATTCCTCAAGGTTATGATGTAACAAGTTATGCAGTATTCAAGAATTATTAAATGTATTTAGTCTTTGAACATTCCAGACATTGCAGGAAAAAATAACTTCATCTGCTATATCTATAACGTTGCACATTAAAATATGGACAATCAAAGTCATCAGCACTCACTCAGAAAGTATTTACATGATCAGTAACTTTTTCTTTACACAAGATTCATTCCTAACACTACCCCACGTAGGTACATCAAAGGTAAAGGAGGTTAAAAGCATGTTTTGCCAGTGACTATTGTGTTCCATATTTCAGACCATCAATTGTTTATATTCAGATGATTCTACATTCCAAAATATTATGCTTTGTAGACAATGCTGTATCCACGAAAGTGTAGCCAATCAAGCGTATCAAACAAATTACCCTAACAGTAGTAATAATGACAGTAAGAAAGTCATTGTGCACTGTAGGGATCTGATGAAGTTACTGCTGGTCTTGAAAATTTTAAACCAAAGTCATTATTGGCACCGTCTGTAATTTCACCCAAATAACACACTAGTCTCATACAAGGTGGGCAGAAACTCAAAGGAGAATTTTTAAAAGTTCTCTTTATCTCTTTCTTGTGGTTATAGACATACACACGCAAGACATTTATCACCATTCATTTCAGGGGCCTTTTGAAAGGAGCATCATTCATCAAACCAATATTTTTCAATAATCTCTGCACAGAATAATTTGCTTTTTTTCTTGATCTTGCATGTGACAGATTGCCAAGGTGGGGCTTTTGTGACTTACACCACAGGCAGGCTCGGGTTTCAGGTGCTTTCCTGTCTTCTGACTGACTTGATTTATAGTTGTTGAGGCAGTGCAAAATTAAAAATTAATTAATTTGAGTGACCTAGTAATAAAGGGAACTTAGAGGGTGTATTGAGATGCTAATAGGTCTATCCAGACCTCTTCTGGCCATCTGATCCTTTGGAATATCCAACAGCTGTGGTAGGCAAAACTGACAACTGAGCACATTCAGGAGAAAGGGTCCAGCGTTTGTCATCTAAGCCCAGTGGTGCCAGAGCAGGGGCTATTCTTCCCATCTTCTTGCTGGGGAATCAAAGCAGGTCAGTCGGTTGAAATAACACATTTGTATGACTTTACTAGAGAATCTCTGTATAGAAGTAGTCACATGGCCTTACATACTATTTTACGGTTTGTTTGTTTGTTTTCTTTTTCATTATGT
Source organism: Microtus oregoni (assembly GCF_018167655.1). Taxonomy (NCBI): domain Eukaryota; kingdom Metazoa; phylum Chordata; class Mammalia; order Rodentia; family Cricetidae; genus Microtus; species Microtus oregoni. The sequence continues at coordinate 25,175,057 of NW_024543089.1, forward strand.
GCAAAAAACCTTCCCAGGCTATTTTTGAAAAACTTTCAGTAACTATAGTGTTTGACTCACTGACTACTTCATTTGCAGAATGTGTGAATAAAACAATATTTGTAAATAAGCAAAATATAAAATTGTTATTTTGAAATATAAGTACATACTAAGTAGTATTTATACATGAATTCCTAGATTAAAATATGCTCTGATCTTTCAGGAAGTTTTATTACTTTCTAAATAATTTCTGAATAAGAAATTGCACTTTTGAAACATAAAATATTTTTCTTTGTCTCATGGTAGCTGAACATGGAAGCTATACAATTTGCAATGAATTCCAATAGGGCATTTATATCTATAAAATATACTCATATAAGTATATATTCTCTGTTCATACATATTTATGAGGTTTTGTTTATACAATATTTTGTTAATTATTTGAAAGTTCATCTGAAGTATTTTGATCCTATTTACCACTACTCTTCCTCTAATCTATCTCCAATCCACACTCTCATGCAAAATATGCTGTGTCTTCCATGGTGTTTACTTTTAAACATTAGAATAATTTAAAGAAATAATTAAAAAGTATACTATTCCACCCAGTTAGTAATCTAATTTATTGTCTGTATGGACATGTTTATTATAAAGATTGACAAGCTTATTTGATAAAATTGCATCAGTGTTATAGAGTGAGTTCTCACAAAAATAAAATTTAGAAATGTCTAAATAAATATAGGCTTTTCGAAAACTAAACATACATATAAAAACATTTTAAATATATTTTTCTGCAAAACTGTAATTTTTTAAAAAATAAATCATTTAGTCTTAAAGTACACTTTATAAATGTAGCTTTCTACATTTAGTGTAATTAATCTGTTGCTTAAAAGCAGTTTAATCTAATATAAACATCAAAATCAAAAATAAATTTAAAAATTTAGATATCGTAAATATTCATGTTTCTTTTGCTTGCTTTCTTCTCACATCCCCACAGGGATAATAAGGAGAAAGTGATTAGCTATTTTACTGAATACCCATTTGATTCAATGTCTCTAATGGGAATTTTTATATCATACACTAATCACCAAATCAGTCAGTCACTGTTGACATCCTATAGCTAAATGCCTGCTAATTGAAAATCAATGGGCATTTTCCCCTTATTCACACACTCAGCTAAAATTTGCTGTGTGGTGATGATGTTCATGTTTTCCCCAAATCTAAACTAACTGGTGTTGTTATATATTCCATCCACAAGAACAAACATAGTATCACTGTTGTTCAGAATTTTATTAGAAATCTGCTATTGCTAATTTATATACCAGCATTAATAAGACATAGCACTTGTGTTCTTGTTTATGATAGATATTATTGTACCACACCCACATAGACAGATACATAGAGATATGTGTGTATATACATATATACACATATATATATATATGTATATATATATGGCTTGTGCATCTAATCACTGTTACAAGTATCTTTGAAAAATACAGTTGTTTTACCTATTTTAAGAACCAGCAAATTTGTCATCTCTTTCAGAGACTTCCTTTATGTGTTTTAAACAGAATACTATGCACACATATTTCATTAAAAATAGGTATGCGATCTCCATATTAGAATGCAGTCAGTAATAATATATATTTTATAGTATTTCATTGTGGGGTTGGATTTCAAAGACATGTGCAAAAGAATACATATTTCAACTAGCGTGCTAAATATCTCCTACAATTCTTGTATAATTCAATTGCTTTCCTCCCTAGACATAAACTAAAGAGATCAGCAAGCAGAATTATGAGCCTAAAGTCTTGGTCACTTATTGATGGGTCAGTAAATAAAATAACACTTCTCTGCTGTAGCAAACAAAATGAAGTTGTCCTTCAGTACCACAGAGGACTGATTTTCAACCTGGCTTCATTCTCTGAAGGTGCGTTCTAATCAATGAGAATGTGAAAGAAAATGCAAAGTTGGCAGAGCTAGTAATCTAACTCAAAGACTTGAAAGGAATGCCTTTGTCTAATTGCTACACATGCTGCAACCTGAGCTGAAGATTGTTAAACCAATTGCAAGCCAAGAATTCTGATTCTACTGAGACAAAGATTCCCGCCACAGGGTAAAATCTATAAAGGATTCCTGTTAAATGCAATGGTAGTACCATAGTGATATCAAAGCTTCTAAGAATGTATAAATTCCTGCATAAGGCTGAGATTTCAAACAAGGTCAAACAGTGCTCTTCAGGGTGTTTTGGTGTTTCTGTTAAACTTTTATTTTCTGTGTATATGAATTTGAATAGAATCATTTTTGAATTATTTAGATAGATATTTGGGAAACATTTAATTCAGTCCTGTCTTATTTAATCTACTACTTATTAATTTGCACATTTCTATCCATTTCATTTAGTAAGTATAAAATATCTTCTAGTAAAGTAAACAATAATAGAGGCCTACCTTTCAATTTTTTCATTATGTAATTTGATGAGGTGGTGCTGAAGCTATGTCTTAATGATGTAATTTTAATTTGAAATCTGAAAATAGTGATATCTCAAAATACTTTGTATTTTTCGGTAGTTATTTTATGTTTCATTATTGACACATCAGCTTTAATTCAGAAAAAAATTATGGGAATGTTGGGTCATAACAAATATTCTAACTAATATCTAATAGGAATATATCAATATAGCTACATTTCCAGCAATGTAAATTTTAAGGAAACTGATCATGTCATTATTTTTTATAATTTTGTTCATGTACCTAAATTTTAATTATATAGACAAATATATCATCTTGTCCTCAACTGTATAGCATGATAATACACTGAGTTAAAACTACTACATGGATTACGTAAGTCTCATGTATTTAAGAGAAAGAAAAGACTTACACATTTTATTTAAACCAATAGTTATTGAAACAAATGTGATTTTATTTTTTATTTAAATAAAGATATTCATTTACTATGATAACATTGTGTTATAATGTGTCCATCAGCACTGACAGAAGAGAAATTACTGGTGTGGAGAAGTATTTAAAATTGTATTTATTTCTTATATTAAAATTTGACTTTATTACTAAGGTGTCAGGACACCACAATCAATATTAGTGTGCAATATGAATCCTTCTTTATCTGACTATTGAACAATTAATAATATTATTAGAGGTCATGACTTAAATTTTTCACAATGATGGCCTTTGTGTTAACAACTCTTTTTTAACAAAAATCATGACACTTTGTCTTATGAATATGAGGTTCATCAGACTGCTTCTGGCAGAGTTCAGTTGTAGGTAGCCCTCTTGTTAAACACCTCTGCACCTCATACTCCATATTCCTTGGGCCAATCTGAATTATAGATGGGAACTTCAGAAAGGGTTACTGTTGTTGACATTTTCAAAGAAACATTACAAAATGACGAGTAACCAAGCAAAAATTCCACATGTAGACCAATTGTTATTCATATCTATTTCTTTTCTCAAATTGCACCTGTAAGACTTGCCTCTTCCTAGTGTTATGCACTTAGCCTTTGTGGCCAAACTTAGATACACCAGAATATACTTCTTTTGCATTTTGATTCTGAGATAAGTTTAAATTTGCACATGACTTATGATACATTTTGAACAATAGATATAATTATCAGAGGAATATTCAAAATAACCAAGGCAGAATGAATAGAAGCAGTGCTTTATAATTCAGAGATGGTTTTGTGTTACCGGTGATTGGTTGCTAGTGCAAGCCTGCACTCCCATAGGGATCATTTCTATCTTGATTTTATGAAGGAGAAAGGAGACTTTCTATTGATTGTTCTGGTTAAATAGTACAAATGCAATGTGTTGTTCTAATTCTGTTCCCTTCTAAATATTGCTACTTGAGTGAGTAACATCACACCTCCAAAGCAGTAATGAAAATAGAAGTTTGTTATATCTATTCATAATATATAATGTTATATATATATTCATAATATATACAAATTATAAATGTGTAGTATTAATGGAACTGCAAAATCATAAAGGAATCAACTCAGACAAGTGTAAATCTCTTTTTACATCATTAAATTATATTAGAAATTGTTCATTTAATACTTTTAAATTTTATGAAAAAAGAGAAACATTTAATTTCAAATGAAGCAAATTTTATGTATTTATCTTTTGTTTAGCTGGGATGACATTTTGACAGCTCTACCGTCACTTTAACAGGGACACAGGACTCATCTATCCAGAGTACATAATACACATCTGGTCCCCTGTTGATTTAGTTCTGTGACTTCCTGTAGGCCGTGTCAAAGAGCATACAAGGAACACAATGAGGTTGCCACCATGTCTATGGGCAATGACAGTTCAATTATTTTATGTGTGAATCGGCAGGGTGACAGTTGCGGCACTAGGCTGTATCTGCTACGCTAGACATGCTTTCAATCACTTTTTTCTTGACAGAAATTTGCACAGCAGTTAGGAAAGTGAGATATGAAGTCTGCTATGACAAGTCCCAGGGTTATTTAGAAATTCATTCAGAATATCTCAGTCATTGAAATCTTATGCTCCTTTTACATTTTATTACTTTTGAAGTAATCAAAATTAATGTTTTAATGGTCTTTGGATATTATTTTCTTCCTTGGCAGTGTCTGTCTGGATTCTAATCCCAGTAGATCTTATTGGGTTTTGCTGATATTTGATAAAAGATAGGTTTGTCATTGTGTGTGTATGTGTGTGTGTGGTGTGTGTGAAACAGAGATAGTACATAAACTACAATATGCTTCAGTATATATTCGGTCGGCCTATCTGTTGAGAAGGCTTCTCAATAGAAATCATTAAGTAAAAATCCCTGAGCACCAGCTCTGACAACACTATCCAGGTAATCAGAATTATTGCAAAGATACACAAGAACCGAGAGCTCCATGCTTAGGAGTTCAAGAACAGGCAGAAAACAAGTAAAGGAAGCAATTTCAACAGAAGCATCATCCACTGAGACTGCATAAAATGCCATCTATATAATGTGGATGGAAGTCTAAAGAGAAGACAAAGTTAATTTTGACAATTAAGAGCAAGCAAGAGATCTAGAAGTTGAGCTACTTGTGACTGGGTAACTTTGTTCTTACCTTCTTCTGTTTGCAACCTGTAATATACATACTTAAAAATACACAAAGGTTTCTTTTAAAGTATTTTTTAAAAAAGAGCTAGTGGAAGATAAGCAAACAAAATTTGAGGGTGAACAAAACTTCAACATAATCTTGCAATAGAGTTATGATGTTGAGAAGAAACAAGCAAACATGCCAAATACGTGGTGATATTCAAATTTTAAGGGATGTGGTAGTAGACAACAATGAGCAATGGGAGCCAGGTAACACAGTATGTCACATATCAACCAAAGATCTTCGGCTCTCTGTATGCATCAGTATGCATCCAGGAAGTTCTTTTGAGAGTATCCTTCAAATACCTTATATCCCATTAATAATATGCAGTGGATGCAAAGAAGAAAAAGCTGTAGAATATGATCATAGATACTCTACGTCCTGATAACTGTGATGAAATCTACTTCATTTCATCACCTTCACCATACAGTGATGAGCTAAAACTTCTAAAACCATGGCTAAAATAATTCTTCCCTTCAGTCATTACCTCAAATATTTGGTCATAATGATAAAAATTGATTAAAACAATCTTTAATTCCTTGAAGTATTGGACTTTGATCCAAGCTCGGGGTTATTTTAATCAGTTTAATTATCTGTAAAGTAATTATTTTCTGACAAGTTGTTTGATGTAGGCTGCACTGACTTTATTGTATGGTGATAGATATTTTGCTATATATGTATCTAAGAACAATTATCTAGTTGATTCTACGGTTTAATAGTGTGAAAATATGATGGAGGTTGGTGATGTAGTTCAGTGAAAGAGTCCTGGTCAGACACCCACAATTCATGACTCTAAACTGCTGCATAATAAATATATAATAAATTCATGTCCAACATATTGCAACTGCTTACTTAGAAGTTGGGAAATTTAGGCAACCCTCTTTATACAAGGACTACACTCTGGAGTTTACACAATTTATTTCTGTGAAATATGTGTTAAATCACAAGAATTATCAACACCATAGTCAGGAATACTAGGGTCTTTGTAATCTATGCCTAACTTCTTCTAAAAACCACTTTCCAATTACTTAAAATTTGAGATCAAAGTTCAACTTTCTTATGTATATTCATGGGAAAAGGAAAGGTATCTTGGATTTAAGACTGTAAACATTACCTAACATTCATGAAAAACAAAGTTTGCAACCTCCCTTTTCTGAGTTCTTTTCCAAGTCAGCAGAAACTTATTTCTCCTTACTTAGAGCTATGGAATCTTTTTAATCACTATGGCCCTCATATTCATCCATTTGCTTTCTGCTTTCGAAACTTTATCAGTATTCTTTTATAGCTTCAAATGCTCTAAAAAATTGTCAAGTGTTCAACAAGACTTCTTCCATGTTATACCAAAGTATTACTATTTAAATTTTTTGTCTCTTGTATTTCAGTTTCTGTTTATTCAAGAAAAAAGACAGAAGTCAGATATTGTATACAAACTACAAAAGTAGATTTATTTTTCCTAAACAAGTTGTCCTGTATGCATCACTTTCATATTTAGTTTTTTGATGTTTCTCATTACACACACACACACACACACACACACACACACACACACACACACCTATACCTAGAACCATCACATATAATTTGAAGATCTGTATCAGACACCTTCAGATTTTATGACCAATGTGATTCTTTTGGATTCTAGAATACCTTCTTATATATCTGCTTAAGGTTGGTTTTAGAATTCTTCCAGGTATCAAAAATCTGTTAGTACTCAAGTCTTTTTTGTATTTACTTGGTGAGGATGTCTTGTCTTTATTGATTGTTTCTAACCCTAGGGGACAAAACCCTAGGAGATTTTAGGTATAAAATCTGTAGACACAGAGTACTTCTAAGCATAAACTACAAGCATTTCAATGAACTACGTATTTATATTATATTAGAATTTACCCCACCACTGTCCATTAATTCACATTATGCCTACTATTATTCTTTTGGAGGGCTTGTTGTTAAATTGTGGGCATGCATTTCCTACACTTTACTGCCACTTTTACATAAAGGCTCTACTGACTTCACCACTCTTCTGGCTGAACAAAATTTCATCTCAATAATTATTTGAAATGATTAGCATGTTATTCCAAAGAAGCTCTGGGGCCTCTTTAAAGAGATTCATGAGGGACAAAATTCACAGTGACCATTCATAGAGCTACAAGGATGACCATTAGATGGAGAATTGCTCATCTGGTGTCATGACTCAAAGGGCCCAGCCTTGAACCTAAGCAGCTAGAAAACAGAACCATGATTTCCTTAGTGAAGTCAATAATCAAATTTTGGGGTATCTTTCTGTCAAACTGGATTCTGTTTGTATTAGAACCTTCCAGACTAAAAATTAAAGAAAAACAAGACAAAATTACTCAAGCACTTTTGAATCATAATCTGTGAGAATTTCTTCAAAGCATAAAATGTTTTTCAATGCAATATGGTAACTTCTTTAAGAAAGTGATTTATGTAACAACTCATAGGTAATGATAAATGTTTCAATCACAGCCACCAAATTAATGTATCATACATAAACATTGAAAATGATATATGAGGAAGGTAGTTAAGATGTATGAAAGCATATTAGGCATTTGCTGTGCTGCACATAATATTTCAGCAATAAAAGTAGGTAATATGAATCTCATTAATAAAGATAGAAATTGTAATTCAGAGATATTAATGTTTCTAAGGTAGCAAAATCAATAAGATGTACACTGTGATTTAAACACTAATCAATCTGATTACTGAGCCCATTGTCATTCACCTAGCAAATGCCAGTAAAAATAAAGTATATTGTCTAATCAATAAAAGTACAATAATATGCATATGCTGTTTTCATTTTTAAACAATGGAATTTTTGCTAATTTACTTTATACAGAACCTAGTACATTGATTTATCATGTTTCTTTCCATGATATTTTTTAATGTGTATGAATGAGAAAGTAAAAATTAGATAACATTAAGGCATATGTTCTACATAATAGAATAATGAAACATTTTATTTTATTTTTTCTAATAGCTCAGAGTACAGAACTTCTCCTTGTGAACTGATATATTTAGTTTGGTTTGACATTTAATGGAATATACATGGGTAAAATTAATTACAGTATATATAGCCTAAGAGTAAGAAAATCATGAATTATACTGCAGTCACAGGTTATATAGATCTTCAGTTTAGGAATAATAAATTGTGCAGGAAAAACATGTCATAGTTATAGGAACATTTCTTTTCAAAAGAAATATGAAATATTTGAGGAGTAAATGTGTTTCCATATATTTCTCATACTGCAAACCATTTCCAAATTTCCACAGATGCTTGCCAAGAACAATGATAATTAATGTTTCATTGGATTCTTTGAGAAATGCTGAATTCCAGAACTGGTTAAGACCATATTTAAACATATATTATGCTAGACTAAATTCCAAAAGAAGAGAGAATATTTCATATTTTTGACTATTTATTTTAGAAAAAAATACTCAAGTGGCATACAGATGCAAAATACATTTGGTTAAAAAATAACATATGCCACTTACCAGTTACTCTTTCACACACACACAGACACAGACACACACAGACACACACACACACACACACACATACTTTAGATATTTTTCAACATCCTACATAATTGGGAAACATTTAACTTTTTCAATCATATTTTTCTCAGTTTTGCTAATTTTTTTCATCTTACCTTTAAAGTATATAATACAGATAAGGACAGCAAGCTCATTATTGGTGCTTGACTTTTTGTGTGTAAAAGATGGGGAAGAGAGAGAGAGAGAGAGAGAGAAAGAGAGAGAGAGAGAACAAGTACAGTGGATAGGGAAGTGGGAAGAGCCTGAAAAGAATGAAGGGGTGGGAATGTAATCAAAACATATTGTATGACTAAAACTTAAATAAAAAGGGTCTTAAAATTTTTTAAAGTTTAGATATATGTATTCATGTAACAATTTACAGATTTATAAGCATACACATAGTACATTTTATTAATATAATATTGCATCAAAATAACTTAGAAAAATCTTGGTAGGATTTAGCTCTTCTAAATGGTTTCCTTCAAACCAATTTTACTTTTCTCTGCCTCCAAGTTAGTCATTTCTCATTGTCAGGTGCCAGTCCGTTATTCCAAGCAATAAAAAAAGATTTATGCATTGACAAGTAGAGCAGTGAAACATGGTTAAAAGACCTGTGCAAGGGATACTTCTGATCCCAGCAGGAGCCATAGGCCTCATTAAAGGACAGGAGAGAAGAGCTCTTCATGTTAGTAACTCTGAATTATAAGATGCAGTATTTTACCCCTTTAATCTTTTCCCAACATCCGGCAGTACTTTACCTCAAGGGTAAAATCTGTTCCTGAAGTACATCTCCATGTATGCAATACATATAAGACATTTAGATGTGGGGAGCTCTTGAGATTCTTTGAAAGAACAGGATTTATGAGATTGAAAGACACCCACAATTCACACCCAGATCATGCATTTCTCCACACCAATGTTATAGCTTTTTTAATTACAAAGGGTTAAAGTTCTAAAAATGTTGCTTGTCGTAGAGCATTGACGATTCTCTTGTCTTCTGTAAATATTTATTTTCCATAACTAATCTTACACACACCACACACAAACACACACACACACACACACACACACACACACACACTAGGAAGAAACACTTGCATAGAGGTAGAAATAGTTACCATCTTAGAATATAAATTTTTAAATATCATTTAAAAGACAGATACAATTTAGCCATTTGAGAACTCTTTTTACGATAAATATGGAAGTGAATTTTGGATTTCTCTTAACCTAGATACAAAATGCTATCCCATAATAATATGTGCCTGATATCACTTTCCTATATGCTGGTCAAACAGAGAACATCTTTAATACATAGTTTCCTAAATACTTTGTTTTTCCATTATTATTATTTCAACTTCTGTATTTTTACATTTATGCTAAGCAAGATGAAATGTCATAAAATGTCTATTTACAATTATATTTTTAGTAAATTGTGGGATTCTTAACCTCAACTGTGATTCATACCAAGACCATGCTAATGAGATATTAGCTTTCAAATGTTCTGCTTTATTGGGACAATCCTTAAACAAGGACATAAATAGCTAGCAAACAGTTTTAATTTCTTTATTTCACCCATTTCTGTAAGTACAAGCTAATTAAAATACAGATATGTTTATTTTTTATATACATTCCTCTGGAGACACAGTGGTAGTATCTGCGACAGAAGCAATATGGCTTCTAAAACAAAGACACTATTATCTGGCTCTAACCAAACATATTTGACCAAATCTGCCTTAAACAAAATTCTCTAGTTTAACTTTCTAAGCAAATTGTAAGACTATCTTAATGCGGCTAAAGGGCTTTCTTGTCACTGCGTGAATTTAAAGGTCAGAGTCTTGTGATGAATTTGATTCAATAGCAATTTTTCTGTTGTTTTTGTCTCCTTAGATGCAAATATATTAGGAAAATGTATGATACTGAGAGAGAAATATATACCGCGTGGTAACAGATCTCAATCCACATAGAAAAGAGATCCAGTGAAACTACAGATGATGTGTATGGAAGAGCCTTTTCCATGATTAAATGATGTTTTCCTATTCTTTATGAAAATGTGTGTGTGTGTGTGTGTGTGTGTGTGTGTGTGTGTGTGCCACATTTCAAATGTGAAGGTCAAATAAAGAGTGCAGGAGTCGGTTCTCTCTATCTATCCTGTGCTGTCCAGAAATAGAGTTCAAATTGTTGGTCTTCATAGTGGGTGCCTTTAACCAGTGAGCCATCTTACCAGCCTCAAATGGTGCTTTTCTGATGCATGAAGATAAAAATAGTGAAGTTGCAATTCAGTGATCTCAGTGGGTATCTAGATATGTGTGATACTGAATGCAGCCGGATGTGGGGCTCAGTTGGTTTATTATGTCACCATGTCTGAACTACTTCAACTGTCTTAAAAAGCATTCTGAACATACAACCTTCTCTTAGTCAGTGTTCTCTCTCTGTGAGGAGACTACCTGATCAAGGCAACTCTTATAAGAGAAATCATTTAGTTGGAGCTTGCTTACAGGTTCAGTGATTTAGTCCATTTTCATCAGAGTGGGGGAACAAGAACATACACAAGCAGGCATTGATGATGGCAAAGTAGCGAAGAGTTCTGCATCCATATCCACAGGCTGCAGAAAGAGTGAGAGACTTGGGGACTGACATGGGCGTTTGAAACCTCAAAGCCAAGCTCCCAGGGATACACTTCCTGAAACAAGACTGCACCTTCAAAACCCTTTTGAAGTAGTGTCACTCACACTGATGACTAAGAATTTAAGTATATGAGCATAAGGGGCCATTATTATTTAAACCACCACAAGCATGTAGCCCAGATCACCCCCACTCTGTGCTTCTTAGACTGTACACTCCTATTTGTTTGGTCATAAAACTTGAATCACCTTCTCTTTCTCTTAGACTTGACATGCAGGAAGTGACAAATCTGACCTTTGCAATATAATGGACTCTCACCATTCATACCATGTGGACTTGTCCTACTCTCATGCCATGGTCTTAGGCATTTTCTATATCAAAATATAAAGACAACTTTGCCCAACTCCTGTACCTGCTCCAGGCTGGGCACCACTTTTCCTGATCTCTATTTAAATGGTGACCAAGTGTTCCTACAACTCTCTACCAAAGAAAGCTGGAGCTCTCAGAGAAATGTTTAATTTCATACCTGAAGCAGGGAAGAGTCTAAAATGATCACTAAGTACCTCATTGTTCAAAAGTCAGTAAGCGTTCAATGACTAATGGATACAAGTCCATGGTACACAGGTTTCAAAGAGTCCATGCTGCCTGAAATTTAATTAGCATAAGAAAATTACAAATAGTAATGATAAAAATGAGAAATGAAATGAGAATAGCAGCAATAACATCAACATTAAAACATATTTTAAATTTATGAATCTAAATGAATGACAATGATGAAAACATGAGAGAATACATCTGTATAGAGTACTAATTAAAAGGTGTGTGATTATATCTTGCCAGCCTTCTCTATATTTAATATGATAAGAACTACACAAACAACTATTCAAAGTGTAGAAATATTTATATGTTCTTTAAGTGTTACTACCCAGAGTAGTAAATAACAACAAAGGAAAAATTATGTAAAACAGAGATCAGATGAACAATATCCATCTGTCAAACATAGCACCAATCATGAGGCAAAACCTCTACTCAGTGCGTGGTGATATAATGCTAGAGAGAGTACTGCGCTGGTTGACTGTTTTTAAATTGATTTTTGTTGAGCTTTACATTTTTTTCTGCTCCCCTTCCTGCCTCTCCCTCCCCCAATTAGCCCTCCCCCTAAAGCCCCCATGCTCCCAATTTACTCAGGAGATCTTGTCTTTTTCTACTTTCCCTGTAGATTAGATCTATGTACGTCTCTCTTACTGTCCTCATTGTTGTCTAAATTCTCTGGGATTGTGGTTTGAAGGCTGGTTTTCTTTACTTTATCTTTAGAAACCACTTACGAGTAAGAACATGTGATAATTGTCTTTCTATGTCTGGGTTACCTCACTCAAATCATGTTTTCTAGCTCCATCCATTTTCATGAAAAATTCAAGATGTCATTATTTTTTTCTGCTGTGTAGTACTCCGTTGTGTAAATGTACCACATTTCCTTATCCAGTCTTCAGTTGAGGGGCATTCTTGATGTCCTAGCTAGAGCAATAAGACACCAAAAGGAGATCAAGAGTTTTTGATATATAAGTATATCTCTTGGAATTTGAATGTCTTTAATTTCTTCTAATCTGGTATATTTCGTTATCTTGATATCAAGTCCTTTGCCTTGTTAATGGCTGTGGTTACATATTGTGAAAGTCAAAAGATGGGTATATGGAGAAGTTGTGCTCATATATTCTATGAGCAAATTAACTTAGAGATATATTATTTAAATCCATTCCCAGCCTTTTCCAGCTCTCCCCAGGTTCTCTCCGCCCTTCTCCTTATTGTTCTTATATGACTTCATGTTATCCTTCATCTTTTTTCCACCTTGTTGCTGCTCACAGCTCATGCCATTCCCTCATATCTTCATTCTTACATTTTTCTCGGCAACTGGAAATAGTTTGAGTGAGCTCTAATTTTCAAATCAATGTAAGGTACAGTGGAATTTATTATTATAAACTTCAATCACTTCAACCCTTTTAGTTTCTACTAAACCTCATCACCATGGCAAGCAATATCTTTTTCTCTATTTCTGGACCCCATAAAAGTGAGATAAGTTAATATTTTCTTATGTGATTATTTTTCATAATTCAGTGTCTGCAGTTTCATCTGTATTGTGGCAATTGTTCATATATTCTGTCATTAAGGTTGAATAATATTCTATTATTTGCAGGTATATATAATAACATTTTAAAAAAATAGAACTCTTCATACAATTTCCCATAATGCCTATACTCATACTAAATTCTTACCAACAGTGTGTTTAGGGTTCACTTTTCTCTGCATACTAACTAAATTGTTAGCTCTTGTCTGTTTGATAATAGCCTTTATCATATTTGTGAAGAAATAACTCAATGTGATTTAATATATAAAATAGTTTCATATATCATATTGCATATTTTTATTTTCAGTGATAGATACTATTAAAATGCTTTGCTATTGTAAAATTGAACTTTCTTCTTTTAAGTTGTAGGAGACTTTTTTAATTTTGGAGATTGATAATTGGTCACACATGCAATTTGCCTGTGTGATTTTTGCAGTACGTGACTAAACTTTTGTATTTCCCAGTTGTTTTTACTTAGTTGTGCAAAGATTTTTTTGTATATATGATTGAGTTAGAGTTCTGAAAGGAGCAGATAAGCATGTTGCCATTTTCCTTAAGCTTAAGGCTGTAAGCACCATTGACAGGGCATAATATTTCTTCTTCCTTTGCCTTTTTCCATCACACACTGTCAAAATCTCCACCTGTGGTCCTGCCATTGCAGAGTCCTTCATGAAAGACTTGATGCTTCCCACTGTTTCCAGTCTGAAGCCTTAGCCCATCCACCACATCACTCTGTCTTTGAGGTTTTCTCGCTGTTGCCCAATGCTTTGCAGCTGCTAAGGTGTCCCACTGGCCTCGTTCTCTGTGTGTTTCCTTCGGTACAGCTATATTCCAACAAAGGATACTGGTGTGCTGGTGAGCCTCCTATTCTTGTGGCATTTAATTTTCAGCAAGTTTGCTGCTGGAAGGAGACATGGCCAGGCAAGCTGGCTGCAGCGTTTGCCTTCAGACACAGTCTTAAAGAGAGTACAAAGACATTCTTTTTGAAAACTGAAACACTTCTAAAGACGATTTCAATTTTTACAGTTTTAGAAAAACTTTAACATTCATATATACTCTCGTTTCTCAGCACATTTAAAAATGTGATTCATGGCTTCACTGTGTTTGTGCCTATAGTGTGCTTTGTTTGATTATAAAACTAACCTCTTATTTTGTTATGTGTGTGTTGACATCCATTTAATACTTCATCTTTCAGTTAAAAAAAATCTGCAGCAAGTGTTGATCTTCAAGCCCTAACCTGATAATACACTCTTCGTTGCTCTTCCTTATGGTTACCCTCTGTGTAGATGTTATTTCAATTGTGTTTTTAAACAATGTGTATTATTCTGTTGATTAAGCTTCTCACTGGTTCCCCACTTCGGCCTGTCGTGGGTTTGTATATTGTATATACTCAAGTGCTTTGTAAATAAGTAGTTATTTTACAACATTTATTTCCTCAGAATAAAGTGATAAATTCTGCATAAAAATAATTATATAAATAAAAAATGTGACATGTATCAAGCAACAATGCACTCATAACTCTACAAGTATTGTATTAATTGTTCTTTGAGAGTCATGATCAGTAATTTTGTTTTCAAGTAATCCATTAGAAGGACATGTTGTTTTACCTATCAAATACACAAAAACCAACATATGCAGATAAACACGCACATTCTTTATAGGATTCTTTATAACATGAATTCCCTATTGATATGTGATTTGTTTACTTTATTAAATATATGCTATATGATAACACTTTGAAAACATACCATGCAATAAACAAAGTTTTAGTTTTGTATTGGAAAGTCTTAGTCAATATAATTAACCTGAGAAATGACTTTCAAAGTGACATCCATCTGGCTCATATAATTATGGAAGGGAATTCTAACCCTCTACAACACCTGTAACAGTGTCTGTTCTAACAGCACCCAGAATACTTCAATGTATTGAACTGACACACAGAATTAATTTCCAGGCAATGATGAGGAATTACTATATAATTTTCCAATGTTTTGGAGTCTATAAGTTTAAAATCAAAGTTCATGCAATTCAGGCATCCTTTGAAGCCAATGAAAACGCTATCTTTTTTTGTCTCTTCCTGACTGTCTGTGGTTGCTGGTACTTCTTAGAGTTTCTTGACTTCTAGAATAAGAATTGTAGTTTTATTCTTTGGTGGCTCTTTTTCCTAGTGTATACTAATAGACATGACAATGTTATAATAGCATTTATCATTAGGCTAAAGATCTATGATACTTTACATGACGTTACCTGAACTAATGTTATCTGAAAGCATTATAGCCAAATAGTTACATTTTGATATAAAGTGAAGAAATATTATTTAACTTAATCAAAGTTTGCTTTATGACCCTCAAATTCTTACATATAACACTTGAAATGATATCAGCAAATAACTCATCTTGCACCAACCCTATGCCTGAAGTATTATCCTACATAACATCAACCAAAATGCCCATGTAGCTTATGATCTAGGTCATGTATGACTGAGATTTGGGGAAAATTTATTTTTATCTTTAGATATTGACGTCAATAAATATATTATGTTCCTTCTAAATACACATTGCGACAGGCATAGAGTAGACAATCTCATTCTCCTAGAGAGAAAATAGAAGGAAAAAGTGTTATTTCTCCCAAGCATTCCAAACTACAGCAGAGGAGTTATGTAGTGTTTCAAAATGTGAGAATAATGTCCTGTGTCCGTGTTTGATTCACTAAAATAAACCTATAGGAGTCCTATCATCAATTATAGTATAACCCCGCCACTGCATAGAGACCTGGTCAGCCACGCTGTACTTTCTTCTTCAAAACTCTCACTTTTACCCTACTCCTTACTAAAATCAATCTTATTTTCTGGTTTAGTTTTAATATAATGTATTCTGAAGCAGGTAAGTTTCTATTGCTATACATTATCTTTTATATATTCTTTCTGTTTTGTATTTTAGGAATGTCAAAGTTAAATTGAGAATTCAAATTCAACTGTACTACAGTATATAAATCAGTGAAGATTTTGACTGAAAGTATTTATGGTTTTGCTTCCAAATGTTTATAAATAATATCCTAATATTCTTACAACACTAGCAATCCAATATTTCTTAAATTGCATACTGATCATTATACATAGCTTTAATACTTTGTATTTATATTTGAACTTACTTTTTACCCTTATATTTCTTGTTTTATTACTGCTCTGGGTACAAATAAATGGTTACATTAAAAACAATCATTGAAAAGAAATTAACCAAAAAACATAAGGGCAAACTAAGACAATAAAACTAATGAAAATAGGATTACTTATCAAATGCAAATCAATATTCTTCATACATATTTCGTGTGTTTTAACACATTTCTCTTTAGAAAGAGAGATTTACCTACTTCACAATGATGTAGTTAAGGTTTTTTGAACTCAATTATCAATAAGAAAGTTACAAAGCAGAATCTCATTTTAGGAATGATGCTGTATAACGCTTTCCTGGTCTTGTCTGCGGGCCCGTTTTCTCCTTAGAGTCCATAAGGTGGTATGTGGCATTCATGCTATGTGATTGAAAAAAAATTAGATGCTTTTTAAAACTTACAGAAATTATATAATATAAAAATGTCATGGAAGTTGAATGAAAACAAAATAATATACATAAGTAAAATAACTGCTTTCCGAAATGCCATATTATCAATATATATTAAATCATGATAGAAACCTCAAGAAATCCAAGTCGGTAAACTGATGTTGGATTCCCTTCTGTATGCAGTGAATATGTTTTATTGCCATTGCTTAATAAAGAAGCTGTTTCGGCCAATTGCTTATCAGAGTAAAGTCAGGCAGGAAATGCAAATAGAGATTTAGAGAGAGAGTAGGCAGAGTAAGGGAGACACCGTGTACCTGCCAAATATTATCTGCATACTTTACTTGCAAGTGAATGAATGTTGTCTGAAAGTATATAATTAATTATCCCTCGCTATTTTACACTGTAGATGTTACTCTCTCAGGAAGATAGGGAGAAATTTGATTTATTTAGTCTGGTGTCCAGTTCTCATTAGGAAAGGAATACTTTGGAATCTCCTGACTGACACTTAACAAGTTTCTGCTTCCCTCTAGAAACAGGAAAGCTGAATAGTAAAGAAAGAAAAGCCCTCTATAATGGAGGGGATGCATTAAAAAGAGCCTGGAAGGGAACTGGTTAGCAAATCAATGTTTATAGAGTAATTTGAAAAAGGAAGCCTCATTTGCTTATTGGTGTTTGTTTCTTTTGCAATTTTCTGTTTTTTGTTATTCTTTTATTTTGAGACAGGGTTTTCCTACATGGACCATGAGCTCTGAGTTTTTTGTAATGTATAAATTAGACAAATAATAGATAAATAATAAACAAAAACCTGAAAATATAAGCATGTGGAAATAAATAGGGACCAGGAATGATTTTAACTCTACTAGGATGTTTGCAGTTTCTCAGACAATTATGATTTGAAGTTTAAAAACAGAATACCAAATAAAATGAGATGATAGCGTTTTGTTTTAGAATATGCTGGTTCCACTAGGCTGCACACAAATTTCACTGCTAATTTTAATCAGCTTCAAGTTTTTTATTACAACCACTTTCACGTTAATTTTTAATCAAGTTCATCAAATGGCTATGGTAATAGAAAGATAGCTGTAACACCTAATAGCCAGGATGTAATTAGCCCTACAGGTAAAGTTGTTATGAAGGTAGTGGGTTGTATTGGTTAATATGGTTGAATTCATTTTTTTTTATTATGGATTCATTTAGATGCCAAAAGAAACAGTTCACTTTCCCCAGGCTTCACAAATCAGTATCACTGGTTGGTGTTAGAGAATGATTATAAACCACAACTATGGCATCTGCCGTAATAAACAACATCAATTCAAAGCTGTCCCTTGTTGGTCACTGTTTTCTTTTTAATACATGTGTTTCGTAAAGTTGTTGGTCCTGTTAAGATGCATCTTCTTTTGGGGTAATGTTCATTGCTTCAAATGAGAGAATAAACAGGTCAGTCAACTTGAGGACGTTCAAAGTCCCTACAGTCTAAAGAGAAAACTTGCTTCTAAAAATTCCAACTTTTATTTTCCTATTCATATGTGTGGTTTATCTTGGTCTTCTGTTTCTTAAAGTAGTTTTTAATCAATAGAGTTTTATTGTATAATCATTGTGTTTAAAAGTGAAGAAATTGAATATTTTCTATATTGTAGCTGATTGCACTAGTATAAGCTATTTCTATGATGCATTAAAAGAGAAAGTCAAATGGCTGATTTTTCATAAAACGAAATCTCTCTATACTTTTAGCACTTACACTATAGCAATAAATCAGCCTGTGTATTAGAAGTTTACAGCGTTCTTTGAGAAAGGTGAAATTTATTATCAGCTTTTATAAACTCCATTATTTTCACAAAGTGCTATTAAATAATTTTACAAGATTTTTTAGCCTTCCCGTGTTGTGGTAAATGATACAGCTTTTCTTATGCACAAATTAGAAACAAAAAGGGAGGCCAAAGTGAGGTCAAAGCAAGGCTGTTTTGCTTACACAATATTACAAGAGAAACCCATGGGCACTAGAATTTTAAGAAATAACATGGGATTATGGGATGTTGGTCTACTTTTCTACTATTGTAAACATCATATTCTAATGAAAGGAAGACTTTTGTGAGTCTACCAGACCCAATAATAAAAAAAAAATCTCTGAAATATTTAATTTATCATATGCTAGGCCCAGTATTACATGCTTTTCACAGAGTTATTTCTCAAGGCAATATCATAATAAAGATTTATTTCACATCTTTTATGAACAAAACTGGAGTCACAGTGTATTCATATGATATAATCATAGAAAATACTATAGAGTAGTAATTTGGATATTGGTGTCACTGGTGGAAACACATCAGAGCTGCATCCACTTGGCTGTCACCTTGCACTGACAGAGACATCCAGAACATATGGCTAGGAGGCATGTTTTCTAACACACGATCTTTGTACAATACAATCTAAGAACTTCTGCTATTGACAAGGGACAGGAGATCCTAAGAGGCACAAAGAGCAAGATATAGAGACTTACAGTCACTGGCTCAGGATCTTGTCACCATCAGAGAATGACTTCTGAGGGACTAAATACAGAACTGCAAGAAAGGTTTGTTTCATAGAGAAGGTGGGAATTTCACTGCTCAAATTGAGTTCCAGTTGCTAGGGTTTCAGGCAATATATTTTATGGTCATGATAATGAAGGGGAGGATGAAAAATGAAGTGATGTGAGGATAGAATTTATTCCTGCATTCATTTACTTTTGCCAAGTGTTCAGTTACATAATGCATCAAACACATTCTGGCAACAGCCAATCTTTCACAGCAAATGATATAGAGTTGTTATTCCAACAAAACAGAGGATGGCTAGAGACCACCTTGGTGGAGTATGTTGGCTCCAGTTTGGAGTGACCTTACTTATCATTGAGTGATATGACAACCAAGCTGCTGTCATGATGTCCTGAAGCTCTCTTGTGGCAGCAGTCCTCAGTTGCTATGTGGTTTCTTTTCTTCCCTGTCATCTGGCGTGTCTCAGGACCACTGATGTAGCGCATCCATTTTGAGTATACACTCCCCACTTTGGAGTCACCGGATCTCGTTTACCAAGTATATGATTTTAAGTCACTAACATTTTCCAAAGGGTAAGCTGGATTCTGGGGTGTGACTGCCAGTTAATAGAGACTCATTGATAGTGCTATCAGGAGAAAATTACTGATTTTTTTGAATTCAAGCATTCTGATGCTGCCTAGCAGTATATGATCAGTAATTGAAATATCATTATTATTGTTGCTAATGAGATTTTTATCTATAATTTTAAGTGCCAGTCATTTTTTGACTTGTGCAGGACTAAGTTATAGGTTTATTAAGATCTTATCCTCAGAAAACCCACTTCATCTTTCAGTTGATAGGATTTCTCCCGATGCCTACTCATTCGTGTCTGTCTGTTTCAGGACAGCTGCTGGTCCACCTGTACTTACAAGTAACAGTATTAGCCATGTCAAACTTTCTCTGGATCGATAGTCAATGTGATCAGTCTGTCCTTCTCAGTTCCTCAAGAAGACATAACGTAATGTGTTACATAATGTACTTTGGGAATAAATTCAGTGCAATCAAACATTTAACTTCTTGCTAAGAGCACTTCCTTTAGGTTAAGTGAATAAAATTAAGTATACAGGATGTAACCAAATGATAATTGTTTAACATTGTTTTAAGTTTTTTTAGAAGGTCTCAAATATGATTTTTGAAAATTTCTCTTTCTATGTTATTGTTTTACTTCTTTTTTACGTGTTAATTGAAAGGTAGAGAAAATCTTATGCACTATAATATTTCAGTACAGCAATAAATATTGCCCAAAATTGATCAAGTATAAAAAGTTAAATAGAAAGAGAAAATGTCCTTCCTCCATATATTTTGGATATAACTTTTGTAGACATAAAATGTGCATATATCTTATTCTTATCAATTATTTGCTGACAGTATTAAAAGTTTTGTTTGAATATTGAGGCAAAAAACAACCCTGTATTTTCTTTCTTTGCTTTTCTTTTTTTAAGATAAATTTAAGTCCAATACTAGTGAGAAAGTTTTCTTGTTAATTCATTCTGCTGACTTTGGTGTCTTCAAGTGGGCATAAGTTACTATGTAAAGAATAACAGGCATCATTAGAAATTATAGCCCCATATGGCATTCTGCAGACATCTAGAGAAAGAGCTATTCTTTATAACATATAAAAATGATGACTATATTCTTGAATGATTTTCATAGAAAATGACTCGTTAGTATTTTAATAGCAAATGCTACAAAGTTGGACTTCACTTGAAGGAGTCAAGATTTGTGCATGAGCTTAGCCTCACCTTGTCTTCAATGTCTATTAATGTGATTATTTAGAAAATACTTGAGATCTCTGAATTTATGATCCAGTCTTCTAGTTAGCTGGTAACACAGTTAAAACAAACTCTATTCTGTTTTATCTTCTTCCATGTCCCTACATCTATCTTGATAGCTTATAATAGTCTGGACCATGTTGAAATAAAAGAACAGCAAATGAAGGGCATAGGGAGAACTGAGGAAGGAAAAATAAAGGAACAGCCAAAATAAATATCCAGAAGAAGATAAACTGCTAGAAATAATAAAAGGAAAGTAAAGGCTGTTGAGTGAGACTGTTGTTCTTAGTACTAACCATTTCATGTGCTATCTTTAACAATAAAATTTCCATGATTTTTGTAAAAATGTAAATATTTATAAATAAAAATATTCATTAAGTCGTTGGCTTTAGCTAATATACCTCACGTCTGTGCCTCTATTGATAGACTATGCAAAAATAATGATCTTTTATATAAGACCCTCTTTTACAAATAAAAATACCTCTGAATGTTCCTGGTTGAAAATACCAAGGAATTTTCATAAATAGTTGCTAAAATAAATGAGAAATATGTAGAAGAGTGCTTGCCTAACATGCAGTAGAGCCTGGAATCAGTACTTGGGACCATAAATTAAATACATAAAGTTTTATAACTAACAGGAAGCCACACACCATTCCAGGTTGGCAATTGTACAGAATGCAGTATTAAAAAATTAAACTTTATCATGTGTCTAGTTGTATGTGAGAACTGCACATCAAATACCTCAGAGTCATGTAATCTAATGTGTCTTGGATTGCTCATCTGATCAATACTTGCATTTATTGCTTTTCTCGTTGTCCAAGTCTATGTTTTTCAAAATGTTTCATATTTAAATGTAGCCACGGGACACTTGAAAGTTGGAATATCCTTAAGGGAATGAATAGACTTACTTTTTATAACTTGGAACCACAAAGAGGTTTTTAAGTAAACATGCAAATCTGGGAGGTATTTTATAGAATTAATGTTCTCTGATGGCCACTATAAAAGGTCTAAGTTCTAAAGCATTCACATCTTTGCTTTAAATAAATTCTGACTTTATTATTCCTTATAAAATAGTCTCTATGATCTGGTTATGCATTCATTAAAAGAAGTGGGTATTTTATTTATCCAGCTAGCCATTTATGGATCAAAAATACATGGCTTCATGGTTGGATAAATTTCCAAGTAATTTCTTAATGTTTGTAAATACTGTGAGCCAAGATTTGGTTCTTTATTCCAGCTCCTCCAACTCTAACCATGTTCTTTTAAAAGACACTACTTTATCTTTTGAAGTTTCTTTGTTTACATGTAAAATGAAGTTACCAGTCTTATAAATACCAAACCAAGGTCGAAGTAAGTTAAAACAAGTGACAGAACCCTAGAAGGACTCATATTTAACTCACGGTACTTTTCTCTTTCCTCTACTGCTGTTCATATCTAGATGAGACATTCTCTTAGCATTGATAATAGCAGTCCTCATTCCTATCAAAAATTCTCCCTATCACTCTAATTAAGAAGAAACTTTTCATCAATGCAATAGATACAAACATTTACTACATTAATGAAAACTAGACTATCAACAACTATATTTAGAGTTTGAAAAGACTTAGTTTTAACAGATGGTTGATTGCCATTATTTCTGGTAACTACTTTAAATAAAACAATTCACATATGTAATAAGGAGAAGCTCATCCAGTCACTGGTCACATTTTTTAATTAAATTAAGTGTATTGTTTTTTACTTCCTGTTTATGAATTCTATGTCATTACCCCTACTTGTACCCTCTCTCATGATCTCTTTCAAATTCATGAATTGCTTTTCTCTAACCATTATTGTTAAACACAAACACAGACACAAGTGAATGAATGAATGAAAGAATGAATGAATAAATAAATAAATAAATAAATGCTGGGTCTGTTTAATATTTTTGTATAAATGTATGTGAGTGTGTGTGTGTGTGTATTTGTGTGTCTGTGTGTGTTTTGGGGGCTCATAATTTATTATTATGAGCAGGGTGTTGGTGGCATATGCCTTTAATCCCAGCACTTGTGAGGCAGAGGCAGGCAGATCTCCGTGAGTTCAAGGCTAGCCTGATCTATAAGAGCTAGTTTCAAGACAGGTAGAACTGTTACACAGAGAAACCATGTCTTGCAAAAACAAAAACAAAAAATCCAACTTATCATTAAACTAAATAATAGGGTAGGGTATTGTTTCAAGATACAGCCAATCTTCCCTCTCATAACAGCCATTAATTATTCTGAAGTTCTTCATTGAGGAAGGAGGTATCTGTGACATTCCCACCATTCATGTTGACTTGCCAATTACTGTTCTCATTGTTTGAGCTTATTTAGGCTGCCATATTGTTCAGATTTCATGTCAATTGGTAGATGTTTGATTTCTGTATTTTCCTGTTTAAAACACCTTTTATAACAAAAAGATGATTTTTAATGGCAAACTATCTATAACCCACATATTAAATATCACACCCAATAAAATTTTATTATAACAAACTTTATCTTTACATTGAACACAAATACTTGGTATATTGTATGTACTGTGTGATACTTTGATATTTGTCCGTATTGATGAAATCAGGTTAAATATCTGTTTTCCATAAACATTGACCATTTCTCCATGATAAAATCATCCAAGAGTCTCCTCATTCTTTTGAAATATGAAGTACATTCTTGTTATTTGCAGTCACCCTGCTGTGCAGTAACATACCAGAACCTCACTGCCAACTGAGTGTAACATAACTTTGCCCCATCCTTTAATCCTCTAAAGGGTGATGATTCTAACACACATTTTCATTTTTCTTCTCTAAAAGCTTTTTTTTTTTGCATTTAAGAGTTTGATCTGACACTTCATCCGTAAAGTTTGAAGCCATTCATTTTATACAATGAAGCCACTAATAGGCAGCTACTGAGGAGACTTGACTTGAAAAAAGTAAAATTTACCCTTCTTGATGTCAGCTACAAAGGTGTGCGGCACATGTCAGCAAGTGGAAGAAATATGATTTAATGATTTGGGGGTCATAAATAAATTTTAGTAAGGAGACAAATATCCAAATGCAGAATACAAAAAAAAATCAATTTCTTTGTTATGTCCTATGTATTTGTGTCCATCTTGTCTCAGCTAATAATATTGCTACTTCCTATGAGACTTCTCAAGTGTATATTTATTTTATTTTTCATTTTTTATTTAAATGTTTCCCATTTTACACAATAACCCAAGTTCATCCCTCCCCTTCCCTCAGCCCCTCCCCACCTCTTCCCATCCAACGCCCATCCACTTCATAGAGTGGGTAAGGCTTTCCTTGGAGAGTCAAGAAAGTCTGGCATAAAAGTTGAGGCAAGACCAGGAGGCCCTCCCCCTTGAATCAAGGCTAAACAAGGTATCTTAACATAAAGAATAAGCTTCAAAAAGCCAGTACCTAAACCCTGAAAAAGTTCTGGTCCCACTGCCAGGAACCCATAAAGAAATCAATCCTCATAATTGTCACCCACATTAAGAGGGCCTAGTTCAGTCCTATGCAGGTTTCCAACTGTCAGTCCAGAGTCCCTAAACTCGCACTAGCTAGGGTCAGCTACCAACACAATTCTTCACAGACCTCAAAAGAACAATACTCTATTTCATATGAAAAAAATAGAAAACCCAGAATAGTCAAAACAATAAAGAAACTTCTAGAGACATCACCATCACTAACTCAAAGCTCACTACAGAGCTATAGTTTATATATATATATATATATATATATATATATATATATATGTGTGTGTGTGTGTGTGTGTGTACATATATATATATATATATATATATATATATATATATATACACACACAGTTTGTTATTGGCATAAAAAAAGACATACGAAACAATGGAATTGAATTGAAGACACTGACAATCCACATAACTATGAACACCCAACTTTTGACAAAGAAACCAAAAATATACAATGGAGAAAGAAAACATTTTCAACAAATGGTGCTGGCATAAGTGGAAGTCGACATGTAGAACAATGCAAATAGATTCATATCTATTGCCATTCACAAGGCTCAAGTCTAAATGGATCAAAGACCTCACATAAATCCAGTTATACTGAACATGATAGAAGGGAATGTGAGAAGTAGCCTTAATGCATTAACACAGGAGATGACTTCCTAATTATAACACCAGTAGCACAGACACTAGGAGCAACAATTAGTAAATGGGACCACCTGACACTGAGAAGCTTCAGTAAGGCAAACGACACGGTCGAAAAGACAAAAGAGCAACCTACAGAATGGGAAAAGATATTCACCAACTCCCATCTGAAAGAGGGCTGATCTCCAAATATATACAAAGAACTCAAGAAACTAGACACCAAAAATACCAAATAATCCAATTAAAACATGTGATACAGATCAAGCTGAGCAGTGCACGCCTTTAATCCCAGTTCTCAGGAGGCAAAGGTAAGCAGATCTCTGTGAGTTTGAGGCCAGCCTGGTCTACAAGAGCTAGTTCCAGGACAGGCTCCAAAGTTACAGAGAAACCCTGTCTAGAAAAAAACAGATTTTAAATAAAGGACAAAAAAAAAGTGGAGTACAGGGGTACAAACCTAAACAGAGAATTCTCAACTGAAGAAACTCAAATGGCCAAAAGATATTTAAGAATTTGTCAATATCCTTATTTTTCATGTTTCTGTGACAGGTTTCACGATTAGGTCCAGACTGACCTCAAATCAGTACTCCTGCCACTGAAGTCCCAATGTGATGAGATCCTATGATTGTTTTCCACAGAAAGCTTATGACCTGATTTTAAGTCTATTTTTCTTTTAAAACCTTGAGAAGAAAAAAATCATATATCTTTATCAGGTGTGCATTCTAATAACTTGGTTTATTTCAATATTATATTGTATCATATAAATATTGCAGATACTCAGATGTTAACTGGTTGTATTAATTATTTCCGTGCAATTTTTAGGAATGGAAAAGTAAGATTAATTGATTTCAATTCAATCATCAAACTCTGAATTTTGAATTTTTATTATAGAGAACATAATAAGATCATGTAGAACAGGATCGTTTTTTAATATTTCCATGAATTAGGAGAGAATAGATATGCACTTATGAAAAGAAACTAAATTGTAAAATGAAGCTGCTATTTAAGTGTCTTTCTCGTACCTCCATCTGTCAACATTTTCTGTTTTTGAAGACTGAACAATAATTTATAGTAATAACTAGTGAGCAGTAGACTTTTAAAATAATAAATATTTTATTATTTTAAAATAATAGAGGCTGATAAAAACATAAAATATCTTTAAAGACACTTAAGTCTAGGAGAAAGGTCAAATGAATCACATCTTCAGCCTGCTCCTTTACATATGTCAATCAGATTTCATGGTACCATGCTTCAGTCTTGAGGATGTCAGGAACTTCACATTTACATAATCCTTCTAGATCTCTTGACATCTTGTCACAGGGACATTAGCATCCACAGAGCATTACTAGGAATAAAGATGTCAAAGTTATGCTTTGTTAATAGTCAAATAGCAATTAAGTGATTCAGTTGAAATTGTGTGTCTCCAGCCTATACATTTTCCCTTACATCTGCTTTATGTGATTCAAAGTAAAGTTTGTAGTATGTGTTTGCCATCAGAAAGTTCCTAAAGAGCAAGATAAATTCTAGGCATTCCTGGAGATATATATCCTTCAGAAACATCTGGCAACCTGGGTTTGAGATACCAGCAGAGAAGGGCACACAGAGATGTACACTTGACCTGACATTAAGCATCCTCATGATAGAAGACCAAATTTTCCTCTGTAGCAAAATGCTCTTTCACTTGTGAACTCCCAGCTTTCGCGTACAAAATATTAAAAAATGACATAACGACTCTTGTCACTGTTAGATGCATGAAGCCAAAATGAGAAAAAATAAGTGAAAATGATTTTAAAAACAAATTCTTAACTTGTTTACAAATGTGGTCGCTTATAACAAGTTTTTCTCTATTGTCGTTTTTTTTTTCAGGATCCTATTAAATCATTGGGCTTAAGTTGGTAGATGACACGATCCTTTTGTGCACTCGACATTTTCATTTTTTAAAGTATTTTGAATCTATTTAGTCAATAAAATTGTATGAATGGTGTACTAAAAGTTGTGAATTTTGCTGAAAAATGATTCTAAAAAGTGATTTCAGCAAGTCTCTTCCCTCTGTTAAAATAATTCAATAGAAGACAAGAATTATTTAACAGTCATAGCTCGGGAGAAAACCTCGGGTGAGTGGTAGAAGTTGTCTGAACTGGATCTCTTAGGATGAGTAACAGCCAGAGGGTCCTAGAACAGCATAGGAAAAAAAAAAGCACAGGAAAAAAGGAAGCAGTGACAAAATTCAAGGGTAGGAACATAAGCATGCAGACTTAGAAGCTCTAATATGGTTTCACTTACTGTTCTAAAATAGGTGTGCAAATGGCTATGAGTCTTGTACATGTGTTATTAAACTACAATTAGGTAAGTTCTACTCCAGAGCCTTTTGTGAACAATTTATCAATTGGACAGGACACCATCCTTAATAACTTGATTTTTTTGAAGAGTGTATAAAGAATGTAAGATTCCAAATACCTTGTTCTATCCCCTTCCCCACAGTAGAGCACTGAATTGCTTCCATATTATCTTAAATAATTAGGCACTCTGTCTGTAGCAAATACTTAAACTGAGTATGTTTTGATTAAGTAGGATGGAATTCTTAAATGGATGATTGAGTGTTAGGAGAAATTTTCAACTATGTTTCTAAGAAAAATTTTGATTATACAGTTCTGCAAGATAGTTTGCTCTTTTCTATCTTTAATACACTTATTTTAAAAGATGCATGAAAATGAAGAACAAAGACGTCAAAGTATCCAAGATTGATAAAGGGTTCTCTTCTTCTTCAGTGTTATTTGGAAGAAAACATGTATTGGGTTTGATCGAATGAGAAAGTAATTCTTTGCAGGCTTTCTCTACTCTGGAGAAAGATTTATGATTCTAATCTGAATAAGCCTCTCAGGAAGCCCAGGTTCCCACAGAATACAGGAAATGATGCATTTTTCCTTCAGCTCTAAAGGACACATTATGAATTAAAGAGGATAACTGAAAGTCAGTCCATTTTGAAGTTATCCAGCTGCACTATTAGCCTAAATAGATCATAGCAACTTTTATGCTTTCAAAGTTTTATGTATCAATTTAACACTTTTCAGCAAGACCATGCTTTGTAAGAATGTCATTATGTGGAGGTTTGATTCCTTGTAAACATAGAAAACACCTTTACCTGCCAGATCCACCACCTCCCCAAGAGAAAATGCAAATGCACCAGGAGCCACAGTAACTTCACTGGCAAATTGTTTTCCTATTTGATATGTGGCTGCCAACTTTATATCCAACGGATATCCCCATAATAGAAAAGTGTGAAAAAATTACTCAGCTTTTCTAAAAATATTGGGATTATTTATAATAACTACATCCCTCTCCTATTTCAAATAATACTATGCTAAACATATTTTACTTCAGAATTAAAGTGAAATAATTGCAGCTACATTTAAAAGAGCAACAATGTCTGACATATTACTATAATGTAATTAATTGAATAAAATGTGTCTTCAAGCTTTTGAATACATCAGTTCCCAAGATATATATATATATATATATATATATATATATATATATCTTTGATTTTATTTCTTCAACTATTATAATATCTGCATAGTTGATTATATATAAGTTCACTTTTTTTAAAAAAAACTAAATTAGTGTGGTAATCTTGAGAAAAACACAAAGATGAATTTTCACCACAAAAGATGAGCTGAACATCCCATGGAAGAATGTCCCCGAATCACCAAATTCAACCTGTGTCTTAATAAAACATGTATTTTTATTTTGGCATTCCTAGATAGGTTACTAGGGATGTGGCTATGGAACACTGCAGACTGCATCCGTTTTTATAGTTTTACAAACTTGAAACCACCCATTTCACATGGGAAGAATGATTGCCGTGCATAGTCTATTTGTTGTCAAAATAGGGTGCCCAGTGTTCTGTGGCTTTTACTCTAAAATTTCCTAAGCCTTCATTCTGCAGACTAATCATTTTCATTTTTATAAAAATTCCCAGTGCATTAGCTAATATGATTTAAAGCATATTTTTTTCCTTTCTTCTTTTTTCTCTTTTAAAAGAATCTTTTATACAATGATCCTCTATCGAACCCTCCCTGGATGGTGAATATAGTTTCAATGGGGTGTTTAACGCTTACTTCTCATACCACAGTCAGGAGGCTGGCTACAGCTGCTTCTCTGAAAAGGTTCATGAGGTTTGTCTCAAATATATTTTAGATTTTGACAACGAGCTTTGCTTTTACAAGCTCTATGATGGGTTTATACTTTTTACAAGATGCCGTTCTACAAACATGTATAATTCCCCAGCAGGCCTTTAAAATAGAGTCAAAATGCTTTCCCTTTGAATGGGCTTTACCCCAAAGGGTAGTATGTTAGATATATTTCCTGCTTTACTTTTCATTTTAAAAGATTTATTCTTAATCCCACGCATATTGGAACATTATTCAGACATAGTATCGGGTTTGCTGGACCTCAGTGGCATAGTGGCAGCCTGCATTTCGCCACAAGAGTGGCGAGAATCAGGTCTCTGCCCTGTAGGTGGTTGAAGCTGGAGAAGCTTGGCTCTTCCAGGTGGGAAATCAAGCTGTCAGGGAGACTCATGGAAGTATGATTAGTTTACTAACTTCATTAAATGAAAACTTTCGCAGTGCAGGGACGACCCCCTGTTTCTCTCTGTCTGCTGCTGTTAAACAAGCCGGTGTTTCATAGGTTGAGTGGAATGCCATGTGCAGGCCCAGCAGGAGGACATTCCAGAAGGCAGTGGGCTTCCTTACCTTGTCATCTGTGGGCTTCATAAGCAAAGTCCTATTTGGGAGACTCCAACTCCCTCTCTCCATTATTCAACAAGCCAAACTTCAGGCACAAAATTTTCAAAGTGAAGTAGAGGCGGTGTTACTATTTTCAGATCCGGATAAATCTGATTTCAGATTGAATCTATAAGCTATTATTAGCTTTGGGACCAGAACATGTCCGATGGCTAAACCCATGTCTGAGAGGTTTGCCTTAATTTCCCAGGACAAATGCTCCAAAACGAGTGTGAATTAATGCTTTAAGAAAGGATAGAATTCATTGCTCTCTGCGCCTGGGGCTGGGGGAGAGTGCTCCAGAGTTCACAGTTAAGTGTGTTTAGCACAGCATCCTGTGACTTGGGGATTCTTAACTATGCAGCCAGCTTGCTTGGTGGTAGCTTAAGCTGTGGAGAATCTGAACCAAATGTGCATACAGTTGGTTGTTTTTTTCTCGTCCTTCATGTTTTGTAAAGAATTTAAAATAGCATACTGTGGAATATTTAAATTCTAGAACAAGTCTTTTGTTTTAAAAGTAAATAGCCACACTAAATGAACTAAAATTGTATCATAATTAAATAATTGTGTCATTTTTTCCAGGAAGTTCTTTTTTTTAATTGTCATTACAAAAGATACAAAACTTCATTCACGTAAAAAGAAATATGTCTTACTTTTCCTAAGAATTAATTTTAAAGATAGGGTCTTTTATTTCCTAATTAATGCATCCTTTTGTTCTTCTCAAATGAGACATCTGGTCTGTAAGAAAGACTTGGTCTTTCATATGTACAACTATTTAATTATATTTATACATAATAACTGTGTGTTGGATTCATGGTTTAGATGTGTTTAAGAATTATAGGTGATATCAAGATTTCTAAGATATTATTCAATGTCCATAAACTTACTCTACCTTCTGTGCATTCGGTTAAGTGAGCTGCACCGTGAAGCAACTGCAATGCAGAGCTTTGACTGAGTGGCTTTTTCCCTCACAAGCAAGTGTTCTTTAATGAGGCCATCTGTCTCAAGAGTATATATTGTACTACTTATTACTGATATAATTTTAAACTTTGATTTGAGCAGCCATTTTATATATGTCTACTGCATTATTTTTTTATAAGTTTTTTTTTGACATTTCTCTTTGTTAATGATCAGTAGAGGAAAATAACAATAAACAATGAAATCTGTATAATATCGCCATCTGTTAATCCTTGGAAAACCTACTCCATCCATCTAAATAGGAGACATTTAATTCAATAATAAGACATGAACTTTAGTAAGTACATTGATAGTGTCTTCCAGTGTTTAATCATCAGTCTAATAGGTGAAATTTGTTTATTTATTTCAAGAAAAATAAGTGTATCTTTCTTGACTATAAAGTTTCAATGATTACTGTTATTTTCAAGAGGAAATATGTGTGTGCATGATAAGAAATAATAAAATATTGCATCAAAAATTTAGTTCTGAAAGATTAATCCTAGATAAAGGGTAAATTTAATGACATAAATGATAAAATTAATTTATTTATTGGTATTGGTAATAATCTCATTTATAATGACTGCTAAACACTATTTCATCAAACAACCACTATTTCAGAGAGAAAACTCGATAAACTTTTAAAATGAAACTTAAGTTAGTGATAATAGACAGCCTATTTCCAACTCTGTGATTGAAGTTCTGAGAACAACTGATGGTAATTGATGTACAGGCTCCAGCAGGTTAAAAAGAAAAATGAGACTGAATTGTGTACAGGGGGCTCCACCTCCATGCTCCTGCCTGTTAAATAGCCATTACAAATTGAAACACTTGAATAGTGACAAGTGATGTTTCTATTCATATTGATCAGCACAGATTTAACTGTTCTGGAGGGAACTGACTGCTTTCAGTCAAGTATGGTGTACTTAGGCTTCAGTGTGTTGAACAGTGAGTGTGTCTGTATGATGACAGCCAAGGTTCTGGAATGTGGGGCTATCTTTCTTGTGTTGTGTGTTTCACCTTATAATAATAACTTCAAATGAGAGCAAAGGAATACCATCAATCAATAAGTATGACAGGATCTTTTTTAACTAAATAAAATCTTAATAAAACTGCCTTGGATATAGGTTTAATGGGCTGTCTGCCTATAAATTTGAGAGGATTTTGAATTTATTAAAATGACTATGCTCTATATCATTATCATGGTGCTTTCCATTGGCAAGTGTATTTAATTAGAAGAGTGGGTCTCAATAGTAATAGAATAATAAAAAGGCTTTTAAACTAATTTTCTGCCTAATATTCTTATGATATCTAGCCAAATGAATATATGTATATTAGAAAAACCATGCACAAGAACACAATCTTCTATAGACCTTTGAACCATGGTATGGATGCAATTCTTAATGACACAAGATCCAGCACCACCTTTGTTAGACTATGAATTCTCTATTAATATTTTACTTTGAAAAAACTTACCTACAGGGTACACTTATATATTTATTGTTTGACTTAATCACCTATCCTTCCATTACTTCTTTTAACAAATATTTACTCTTAATTAATGATATAAGTTTTAATAAGGCTTTAAATATTTAAACATTTAATTTTAATTAATTATAATTATAATTAAATACTTAAAATTATTTAAATATTAAAATTTATTTATAAAATAATGTCCCCAAGATGCTTCCCTGAAGATACAGTTTTGGCCTACAAACTATGGGAATAAGTGAAAACATTTAGAATGTATTTAGAATCTGTACTTCACCCTAATGCTATCAACTATGCATCTCCTGAAACCCTTCAGTGAAACATAAACGTGTCACAGTGCTCACCACTGAGGATTTGTGTCTGCTAATAGAGAAATGCCCATTGTGCAACATGTCCTAAAGTAAACATAATATTTTCAACACTTATTCCTGTTTCTTCAGCTGATAAGTTTTACTTGAGCTGATAGAATTAAAATGATACCGTGAATTAGATTTTAAACTATTTAATGACTTTTCCAAGAATGTCTGTTGTTCAGTCTTTTATTGTACAATTTATCAAGTATCTTGTGATGGGTCAGATTTTATGGTGAATACACTTGGGAATTCTCTTGGCTTTTCTGGTAGTTTTAGTATTCAAGAAGAAAATACATTAGTAATGATTCAACCACGGCTGTGATGGTTGCGACGATAGACTTCTCTGAAGTGGCAGAACGAGACATTTAAATTGTCATCCTACAAGTCTTCAGAGAGAGTGATTTCCCAGCAGACACTGAGTGGGGTCTTGGGAAAGGACAATAAGCTTGGATGTTTGTTCTCTACTGCAGAAGCTGTTATTGTTTCCTGTCGTGGGACCCAAGTGCTCCATGTCCTACTCTAAAGACTTTCTTTACCTGTCGGTTTCCTCTTTCAAATTTGTGTCCTCTTTACTCCTAGAGGAAAGACAATTCTCTATTATCTATTCTTATGCAAATTCATAGTACTTTGCCTTTTGTTATCATTTCTTTGAATTATATGATATATTTCTATCATGTTTTTATTTATTATATTGGCATTTTGAAAATTCCATAATCAATTTTATGCACTAATATTGAGCTTAAACATAATAAAATAATCAAACAGGGAAAAGAAGAGCACTATTTTAAAAAGTACACATACCAGAGGTGACCAAAAGAATCTTCTCTTTGTGGAGAGAACAATTATTTACATCACAACTAAGATGTAGTATAACTTTCTAAGGCTAACAGTATCATTTCTGTGGACCATGCTGCTTCTTTAGGGCATCAACACATACATGAATGATAGGAGTCACTGACATCATTTTGGAATATTTAGGTTGTATCAATCTTTATTTAGCTGTCAGTTTAACAGTTGACAGTTTTTATGCTTTATGTGATACAGAAGGAGAGAGACAAAAATGTTGTGATCTCTATAAATCTCTGGAAGGAAGTGTAAGGAAATTCAAATGATGAAAAAGGCAGTAACAGATTTTATCATCTTTCTTTATTTTTATTGATTTTTACTGAGCTCTACATTTTTCCCTGTCTGTCCCCTCCCAGCTTCAACCCACCCCCGAGGTCCCCATGCTCCCAGTTTACTCAGATCTTGTCTTTTTCTACTTCCCATATAAATTAGATCTTTGTAAATCTCTCTTAGTGTCCTCATTGTTGTCTAAATTCTTTGGGATTGTGATTTGTAGGCTGAATTTCTTTGCTTTATGCTTAAAAAACACCTATGAGTGAGTATATGTGATAACTGTCTTTCTGTGTTTGGATTACCTCACTCAAAATAATATTTTCTAGCTCCATCCATCTTCCTGAAAAATTCAAGATATCATTATTTTTTCTGCTCTATAGTACTCCATTGTGTAAATTACCACATTTTCCTTATCCATTATTTGGTCGAGGGGCATTTAGGCTGTTTCCAGGTTCTGGCTATTTCAAACAAAGCTGCTATGAACATAGTTGAGCAAATGTCCTTGTGGCACAATTGAGAGACTAGACAAGAACCAGAGACCTCTGCAGGGCCAGGCGTGACTCTGGGAATTTATAGGGAGTAGGCCTGAGCCAGGACCTTGTGGGTCCAAGCATTGGTCTGGGACACCAAAAAGAATAGGCAGACGTGATTAAGCTCCAACCCAGGATGGATATAGGCTAGAAGAATCTTCCCAGTAAGTGCACCTTGGGGTGCTACACACATTATTAGAAATGGGCTAGTCCAGGTGAGAGAGTTAGCCGAGAAGAGGCTAGATATTATGGGCCAGGCAGTGTTAAAAGGATACAATTTGTGTGTTGTTATTTCGGGGCATAAGCTAGCTAGGCGACCAGGAGCTGGGGCTGCAGGAACACAACCCGCAGCTCCTTCAACAATAAGAAAACTAATAACTAACATTTTTTGTTGTGTCAGCTGCAGTTTCCTGTCTTTACATATAATACAGCCACTGAAGTCACAGAATAAACCTGGTAACGTAGGCATTGTTATGGCTCTCATTTTATACACAGGGAAACTGAGGGCCAGAAAAAGGAAATATCTTCAAAGTTTTGGTAGAGAATACTTTCTTTAAAACATCCCTAAACCTGGTGTCCATTTGGCAATTGTGATGGAACTATTCTATATTAATATTTAACAGAGGAGAGTAATGAAGATAGTGAAGTCAACCAAAGTGTCATACATGCACGGCTTGAAGGAGATTATAAACTGCTGTAATTTCAAAATGATGTGGTGTCAAATAAGAAGGAAAGAAAACTACTATTTCCTAGAGTAGCTATGTTATAACAAGTCCATTAAACTGTCTTCCAAATTAAACAATAAAAGACAATGTTAAAGCACACTGGCTAGAGCATCGTTGTTTTTTTTTTTCTGAACTAAAAAATTGTGCGTGTGTGTGTGCATGTGTCTGTCCTTTTTCATAAACCGAGAAGGTTAAGTTATCAATAGATGGAGATACAAATAGATCTCAAATCTTTTCTTGACTATTTTTTCTTCTTCTCAAACTTCATCCAGGGTGAGATCCTGACCTTGGATTTTCTATTACTTTGAATGAAAATGCAATACATTGTCCTTCTTTCCTGTCTTTTCACAGGGAATGTCTGAATATGGTAATATAACTTCATTTGTGATTACAGCTGCATAGAGTTATGTTTTCTTGACAGGAAAACATCCCAGAGCTGATATTTGCAGGAGAAAACAGTAGAAAGTCACTGAAGATCTGCCTTTTTTTTTTTTTGCAAGAGCATAATGTCAATTGTAGTCAAAGAATAACAATTAAAAACAACACTCATGCAGTGGTTATGTTAATGATCACCACTATGTAAAATAATTCCTCCCAGTCAAAGACAGTGTTATATATCCAGGTTAGATGCCCTGTGCAGTCATTTTTCATAATGCAGCATTCTGAGTGAGAAAAACAGCCCTGGAAATGGATGTGTCATGCTGTTACTTGATAGGATATGACGGATTATAGCCTTAAACTGGTAATATCCCTTCCTGACGCAAATTTAGGACTATGATGATGTACAATTTTGACATTTATAGCCATTTTCATAGACTATCTCAAATCCTTGAATGGTTACACAGTGTACCGTATATCTATTTTAAAGTGCTTGTATGTAGACAAGCAAGTGAGATGAAAAGCATTATAGACTTCACTGTTCTGTGACAGTGGAGATTTTTAGAAAATGGAAATATAGATCTGGCCAACGCTTCTGTGCCAGCCACAAATGGCCACTACATAACCGGATCTCAGATGACAAACACAACTAAACATCCCTGTAATTAGTTTCATGATAAATACTGTTTATGGGAGCCTTCGGATATTATTATGCATATTAAACTAAAGAACACCACATAGGTTTTATAAAAGATACTTCCTTTATTCAGCTTTATGGGAAAATAGTGCACTATGGTTTAGAGTATCATCAGGAAAGTTAAATTTTTGTTTAAATCTTTGATTCACACAAATAAAATATTAAAACTTTTGAGTGTTCATTAATCAAAAATATATATGTATACATATATACAAATGTACACACATATTTATTAGCTACGTCTCATACATCCTACATAAGTACTCTACCATTGATAGATAAACTCATCTGTTTATAAAGAATTCTAAGACATTCAACCTATGTGGATAACCAAATATATCTTATAGAAACCTTAATTATTTCTTTAAATTGCACTAATGTTAAAATAAGAATAACTGTGATAGACAAGAACCTGAGTGTTTAATTTTTAAGATGAAGTTTCTATGTTGCCCAAGATGGCTCTGAACTGCTGGGCTCAACTGCTTTTCCTGCTGTTAGTTGCCCAATCTGCTACCTGAACCCACAGATGCAAGTTACGATGCCTCATCAAGTTTCTATGTCTTTATATGTGCTTTTTCATCAGAGTTTGATCATTTTGTCCTTATACATTCAAAAATCAATACATACGGTCATTTCCTTCCTTCCTTCCTTCCTTCCTCCCTCCCTTCTTTCCTCCCTTTCTTCCTTCCTTTTTCTCTTTCTTTCTTTTTCAAGACAGGGCTTCTCTGTGTAGCCCTGGCTTTCCTGGAACAAGCTCTATAGACAAGGCAGGCTTTGAACTCAAAGAGATCTGACTGCCTCTCCCTCCCAAATGACATAAGAAGTGTATGTCACCATCACTGCCTGGCATAAAGACATTTTCATGCATGTATATAGTGGAATTTTGTGGGAGTGTCATACATCAATCTGTTGATTTCATTGGTTAAGCAATAAAGAAACTGCTTGGTCCTCATAGGTTAAAACATAGGTGGGAGGAGTAAACAGAACAGAATGCTGGGAGGAAGAGGAAGTGAGCTCAGACTCGACAGCTCTACTTCTGGAGAAGAGACGCCATGCTCCCGTCTCCTGGGCAGAAGGGGATAGCTCTGCTCTCAGAGGGACACACGATGAAGCTCCGACCCAGGATGGACGTAGGCTAGAATCTTCCCGGTAAGACCGGTGCTCACAGATTATTAGAGATGGGTTGATCAGTATATCAGAATTAGCCAGTAAGGGCTAGAGCTAAAAGGCCAAGCAGTGTTTAAATAAATACAATTTGTGTGTTGTTATTTTGGGGCATAAGCTAGCAGGCAGCTGGGGTGCTGGGGATGCAGCCCCGCCGCTCTTATCACTACAGAATTTGACCACATCTCCCCACCATATGTACTTATACTCTCCCCTTCTCCACACCTACTTTCTTTTAATCCTCTTCATTTACCTTGATTTTTGAGTCTATAAAACCTAGTATCTATAGATGAGGGAACGTACAATATATTTCATTCTTAGACTGATCTAATTTACTCAGCTTAATAATATCCAGGTGTGTCCCCTTTCCCCCAAATGATAGATTCTGCTTTAGGGCTGAATAAAATTCCATTGTGTCTATGTACCATATTTAATTTATCCATTCTATGCTGACAGGCATCTTTCTGATTTCATAACTTAATCTTTATGCATGGCAGTATAATAAATATCTATGTACAATTATCTTCATTATGTGTTAAGTCTTTCAGATAAATACCAGAAGTAATATAGCTGGGTTATATAGCTTTAGATTTTATGGAAATAGCCTACTGATTTACATAGTGGCTAGGCTAATATGCATTACTACTAGCTGTCTAAAAGGTTTCCTTTTTCTTTGCATCATCAATATAATTCGGTGTTTCCTAAATACTGGCTATTCTGACTGTGATGATACTTAATCTGAAAGCAGTTTTAACTTTGTACTTTCCCAACAGGCCATTTGTATTTCATCTTTTGTGAATTGTCTGTATATTTTATGGCCCATGTATCAATTTGATTGCTTGGTTTCTTTGTATTTAATGTTTTGAGTTCTTGTATATTTCATTATTAATTTTACATCACAGATATGTAGTTAGCACAGTTTTCTTACATTGTGTAAATTTTCTCTTAGCTCAGATAATGATTTCATTTGCTGTAAAGAAGCATTTTAATTTCATCTAATGCAAACTGTCAATTCACTCCATTATTTCCTGAGCGGCTAGAGTTGAGTCCCTTTCAGAAATCACTCCCTTGAAATCGTTTTTCCATTTTTTTCCCTCTAGCAGCGTCAGAATTTCAGGTCTTGCTTTAAAACCTTCAGATCGACTTGAATTGTGTTTGCATGTTTGTTTGTTTTGCATTTGTGCAGCATGTGTGCATATGTTTTCATGTGCGAAGGCATACATGTGGATGTGGGTGTACACACACATGCTTGAACATAGTGGTTAGAGGTTGATGTCAGTTATGTCTTTCTCAATCTGACTCTACTTTATTTGCAATTTACAACTTACAGTTTACAATTGAACTCATAAATAAAGAATTGGGTTAGTCGGTCTAGCTGGTGTGCTCAGGAGAGCCCCTTTAGTCATTTTTTTTTAAATTATAAGTTTTCAATATGCAGGACTTCATGTTAAAAACTTTAAAAAAGACTAATTTAAAAACATCTCTCAATGACAGAGAATAACTTAAAAGGTTAAATAGGTGTGATTGTGCACTTGCGATTTGCAGAGCAGCAATAGGGAGTGGGGAAGCAGAGGCCAACAACACAAAGGTGAACTCAGCTCTTGCTTATCCTCTGTCATACCTCTGTTTCCACTCATGTTTGACTAACAGAAAACAGACTCTTGTCTTACATTTCTTTGAATGGCATTTCTTGTGAGGGAAGTTATGTTGGACAAAATATTGGTTTCGAGGTTGGAAGCATCAAAGGGAATTTAGCCTGAGGATATGTGATACGGCTGACCTTGAGTTTTCCTCTCATCCTGACTCATCACCTGTGTGATGATATCAAACGATACAATCTATCTATGAAGCTGACTTAAGTTCCATGTCAGATAATTCTGTTTTCTTCCAAAAGTTCTTTCTCTGGGCTATATAGTGTCAATTCTCCCAGTCTAACTAGGCGTTTTCCCTCTGAAGTTTTCTTTCAGAAATATCGCTCAGAAAAGCGTATCTTCATTCATGACCCTATCCATTCTGTCCCTGCGTTTCTGCTAAATGTGTTGGAATGTACTCTTCCCTCTTTCGGCTTGGTAGAAATAGAATAGTAATAATGAACTTATAAGAGCTTCATGCAGCCGGGCGGTGGTGGCGCACGCCTTTAATCCCAGCACTCGGGAGGCAGAGGCAGGTGGATCTCTGTGAGTTCGAGGCCAGCCTGGTCTACAAGAGATAGTTCCAGGACAGGCTCCAAAGCTACAGAGAAACCCTGTCTCAAAAAAACAAAAAACAAAAAAACAAAACAAAACAAAAAAAACAAACAAAAAACAGAGCTTCATGCTCAGGAAAACATTTTCCAACATGCAGCATATGTCATAGAGAACAGTGGCCACCCAGATGCACTCAAACACAACAATGAAACAGTAACTTATTTAAAAGGAAGTGTGAAAATGCCAATTAAAACCCAATACTAAAGCCACTGATATTTTTCTTTTTCACACAAATTAAAGAAAACAGAATCCTATGTTTGAGTCAGAGTAAACCTGTACTACAAAGTTTTCAAAAACATGACTTCAAGCAAGAATCCCGCAATCCATTATCTTAGACCCTCATGCCCAGTGCTTTTGTTTTAAAAGATGAAATTATTTGCTCTGCTAATGTTGGATAAATGGGATAGGTAAAAGCTTAAAGAAAAGTTATCCCCCAAAAGATTTTCTCTTCCAAGTGCCCTTGGCTGTAAATAGCCCTTATAGTTGAAACAATTCAGACATCATCCCTGCAACTTGATTAATAAGTAAATGAAGACAGCGTTTCAATTCAGCTAGAGAGTGCACTTATTCTGAATACACTACCAACCAAAATGACTTTTACTGAAATATTGAATATCATTACCACTATTATGTCACTTAGGTATTATGGTGTTGATTTCTATGGTTCCCAGTGTTCCTCCCTTAATTAATCAGGTGTATTGATTATAAAATTTCTCCTGCTACCCAATGAGTAGCAGAAGGAGGTAGAACATGAGCAAAGATGCCGGGACCACGAGGGGTGCACCCACCCACTGAGACAGTGGAGCTGATCTATTGGGAGCTCACCAAGGCCAACTGGACTATGACTGAAAAAGCATGGGATAAAACTGGACTCTCTGAACATGGCGAACAATGAGGGCTGATGAGAAGCCAAGGACAATGGCACGGGGTTTTGATCCTACTTAATGTGCTGGCTTTGTGGGAGCCTAGCCAGTTTGGATGTTCACCTTCCTAGATATGGACGGAGGGGGTAGGACCTAGGATTTACCACAGGGCAGTGAACCCTGACTGTTCTTTGGACTGGAGAGGGTAGGGGCGAGGAGTGGTGGGAGGGGGAGAAGTGTGGGAGTAGGGGGAGAAGGGTGGGAGGGGGGATGGGAAATGGGAGGCTGGGAGGAGGCGGAAACATTTTTTTTCCTTTTCTCAAAAAAAAAAAATTAAAAAAAAATTCTCCTGAAAAACTTAATAAATAATTATGAAGGATAATTCAATATATATATTTTCTTTCTCTCCTTTCTCTTTTTTTATTTCTTTATTGATTTTGGTTTTAGGCAGGGTTCTTGCATCCCAGTCTGACCCTGACCTTACCACATAATTCAGGACAACCAGATTTTCTGAACTTCCAGTCTCACAGACCAGTGTTGCATTTATGGTAGCACTGACACCAGTCTACCCAGTGCTGGGAACTGTATTCTGGACTTCATACTTTCTAGAGACACACTTCACTTACTGAGCTAAACACTGATGCTCCACTGCACATGTTTTCATTTTCAGGATATATCACAAAGACTTTACTAAATAAGTTATATATTACATAAAATTTGAAGACTTGTCGGGTATAGGAATATTCTCCAAATTCTGTCCAGATGAGATACACAAAATTTGTAACTGTTTTGTAAATTAATATTTGATTTTGACCAGCTTCCAATAAAATATGGCCAGAGATAAAAGTTATTTACAGGAATTTTGAGTAATAAAATCAGTAGCAGAGGACAGATATAAGAGAACTTATGGCGAATTGAGGGTACTTAAAAGTAAAGAGCTATTACTGCATTGCCATCTGCAGACCTTGAAGTGTGATGTTGCATGGGATTATGTGTAAGGATCATTTGCTCTACTTTATGATACTGACACAAGACTAGGACTTCCATCTACTGTGGCTAATGCTGGATCTGGCTTATGGGACACGTGCCAGGCAAGCAGGCAAAATGAAAATATCTGCTTCGTGAACACACTTGTGATAATCTATGGTCCTTAGTCTACTGCTTAAAGAAAGATTTTCTGTATAGTAGCAATAATGCCTTGATCTGCAAACTGTCTACCAAGTAAATTAGCATGTAATTAATAAATTACTGTGCTCTGGTACCCAAGGAGACTTTTCATTCTCAGAGATTAGTATGACTAATTATTTTTACAGTTATCAGAAAATTCAGAAGCACTAATTCAAACATCATGCTACTGAAAAAAATATAAAGTATGTCTAATGATAAATTTACTGAAGTTTTAGCACAAACAGAAAATGTGTCTTTATGTATTACCTGAAATGTCCTGCATTCTGAGGTTATCTGTTAGCTCCATCTCACAATATGTGCAAAATCCTTCTAGATACATGGTTTCTGAAGACTACAGCTCATTATGGTTCCCTCTTAACACTCTACAATATGCCCAGTTTTAGTAGTAGGAGCGGCGGGCCTGCGTCCCCAGCACCCCGGCCGCCTGCTAGCTTATGCCCAGAAATAATTACACAGACACTATATTCTTTTAGACACTGCTTGGCCATTATATCTAGCCCTTACTGGCTAATTCTTGAGTGAAAGACTACAGTAAAGAGACACAGTTTAAGCTTGGTTAAATTTTTCTTTGGCAAACAAAGCATAGAAAAAATAGGACGGGACCTCAATGTATCATGCAAAGACTTAAAGGACACTTTATGAATGAGTATGAGGTGACTGGCTGATTGGTGGGGCAGGATGACATTTTATTTCCCAAACTACGAAAAAAAGAGATCTCTCTTTTAATGGTATTTCATCTGATGATCCTCTAGAAAGCCACCCCTCTGAAACTTTTATACTGTGATAGGGCTTAGCTCTTTGAGGATGGACCAACCATTCCGTAGTGCACAGGTGTGGGAAGGAGCTACAGGACACAAATCCTTCCTGCCTTTCCAATTAGCTTAGAAAATAGCAGACTGTCATGTTGCTTCTTTATATAGCCTTAGTTTGGTGAAACACACACCTTGCCTGTCTTGCTCTCCCTTATGCCCTTTCCCCAATCCCCACTTAAACTTTTAACCTGATTACTTCCCACACACATACACACTATTCTTTAATGTCATCTGTATTCTATCATCTCCTCTAATTTCAGAGTTTGGGGCCATTTATTTTGATCACATTAATTTCCCCAACTTTTCTCAGATGTACCACCACTTTCCTACCCACCCAGCCTTGCATCTTTAAAAAAAAATCAAGATCCATTTGAACTGCCCAAATATCATCAAACATGTGGTCTTACACCAGAGAGTGGTAGACATTCCAGAACCTACACTCAGAGTAAAAAGTGTCTCGTCTCCCAACAGTTTACCATTGCCAAAAACCTCTTTGGCAATGTGAAGGATGTCATGCCCAACTCCCTGTTTCATGCTAGGATTTGGTTTGGCTCAGGCTTGCTTTGTAATTACACTTTTTACTTTGGTTGCAAGATCACATGTTTTATATAGCTTTTCACACACCCCTCATTTGGGTTTAGCCTTT
Organism: Microtus oregoni; assembly: GCF_018167655.1. NCBI lineage: Eukaryota > Metazoa > Chordata > Mammalia > Rodentia > Cricetidae > Microtus > Microtus oregoni. Next base: position 25,218,434 of record NW_024543089.1, read on the forward strand.
CCCCACTCTTCGTTTTCCCATCCAGCATGCCTCTCCATATTTGACCTCCAATTCCATATCTAATGTCTTCCCCACTCTGCCTTCTCTTTCACCTTCATTAAGAAATACGATCCGCTAGACAACAATGAGAACCCTAAGAGAGACATACATAGATCTAACCTATATGGGAAGTAGAAAAACACAAGATCTCCTGGGTAAATTGGGAGCATGGGCACTTTTGGGGAAGGTTTAAGACATGGGAGAGGCAGGGAGCAGAGCAGAGAAAAACGTAAAGCTCAATAAAAATTTTTTAAAGGCACATAAGATCCTCCCCCAAACATCTATTTCTATTTATCTGGGTTCTACTTGCAGTCTAAATCAAATATATGAAAGAAAAGAATCAATAGTAGGAAACCCATATAAGAGATAAAGGAAATGTCTATCTTTCTAAGCCTTAGTGACTTCACTCTCTCTCCCTCTCTCTCTCTCCACATATATATGTAGACACACACACACACACACACACACACACACACACACACACACAAACACACATATATATATTCCCAATCTTATCCCATAACCAGAATATTTCACTTTTTCTTTGCAGGTGTGTAGCATTATATTATTGATCAACACATGACATTTACTGTGCATTCATTAGTTTATGAATATCTATGTTTATCCCAATTCTGAGCTATTGAGAACAGAGAAGGAGTAACCATAGATGATCAGAAATATCTACAGTGGGATATGAAGTTCTTTGGGTGTAGCACAGAAGTGATAGAGTTAGGACCTATGGGAGTCCTATATCTAGCCTTTTGGGAAACTTCCAGACAGATTTCCAAGAGGCTGACCTTATTTGTTTCCTGTAACAGTTTATAGCTCTGTTTTCCCACATCCACACCAACTTGACTTGTTATTATTTTCCTGATCATGCCTATTCATGATCAGGATGTGATTTTAAAACACTTTTCCCTGACAGTGGAATACATTGAAAAAATTTTAAAAGTGTTTGCCAGCCATCTGTTTCTCTTGTATGAGAAGTTTCCTTCAGTTTCTTAGCTCAGTTTTTAATTTGGGTTGTTTATTTTCTTCATGTTTAATTTTTTAATTGTTTATTCATTTTAATTACTAACTCTGTCTGATGTACAGCGGAAACATCTTTCTTTTATTCCATAGGCTATCTCTTTACTCTAGAGTTGTCTTTGCTGCATAGATTTTTAATTTTATGAGATTCCATTTGTCAGTTGTTGACCTCACTACCTGACCACAGAAATCCTAAACAGAAAGTCGCTATGTGTGCCTATTAATTGAAGCCTCTTAAGTCCTTTATCCTTTAGTAGTTTCAGGGTCTCAGGTCTTATGTTTCAGACATAATTTATTTGTAATGGAGTTTTGCACAGTGTGTCAGATAAGAGCCTACTTTCATTAGTTTGCATGTTGATGTTCAGGTCCTATAGAATTATTATTATTATTATTATTATTATTATTATTATTATTATTTTGCCAAGGGATGTTGTTCATGCCTTTGTCAATGATCATGTAAGTGTAACTCATGGACTAAGATTGTCCTCTCTATCCTAGTCAATTGACATATTTATTTCTGCCTGACTCATTTTTTAAATAAAAGTAACAACATATTGATGCCTCAAGGATGCTTAATGAACAGGGGACATTCTGTCTATCAGGAGATTCAGCTACAAAGGCACATCTTTATTCTTATTCCTTACCTCATATCTAACTCCTTTTTGACAGGATAGCTCCCACGATTGACATCTGTCTGTTTTTTAAGCAAACTGAGGTCTTCCCAAGAAAACTGGCCGGGTCTAGGGTTTACAATAGAACCATGGTTTTTAACCTTCCAAATGCTGCAACTCTTTAATACAACTCCTGCTGTAGTGACCCCAACCATGACATTATTTCCATTGCTACTTCCTATCTGTAATTTTCCTACTTTTATGAATCTTACTTTAAATATCTGTTTCGTGTTGGTCTTAGGTGAACCCTATGAAAGGGTCATTTGATACCGGAAGGCTCACAAACCCACAGGTTGAGAATCACTGCATTAGCCTGGAGGCTGTCAAAGTCCCTTCTCCCATTTCTATCATTTATGTGTATCCTCTACATAAGCACATTAAATTTCTGTCTCACTGTATTAACTTTGTTAAATATTGTATACTCTATGAGTCTTAATTTTTTATTATTGCATAATTGTTTGAGAATCTTTTTTGGTTGATTGTCCTTTCTTCATTAAATTAACTTTATACTTTTCTTAAAACATATTTGTTCAGTGTTCCCTTCCACAGTTGAAAACTGGAATGCCTATATCACATTGCAGAAGTTTATGTAGTCTTGACACTCATTCTCTACATTTTATAATTATTTGTCTTTATTATTTTTATATTGGGAAACTTTTATTCCTTTGTGTTCAAGTTCATGAATATTTTTCATCATTGTATTCATCCCACTAGCAATTTATTTTAATATATTTTCAGATCAGTTGTAGTAGCTTTTAATTTTCTCATGTTTTTGATCTTTCTTGTATCATTTGCATTTATATTCCAACAGAGAATTTAGGATGAAGTTATACTAATTTATGGTATACAATTCATACCTATATACCTTCTGTATTTGCTAATTTTCTGTTGCTATAATAAAACACAACGACTCGAAAAGAACTAATGGAAAAGAAAATTAATTAACTTTGACTTTACAAAGAGGAGGCTGTAATCACACCAAGAGACAGAAGCAGAAATCCAAGAGTTCTCATTTTCAACCAAAGACACAAGCAGAGAGAATACTGAAAAATCTTTGTGGCTAGAAACTGTCAAAACCTGCAAGCAGTGACAAAAGCGACACAAGCTTTTTCCAGGAAGGAATTCCTCCTAATCAGTGCCCAAAGAGTGCCACCAAGTGAGGAGAATTCTTCAAATACCTGAACCCATGTTGAATATTTCTCATTCCATGAACTACCTCTAATATCTACAGAAGTTTTGAATTGACTTCTATTGATTTCTTCTGCTGTCAAAAGTATACTCTTTGTTAGCATGTTAATTTTTATTAGAAGTTTATTATTGTAGATTATAGTTTTAGAATGTTGAATAGGAATTCCAATTATTTAGCTTTTCAGTGGGACATAGTCTAGTTATCAAGAAGCAGCTTTGCCCTTGCTAGCTTTGGTCTTTAGATTTGCTACATTGGAAATGCACAGTATATTTATTTCAGATCTGGTTAGTACTCCACTCAGGAGAGGCACCGCTGTGTGCTGAGTGCCCCATAATTCCTGAGATTTTATAATTTAGTTAGTGAAACCAAGCTTTACTTTTTTTTTAATTTAATTAAAAATTTCCATCTCCTCCCTTCCTCCCATTTTCCTCCCACTCCCCCCATCCCCCTTTCCCTCCCTCTCCAGTCCAAAATCAGTCAGGGTTCCCTGCCCTGTGGGAAGTCCAAGGTCCTCCCCAAGCTTTACTTTTTTAATTCAAAATCCATTCTTCTCTCATACAATACATCCTAACCACAGTTACCTTCCCTCATTCCTCTCATCTCCTCTTCTACCTCCCTTCTCCACCAGATCCACTCCTCCTTCACCTCCCTTCAGAAAAGAGCAGACCTCCAAGAGACAACAGGCAAACATGACCAAACAAGATACAATAAGAAAAAAAAAAAAAAACATCACACTAAGGCTGAACAGGGACACTCAACAGGAGAAAAAGGGTCCCAAGGCAGGGAAAATAGCAAGATTTTATTTTAATACCTTATAAAAAAATCCCCACAACTCCAAACCTGATACTTCTAATAATCAGGACATTTTTCCCCCTGTGGTCTTAGGAATTTTTCGTATGCATGTGTTGAATAATACTCTGATGGAATACAAAGAGACATCTTTTGCTGATGGAATGTTTCTATGTACAATCTTTCTTTTGCTTCTAACCTATGTATGCAGGCAATTTCCTGAGCTCTGTTTTGGTTGCTTGCCCTTTTGTTAAAGAAAGAAAATTATATGAACTGTAAAATGTCACATATGAGGTCTTTCTTTTTCCATTTACCTTGTTTTGAGCTGTACTGTTATTTGTCTTCTGATATCCAGAAACTGAAAAATGTTGTTTAATGTAATTTTGTGTGTAGTATTTGTTTTTTCTTACTGTTTTCAATATGACACTTAAAATAGTTCTTATTACTTCCTCCTAGAATGGATATAGTTTTAATATAAATTAGTAGCTCTCTGAAAATTATTAACAAATTATGATATAAAATAAATTGCCTATAAAATATTAAGTGTTCTACAAATGATCTTTAAGGACAATATATAAATATGGGAAGTATCTACAATTTAGAAAGAAGCCATACATTTGTCAATAAATCAATTTTTTTACATATTTGAAACTATATACTAGCTATGAGAGATTTATAGATGAATTTACTGAGGGTTATGTGCTAGCAACAACTGCATACTGAAAGTGGTACTGTGGAGAAATTCCTTTTAGTAGCTGAAATGAGTTTCTTCGGTGCAGTCTTGTCATTCCCGCAAATCCTTTTTGTAAAGAGAGATTTTGTAAAATGATAAATTCTTGTAAGAAAACTGCAAAGTATAATATGTTCAAAGAAATATTTTAATCCCAAATTTCAGAAATTTTAAGTTTAAATTTTCATACACGGAAAACAATAAACATTAGCATTTTGGAATGTTGTCATGTGAATGTAAGCCACTTTATTTAAAATATAAAGCCATTTCAAATAAAAATCTCAAGGAAGAATTGACAATGAAATAAATGAGATTAGTGTAATGACAACTTATCCAAGGGGAGCTACGAGTTAATATTGAAGACTCAAGCAAAGAAAGTTTCATCTAATCCTATCAAGGTTTCACACCTAGGCCAAATTCAAATCTAACAATGCTACACACACAGGGGAGGCAGAGAGACAAAGAAAACAAAAGAGAAATGTAAGTTACTTGGTAGTAAATTACTATGTCCCTGGCACCATCTTAAGCAATTCTATTTTTAGATGACACAATACTTTCAACAATTGTGCCTATTGTCTGACAGCTGTCCAATATAAATCAGGTAATAAGATTTCCAACCAGTTTTTGCCCTTCACTGTCTCACTTCAGAGTTCATTTTTGACCACAATATTTAACTCTTCTGTAGTAAAATAAACTGAGCCAATATTATCCATTATTTACTTGAATAATTCTGTACAGTGAAGCCAGTTTCTTAAGAATGAAACATACCAAGTAAAATGCACAACCTATCTCTCCTATCATGAAGCCATACCTTCCAGAGATCCTAGCTCACTCTTCTCTGTCACTTCTGTCCATAAGGGGTTGATTATTGATCTGTGGCTTATATTTCCAAGAAGATACCACTTCAAAATCAATGGACAAGTGCAAATAAATACAGCAGAAACCACCAAATAAAACGTCACATACAGCTTTTGTTTTAGTTTTTTGTTGAAATGAGTCATGAACTCAAAGCACCACAGGAAATGTATTCATAAATGTTTCTCATGGTAACCAAAAAATAATTTTTAAACATCTGCTTCTGGCTACAATGCATGATAAGGTCCAGGCTCCTCAAGCTTCAGCTTCCATTTCTAACTGCCACAGTAGCTTCAGAAGTTTATATGATAAAGGGATTTTAACAGAGAAATCTGATGATGTAAATTCACATCCATTTTATACCTATCCATAAAACGGAGGGGATTTGTTAAGCTTACCTGGGACCATGTAGAAATGGATAATTGTTAAGTTTACCTTTTAGTGAAAAAAATGTTTCATATTAACTGAAAACAAGTTATATGGAGCTTCCATTTACATACGCAAATCTTTGCATCTTTTATGTGGCTGGATGTTTGATACACCCCCAGCAATCATACTCACAGAATGATTTGAGTTATCTGAGTTCAAAGATAAGCCTAGTTATATAAGTGGGGAGGGGTAAACTTAGTGAAGCAAAGATACTACATACTTGTTCCTGGAAAGAGGGTTCAGCAGTTAAGAGCATGTCCTTGTCTTGGAGAAGTCCAAAGTTTGGTTCCCAAATAAAAGCTGAGTAAATAACAACTGTAACTCCAGCTGCAGACAGTCTACATCTCTGGCCTCAGATGGCACTGTTCTGACCTGTAAATGAACAAACACAAGTACATATATAATTAAAGCACTAAATCTAAACCTTAAAACCTACCATACCTCGTGTTGAAATGATATTTCCTTCTAAAATGAACACGAATGAAATTATATATACAAAAGAACATATTAGCACTGAAACATAATTTAGAATATTTGACACAATTGTTTATAAGCTATAATAGAGTGTGTAAAACTTTTAATGAAACAATAGAAACAGCAAACTGAAACAAAAGTTGCACCACATATAATTGGAAGCTTTCGTTGATTCCATATATAGTCAAACATGCTATACTGTAATGTAATTTTAAATTAAATTCTTGTATGTGTCTATAGGGTTTTTTACACAATATTTCATTACCTGTACTGATGACTTTTTTATCCGTTTGATAGCTGTCTTGTTTTATGGTTTTAATTCCTGTTAATCTAGAGGACCAAACAGGATCGTAACATGTAGCTTTTTGTGCACAGTGCAAAAATCCTTCCTCTTAATGTTGTTTGAGGAGTTTGACATGATCCTAACTCATGAAAAGCTGCAAAGCAAAAACTGAATAGGTGGAAATGATTAGAGAATTACAGTCAGGAGCGAAGTGGTGAAAGATACTGCATGTGGGTGCCCAACACCATCTGGTATTCATTCCACATGTATACCGTGACTGCTTATTTTTCTAATGGTCTTCCCTCCACAATTTTAAAGACACTGAAAAAAAATATTCATGAAGTATGTTGATTTTCAGAACCTGGAGTCAGAGATAGAACCAAAATATGCTTCTTTATCACTAACACTCTTCTCAAGCCTGTCTTTACAGCAGTTCTCTCAACTCTTTTGTTCTAGGAACACTTCATATTTCGTAGCTGTGTTCCTGTAGTCTAACTGCAATAGCTGTTTACTACAGCATTATGTGCGGCTTCATTTGACCGGATTTTTTGTTCTTGCCTTTTTGAAAAGTCTTTTGTGGATTTTTTAGACCCTTTTTATTGAGGTCATTTGTGCTACAGATTGTTTTCCCTTTTGAGAGTGCTGGAACTAGTCTTTTCTGTCACTATTCAATTTTCTCTTCAGATCTCTTCCGGGCAGAAATATCTGTAAATATATATTTTTGTTACCCAAAAGGATGATTTTTGAGATACATACCATGATATTTCACAAAAGTAGAGAAAAGAAAGAGAAGGTGTGTGAGGGTAAGAAAGAAAGGAGAACAAAATGGCTAATGGAAAGAAAATACTACTTTGTTAAATTATGGCAAATTTTCATATATTTTTCATAAATTCATATATCTGAGTTTATAACTATAAGCCCCTTATTCATAAACAGTTCAAGGATAATTAATCACACATTTAAAGGGTATATTCTAGAAATATTTCAATTCCTAAAGGATATTTTTGTTATGTAACTATGTAAATTGTTCTTAGAGATTGTCTCATTGACAATCTTTAACCACAAAATTTATCTCCTATGGGGCCTTTGTTCATTAACTTCTATCCTGGCTGTAGGTTTTCACTTCACTATGTTAATTTGTATTGTATCAACTGTAATATGAAATATCTACTTATTGTATCTACAATATATCTACTACTTTCTCTCTCCTTTCCTTGTCTGCTGTCCACTGAATTCTGCCACAAGAACTCCTACAATGAGTATTCTTTGATCCTTTTGCTAATGAATCCTATGCAACTTCAGTGGGTCATGCGATACAATTGTTGCCATTTATTTATTGAACTTATTACTGAGTGTTTCCAGCAACATCATTACATTAATGGACATCTGACTTTCATGTTGATCTTCTCAAGTCATACGCTAAAATATTATTCATTGCATGGATTTTTTTCCAATTCTTTTTCTATTTAAGATTCTGTTTACAAAGCAATTTTATTCAGTTCATCTCATTATGATTAGCTAGTCAGAAATTATATCTTTCTTAAAGATTTCTTCTATATCCAGTCAACATAATTACCATTTTTATGCAGAATTTACTTATTTTCTCAGTTCTTCCTATCATGTCTAGCTTCCCATTTTTAATAAATGTTTCTGTCTTCTTTTGGACTATGTAACATGCGTGCTAAGTACAGCACTTGAAAATTATTCTAATTTCATGAAAATTAAGTGGCCAATATAAATATTGTGCTACAACAAAAATCATACCATTTTTTCTTAGGAGCTTTCAATAAGGTGTGATACTAGTTTTATTCTATTAATACACGTTATTTTGAAGTTCAATAGTACAAGAATTAATATTTTTTCTGTATCTGTCATGGACAGTAAAAGAGAGACTTTGATTACTATTTAAGAAAACATAAATAAAAATTCTCTGTTACTATTTCCTTATAAGGTAACTTGAATGGATTTTCTCAGATCTCTGGAAGATATCCTAATATTTTCTTCATCCCTGAAATGTAGTAATTCTACCAATCTGTAGAGAATCTTGTTTCTTAAAATATATTTCATATTGTATATATATTATATATAATATAACACACATATAATGTATAGGTATACATACATATGTACTGTATATTTGTTAGAATATATTCCACTATACCATTGTGACGAACGCATTTGTCTCCATTTTCATTGTAAGCATGTAAACCTCTTTCCTTGAATTTAAATCCAGTCTCTTCACTGATATGCTAACGAGATTACTTGACATTACTTCTTACCTCAGAGAATAATATTGAAGCAAAAACCCTACTGGAATACTTTTCTATTAAAAAATAACAATGAAATATCAGGCTAAATATTATATAGAATGGAAATGATTTTTAAAGAGAAAGTGTTACTTTATGAAAGAGTTGAACATAAAAGGTTAAACTGTTATTCTGTGTGTTTAACATCATCTTCAGTAGCATACCATGAGTAAAGAACCCTGTTGTCATCAGCATCAATGTTAGGGTTTGAGTCCCTGATATTTTCTAGACCCTACATTTAATGCTGATTGCTATCTACAACCAGGGATGGGGGTATTAGTATGTTAATCCTATTTTACAGATGACAAACTTGAGGCACTGAGAGAAAATGTGATTTTCTGCAGGTGTAGATTGTATAATTAATAATGCCACAAATCCAAGTTCAGTGTCTAAATTTATTATCCATTTCCTTAATATTTATACTATATTGAATTTTTCTTAGTCACTTAACTTATAAAGAGAATTGAAGTCACAATACGACAAGATCATTAACTATTAAAATCATCACTAAAGAGCAAAATAGAGCATCGCTCAATGACACCATAAACAGTTTTTGTGGTTAGAGTAGAATTCATGTTATTAATGACTCTCAGAAAATTAAAGTTTACCATATTACACATCTTAAAAATGTATCCCCCAAAGAACTTAGAAAACTTGCTAAAGCTTGGAATGACAAATTATCATTAAATTTTGGGTAAGACCTTTGGGAAACAAAGACATAAGCTATGCAATGGCAGTAAAACTAATGATATAAAATTCAGGTTTGATATATTAGCAGACACTCTGATTTTTCCTGGCTGACTTGCCTAAGCTCAGTCTAGCCATGCATTCACAGAAAACTGTAAATAATATTCAGAAAGCCTTGTGGGTTTGGATCTATTTGATCAGAACACTACTGTGGTTTTGGCTAGCCTGACGGCTGTGTCTTCCACTATTTGTCAAATGGACACTTGCCAACTATGAAGTTAGGCTTTTTGAATTGGATATAATCCTCTGTAGATTAAGAACTTTCAGAGTTTCTCATGGTGAGAATGAAGAAGAAAGTCTCAGAATTGAAAATACACATTGAGTTGTTGGTCTGTTTTTTGTACAAATTTCATAACTAGAAATTTCATAATTTCATAATTGAATCAAAATTTCAATGAAGAACAATTTGGCATTAAAGCATGCTAACACAATGTAAGAATTCTTAATTTGAAAATAGGAATGCCTAATTGCATGAAAACTGAGAAATGGAAAGTCTTTTTACTAAAAGTTGTATTTATTTTCATCGTAATGTTTATATAGGTACATCATTTTGCTTATCATAGTGATCTTTTCCCTATGTGTTCTCAACTCTGATGATTCTATTCTTTCTACAATACTTTGCTTTTCATTTCTGGTCTAATCTGTTAATCTCTCCGTCTCTCTATCTCTCCATCTCTCTCTCTCTCTCTTTTATACACACATGCACATGGTTAAATTTAGATTCTGAATTACATAAAATCATATATTTTGCTCCTTCCCATTACTGTTTTCTGTTCTCCTGCCTCCCCCTTTAATCCTCTTCCTCATTGTTTTCGCTCCACTTATTTTTTCCCATGCTTTTTATTAGATGTAACTTTGTAAGCACTGACATTAAAAAAAAAAATCAGACAAGTACATACCTCAGCTCTTATGGCTTTTCTCAGTCAAAATACATAAATATAGAATTCATACATACATATAGAATTTAGATTGAACACAAATTTTGTGTAAAAACCTACATACAATTTAATCTTAATGTACACATACATTTAAAAATATGAAAATTTCATATATATGTATACACACACATACATATATATGAAATGCTTAGGGTACATATCTAAGCAAGATCACTAGTGCTGTTTTCTCTCCCGGAAAGTTACTTCATGCTTTTCATCACTATGAAAGTTAACCAGAGAGAAGTTGTTCATATTACACATACACACACACATGCACGCACACACATATATATATATGTTGTGCTCTGTCTTAGAATGTGCTATATATGTATTGTTTGTTGTATTCTGTGTTCTCTTAACACCTTCTAATCTTCTTCCCACAACTATTTATCTGCCCTTCTCTCTACATGTCTCTTTCCCAGATTCATGACTTTTGGTTTGTTCTTTGACATATTTTGTTTAATCAGGATTATCTGTATGGCCATTGGATTGGTACTGTCCATTGGACTTGGTGTTAGCTTTGGGTACACAATTGAAAAAATGGGTTCTTCTTTCTCTAAATCTAACCAGAAAAAAGAAGCAGAAAGGAGCATGTTCTTTATCTTCCATGTTCTGTATTCATCCTCCATTCATACTTTACTGTTGACAGGCCCATTCTTATGCAGACCTGGTACACACAACTGTTGAGAGACTGTAATTGGCATAGATGTGTATTTCCTAGAAGATGATATTTTGCAATGCATTTTATCTTTCTAGATCTTGCATTCTCTCTACCCTCTCTTCTTCAATTATCTCTTAACCTTGACAATGTTGTATAGACATCTTTGTTAGGTGTGACAGTTCAATTATTGCTTTTTCTTAGCGTCTTGTGAATTTGTAAGTCTCTGCATTTGTTGATTTTCACTAGAAAAGGAAGATGTTCTGATCAATGCTGAAAGAATTAGATGTCTAAAGGACATGCAGTTTGGGTACCCAAAACTAAATATGAAACCATCCTTAGTAGTTTGATCTCATAGTTCTTAGGGCCTACAACTATCTAAGACTGTTACTAGCTTTTCTCCCCTAGAAAACTTTGTAGCATCATCCATTACTATGATAGTTAGCAGACAGATAGGATCCTTCTGATTACCTTCAGCTTATTCAATTTGATATTTGTGTACCACTTAACCAAGGTGTATAGTATACTCAGCAATAAGGTTTATCAAAGATATCTGATAGATAACCAAGAGGGATAGCAAGATCATGTATTGTTTTGGAGGTCTCTAAGACCTCTCTGACCAACAACTCATGAGGAGGTTTCCCATACTTGGAATTGGGGTTTTTGCTTGGAAACAAAATAAAGACATTTGTGGTTTTTTAATGCACTCATGCAGGATACCTTTCTCCCAATTCCTTTTACTTAAGTTTAAAATTATGTTTTAGTTTGTTTACAAATATACTAACTTGTAAAGATTTTAAAAGATTTACCTATTTGTATTTTGCATTTATGTATGTTTTGTACGCATGTATGTTTGTGTATCGTGTGAATACCTTGTGCCCACAGAAGCCAGAAAAGGCACCAGATGTGCTGTACCTGGTGTTATGGATGACTATGAACAACCATGAGGATGCTAGAAATCAAAGCCAGGATCTCTGAATGAGTTGTATGATGGAGGAAGGTCATTGGTTAAAAAAATAAAGAAACTGCTTGGCCCTCGTAGGTTAAAACATAGGTGGGAGGAGTAAACAGAACAGAATGCTAGGAGGAAAAGGAAGTGAGGTAAGATGCCTCAGACAGAGGCCATGCTCCCCTCTCCCGGGCAGACACAAAGAAGCAAGCCGCCAGGTCAGACATGCTGAATCTTTCCCGGTAAGACTGGTGCTACATAGATTACTAAAAATGGGTTAGGCAAAATAATGAGAATTAGCCCATAAGAGGCTAGAGCTAGTGGGCTGAGCAGTGTTTAAATGAATACAGTTCATATGTTGTTATTTCGGGTAAAGCTAGCCGGTGGTGGGAGCTGGGTGGTGGAATGCAACGTGCAGCTCCCTCAACAGAAGCCGGGCTGTGGGAAGAGGCCCGCAGCTCCTACTACAGTTGTCAGTGTTTTTAATCTCTACCCCTGATAACTTGTAAAGTTTTTAATTATTCAGCTGCTAAGATTAATAGATCACTTAATATGAAGCTACTTGTGAGTTTAACTACTCAAAAATTTGTGAAGAGCCACACTCCTAACTTTCCTAGTGTGTGGCTGATTAGCCTGATGTCGTTTGGATTAAATTTCAGTCATATCTTTCCAAAATTTTCTTTAGTATGATAATCTTGGTCACATAAGTTTACTTAAAATTTAATTGGACATATTTAAAATATAATTTTAAAAATTTAATTTAAAATTATATTTAAAATATAATTGGGATATAATATTTTATGGTAGTTACTGCAATTGAAAGTTGACTTTAAATCTTTGTAAGTGTATTAATTAGCTAGATCATCTAATTCATTCATTTTCATATTCAAGTATTTTCATTTCAACTATGCAGCTTGTGATTGTGGCATGTATACTATATATTGTTCTTAATTTCTGCTGGTTAGACGGTAGAGACGGTTACTCGAGGAAAAGACACAGATATGCGGCTAATGGAGGAGGGGCAACAAACAGGTAGGGGGGGCGTGCAGACAAGGTAGGGAAGGCGGGGAAGAGAAGGGGCGAACTCATAACGGTCCTTGCTTTTAATGGGGAATGCAAAGGCTTCTGGGAAATGTGTTCCGCGCTTGCATGCACTGGAGTCCAGAGGGATGCTGGGAGTTGTGGTCTCGCAAGGGAACAACACTATATATTTGCTTCTTTGTAAAAGTGTGCAAAAAAGGTTTAAAAGAGCCACTGATACCAACTAAGACTACAAGACATGAGGACTGAACATCAGGTTGAAAAATTCAGGTGATTATGCCTAAGCTGGATCTGGGGAAACATACAAGAATCCTAGAGACCCAGGTTATAGACCTTCTTATCAGTGATAATTTATGTTTTAAAAATAAACCTTTTCTGAAGACCAAAAGATAAAACTTAGCCACTAGAGGCCAGGCAGTGGTGTCACACACCTTTATTCTCATGACTTGAGAGACAGAGACAGATGGATCTCTATGAGTTCAAAGCCACCCTGGGCTACACAATATCACTGTGTAGCCTTGGTGACATTGGATTGCAATTTGTGAGTTACCAGAAAATTTAATATAAAGGCCACTGAAAATAATAATTTGAATGAAATTCAATCATCTTGTATGCAGTAGATGTGTTGATTATTCAAGTTAATACTAGATACATATGTAAATGGATTAGAATAAAATGCTGTGAGTCTGGAAAACATTCAATACTTTCTCAGACTAACTTTAAATGTGTTCAGTCATTTTTTCCTAATGACAGCATTACAAGGTGAAATTTCCCAGAGGAAGTTTCTGAGAAACATCCCAGAAGCTGTACAGTAAAACAGGGGAGAACTGAGCCAACAGGCAGATTTTGAGGGTTCTTAAGATGAGCAGAGAATGACCAAATGCTGTATAACATCAAGTAGCTTGATGAAGGAAAGACTTTGGATTTAACAACTCAAGGACTCCTCTTGAATTGATTCAGATGGTTTCATTTGAACTATTAGGAAATAGAGAATAAATAGGAATAATAAAGTGAAACTAAAGTAGAAGATTTCTCATATTGATTTTTGGGAGTTGAAAATGAAAAATGCTTCAGAGCTTTGCTATGGAAAGAGAAGGAAGAAAGATCCCTCTTTAAGTTTCCTATGCACTGCTGGAATTTAACTAATACAAGAGACATCACAATGATAGTGCCTAAAACTCTAGGTGGCAATGACCTAATGTGTATTTGGAAGGAGGGGGAAGTTCAATGAAATATTTATTATCTTGTTCGTACTCTCTCTCCTTCTGCTCCTTATTTGGACCTTGAGATTTCTGTCCGGTGCTCCAATGTGGGTCTCTGTCTCTGTCTCCTTTCATCGCCTGATGAAGGTTAATATTCAGGAGGATGCCTATATATTTGTCTTTGGATTCACCTTCTTATTTAGCTTCTCTCGGATCTCGAATTATAGGCTCAATGTCCTTTATTTATGGCTAGAAACCAAATATGAGTGAGTACATCTCATGTTCCTCTTGTGGGTCTGAAAAAGCATGGGATAAAACCGGACTTGCTAATCATAGCGGACAATGAGGACTACTGAGACCTCAAGAACAATGGCAATGGGTTTTTGATCCTACTGCATGTACTGGCTTTGGGGGAGCCTAGGCAGTTTGGATGCTCACCTTACTAGACCTGGATGGAGGTGGGTGGTCCTTGGACTTCCCACAGGTCAGGGAACCCTGATTGCTCTTCGAGCTGATGAGGGAGGGGGACTTGATTGGGGGAGGGGGAGGGAAATGGGAGCCGGTGGTGGGGAGGAGACAGAAATCTTTAATAAATAAATAAATAAATAATAAAAAAAGAAAAAAAGAAACATTTATTATCATTTATGTACGTAAGAGTTTTGCCTGCAGGTATGTACATGTAATGGAGCTGGATACCATATAATTGGATTACAGACAGTTGTGAACTACTGTGTGGGTGGTGGGAATTGAACCTGTGTCCTTTGGAAGAACAGCCAGTGCTCTTAACCTCTGAGCCATCTCTCCACCCCTCAAAGAAAGATTAATTTTAGTTCCTGCAAGCTTGAGACTTCGTGTCCTACTCCTGGTTAGTACCAGTCTCTCCCCTGCACACACACAATCTAAAGTTAAAATTCAGTAATAGACATTACAGACTATGAATTTCAAAAGGCATAAATATAAAACTAAATTATTCCCTTCAACACATATTTTTCTTTCTTCTCCTAACTGATAAACTTGACAAAGGAGTGCTGGCATTTCAGAGAAATGAACTTCACCTTTTCTTTCTCCTTATACTTGAGAAGTATGTTTTCACCAACAATCTAAGATGTTGTCAAGTAAGGTGACTCAAGAATAACAAAGTTGAGGCAGCAATTTGCATAATGGTGGCAAGTTTAAAAGGTTTGTATTCTATTTCCATGTTTATAATTTCCTAAGACTGGAAAGAAGCAAATTATAATCGTAATCGATCCAATACATTTTTTGAATTTTCAAATGTGTTCAAGTATAACATTTTTCTCCTTCAGACCCTGTGGATTTAATGGGTTCGGAATCTGAGTCATCAACTGTCTCTTAAAATTAGTGTTTATTATTTTGCTTTAGTGATTATAGATTGTCTTTCTTCAGCAAATGCCAACTCTTGGATTGTTTATTAAGTGTCTGTATCATTAATACGTCCACGGGGCTCTTTAACCTCGGTGTATGCTTCCTTGGCAGTGGGATCTGAATTTGTAACACTTCATAACTGGTGGTGTAAATTGGAATATTTTCCATCCTATGTGAGAGAAACGTTTTGATGCACCTTAGCCAAGAATATTGACAATTGGGCATGGTGTAACTAAACCAAGTTTTATGGGAATAGAGAGAAAACAACAATTTTAGAGAAAATTAAGAATCAGTTGAAATCAACAAGAAGGAGGTATTGAAAAGAACCTGTCACTTCCCAGGTACATCAGCATCCTAAGATTAGCTCAGTACAAATACACCTTGGCAGTCCATTCTTTCAGCTTCTTAGTTATATATTGTGGTGATTCTTTACAATAGAAAATCAGTATGTAGAACACATGTATTGAAATAAAAATTATTGCCCATATTGATTCCAATGATTATGATTTCTATCTTTCATTAGTTTTCATTTATAAGTCTCACAAATTATGATCAAAATTAAATTTGTGAAGTAAGAAAGATGTTTTTGAGAGATAACTTGAATCATCAGAGTTCATTCAAATTTATGAAACACTGTTTGGTGTTCTGTTTTGAACTATGTTACAATTCATTAAATCACTAAAAGGCTCTGAATAAAATCAACTTTAAAAATTCCTTTCTAATTTTGTCATTAAAATTTAAAATCTGATTAAATTGATTCCTTCATTTATACTATTGGATTCAAATAGATTCCTTAGAGTATTTCATTCAATTATATTCATCTTTTATTATACCTTTTATCTATCACAATATTTCTGTGCCTTGTTTCATATTAATTTTTTGTTCTTTTTCTATAATTTGCAGATACTTTCTTTCATCTTCTTTCACTATACTACTGAAAAAATAAATTGCTGCAATTTAATTAAAATACATTTCTTATAAGTTGTTAGACCTTGATATTTTTTTTTAATCCAGTGGAAAATTTACCAGATGTTTGTGTTGCTTATCCCATTAACATTTCATGTATGCTTACTGAATTAGGGTTAGGGTTGGGGGGGGGTTGTGTTCCACTCCTGTGAATGCTTCCATGTAGTTATAGATCTACATTAATAACACCTGTGCGTGTGTGTGTGTGTGCATATTAGTGTGTATGAGTGTGTTTATGTATGTTTCTGTGCAAGACATGAGTTACTGGAGTTACAAAGAGCTCTGAGTCACCAAGAGTGTGCTGGGAATCCAACACAGCCTTCTAGAAGAGAAAGCAGAGCTCTGAACAGCCGGGCCTTCTCTTCAGTCCCTTCCTGTTTCTTCTTATACTGATAATTCATCTCAGAAATAATTTAGTCTAACATTCCAATTCCTTTATTGTCTTGAAAATTATCCCTCGTGAGTGTGCGTGTGTGTTATAGTGGATTCTACAGTGACCTCAGTGAACATTGGCAATACTACAACTTAAAATTGGTGTCATGTTTTATTCAGTTGAAGTAGGTACTGTGAAAATGTGTGAAATTTCAAACATATAGATTCACTTTAGTCTTATAGTACCTTTATACATTGTCATAAAGCCTAACACATTATTTCAAACTCATTTTAATCACTCATAACTTTGAATTAATTTGAGGAGGAAAAGGCCTATTAGTAAGTTTAGAGAGAAAGGAATAAGTTTTATGAGACTTTTATAACTTCAGACATGCCATTTTGGTTTCCAAATATCATTTTCTGCTGTTTAAAGCATTCATGAGTAAAATAAAAGAAACTATCATATTTATAATGAAAGGTACAAATAATTTTGCAAAGTGAGTTGCTCTTATGAAAATTTTAAACATAGTCTGTTATTAACAATTTGTAACTGAGTTCATTTTTACTTTAATATGGTGTCATCAGTTCACTAGATATATATTAATGCTGCCCATTTTTGAAAACATTTTCAAAACATTTTTCCTCATTCAGTTATTTGGGAAATATACCCTCTTAAATTTTTACATCTAACAAATACACACTGAAAGATCATTCTCTTCCCAAAAGTATATAGTAAAATTATATTTTTCAGTTTTAGTTGCTAACCATTAAACTTTCAGCACATAGTCAAGTTATTTTTTTGTCTGTATCTAAAATTGCTTTTCAAGTTTTAAATTCTTTCATGTGTCTGTGAGCTATCTCATCAAGTAAAGGTGTTCCTGCAAAACTGTACATCAGAATTTTGGTTTTAGGGTCTGTCAACAGACTAGAAGAAAAATCTGACTCTTGGAAGTTACTCTGACCTCTGAATACATAATCTGGCAGTATCAATACCCCCAGGATGCACACTAAACAAAACTAAAAATAAATAATTTTAAAATGTTAATTTATCATCCCTATTACATTATGTTCTCTTTTATAATGGCAATTAGGTATACAACTAATTTTTATTTGATTTATGATTATTCTAAGATGAATTTAATAATTTGTTCAAACAATTTATTGTAGAAGACAGCAGTATGTAGATAATATGTATCAAATGTGTTCATATAAGACCCAGATCACACTGGTTGCAGAAAAAAGCTCTGGAGAGAAACATTAAAGAACACAAATGAAGACATGCACTAGAAGGCCACCTCATTTCCCAAGCTTGGGGTCAGTCCTGCTGTTCTCAGCATGGTACTCAACGCTGACCTCATCAGTAACATAAGAAGCATTCAGCTATCTGGCACCTTGAAGGCAGCTTGCAAAATATAAACAGAGTGCTTTTAAATGGACCATAAAGCCTGACTAAAATCTTATAAATTAGTAAGAAAAATACCTGTTGCTTCATTACATCATCTCAGAACACCCAGCAAATTATTCCCGGATGGCTATTGTGGTGTGTGTGTGTGTGTGTGTGTGTGTGTGTGTGTGTGTGCGCGCCCGTGCGCACACACACACGTGCATGTGCGCACACACATCTGTCTGTCTTCTCTCTCTCCTTCTGTCTGTCTGTCTGTCTTTCTGTGTGTGTGTGTGTGTGTGTGTGTTTAAGATCCTGTTCTTGTACTACATTTTCTGATTTAAAAAAAAGACTTGGATATAATAATAGTTAAGGCCCATGCTTTTTTTGTGGATCAATTGTATTATATACTGATACTGAGACATTTGGAATGAGACCTACAGTTCAGAATTCAGCTCTGACTTAACCCTCAGTGGCCTTTTATGAATTAATAAAAGATCTTTTGTCATTTGAATAATACTGGCTTGCAGAAACCTATTCAAATTGATCTGTTTTAGCAAGGACTTTTAATCTCATTTTCAGAGAATCTTCCCTGAGGTCAAAAGATGTCACTACCTTTTGAAACCTGTGAAGAGAAATAAAATTCTTGCCCTCATACGATCTAAGCGTAGCCACAGCTCTGATCAGCAAAGTTGGCTTTCTTTAGACCTCATGCAGAATTGGCCCCACTGGCAACCTTATGGAAAAAAGCCAACCTTTAAATGTTGGATGCCAGTAGCCTAATTGTGATATATGGAGCACAGTTTGAGGTAAAAGGTTTATTCTCATTTCAAAACTTCATTTTCTAGTTGACACAAATCTGGGGTAGAGATATCATGAACCTCTCTAAAGATAGATGTGTCCTCTGAGTTGCACAGCAGGGAACTATCGGAGCACGTTGTTTGCCAAGCAAACGTGCATAGGTCATATTACATGCCCACTTGGAATATCTTTCGTTAGCATATATTATGAATTCAGGAGGCATTTTTAGAAAGGCATCACACAAACTGGTAAGTTTGCCTTGGGAAATCCTGGCAATTGTCAGCACTGTTTCCAAAGCAAGTACAGGAAGGGAACAATATTCCTGAATTAGGAGTTGCATGTGCCATTTCAATGGCACCAGGTGGGGATGTTCACACTTCATCAGTCTCTCTGGCTTTATTTCCCATCCCTGTTGCCAACTTTATCACCATGAATGACGCTTTGATCCTGTACTGTGGTGTCAGGAACAACAGGCCACCAGATTGGTGACATCTACTCAGCAAGGCCTCAGTTCACATCAATTTGTTGTCAGATGTGATATTTCACTAACACATTTTGACAACATCTCTATATAACCCCACCCTATAACAGCTTTAGGTATCCTTTCTTCTTTTACTTAATAGAGATCAACAACAAAATATTTCCCCCTTTCCCCTCAAGTTTAAATTGAGAAACATATTTTTAAAAATCTGCTTCAGTTTTTGCTCTGATTGTGCTTCTTTCCTTTGATGGAAATTCTTAGATTTCAACAGCGTTAAAGCAATGCCATTAAAGATGTAAAAATTGTAGGGTATTGGATGTTTAATATAATTGGGTACAGAAATGTTTTCCTAAGGTGAGCACCTCCATAGTGCCAGAAACTTCATTCCCAAATATTCCCACCCTCAAAACTGCCATTTAAGCTGCCTTCCTTTATTCCTTCCCTCCCGTCTCCCATTTCTTTCTTTTATTCTTTCTAACAGAGATTTTATATGGAACCAAACTTGGCCCATAATTCTTTATCTTTCTCCATCAGTTTCTGCATTACTGAGATTATAGGGGTGTGTCCCTGTTTCTTACTTAGATATTTTAGTGTTCATTATTCCACATGAAATTAAACTCAGACAGGTTGAGTAAGTATTATAAGATCACAATGCTAAAAAAATTAGAAAATATAGAATTTCTCCTGTGATTACTGAGAAAATATTGTAGGAAGATAACAAACATAGTCACAGAAAATCAGACTGAAAGTTTAAGAGAATTCCATAAAATAGACCTTTCATTTGAGTTACCATGTCTTTTATTAGTGGTAAGAAAACCAGCAAGTCCATGGATCCATTTAGGAAATAAAAAATAAATAAATAAATAAATAAATAAATAAATAAATAAGAAAAAAAGAAAAAGAAAATCAGCAAGTATAGTTCACATGCATCACCAGCTATTACGAAGGAGAAGACTGCTATATGTTATCATGGATGTATCCTAGGTAGATTTAGAACCTGGGAGGAGTTTAGATTTGGCTGTGTTTAATGCCCCATCTTGCCAAGGGACAAGTATGTTATTGGAAAATGCACGTGGGTAAAGAGATGTGCAAAGAAAGAGATAAAGAGAAGTAGTAAATGTCATAAAAGCAATTTACAACCTTCCTACTGATTCTATGAAGGCCTATTATAATCACTATATACACAGTGATAAATGTTAAGTGATTTATATGAGCCTGAAAAGTCAGAACTCTAAAACATCTTAGAGATAAAACAATCTAAAACAATCTTTTTTTTGCTCTAGCCAATCAAAGATGGTAAAGCTTGTCCATTGCCTGCTCCAAGTGTGTGTGTGTGTGTGTGTGTGTGTGTGTGTGTGTTATTTAAGAAGTAATATGTGTTGGCATTAATGCTGTCTATCGATTCATTAAGTGAAAATAAGACTACGTATTTTTCTAAGATTATTTGTACAAGTAAAAATGTTAGAGAACATTTTTACATTCTACGAAAACTCAAACAGATGAGGTAATACATTCTTTTGCATCTCTCCTTCCTAAGCAATATTCTTTGAGGTTTCTAAGTGGTTTAAATGGCAATTTTATGGGTTGAAATATTGTCTTTTCTAGTTTTATGGCCAGAGCAAAACAGGGCTTGTCTGGAATGCATATAATATCGCACAAGGGGTTAATTAGGTTAGAATGAATTAATTTGTAACAATTTCCGCTATTTGACACACATCAATATTACTTGCATTCCAGACATCAGCCTACTACCGTGACCCAGTCAGATTTAATTTGAGAAAACCTTGGATCATATGAATATTTTTATTAATGATTTTGTGTAGCATTGTATTTTATAATCAGACTTGGTCATAAAAGACTATAGTAACTAGAACAGGTATTCTATAAAGCCTTCCTGTTGGTGATGGGAGATCATGGTTTCCATAGTGCAAAGAAAATTTACTACTTTCTTCCTGAGATGAGAATTTGAGGTATTATTTCAATCATTATTAGCTACGACGGATGCTACTTTTCTAGGCTACCCCTACCATCCTTTCATCTGCTTCTGTTGTTGTGCTGAGAATGTGTATATCACAGCGGTTTGTGCAGCTTGGTCGTCACACCCCCTTTCAGACACTGTGTGGAGCCACATTTATCTGCTACCTTTGGCCTTTTATGGAAACCTTTCATGTATCAAGGTACCCATTTGTTCCATACAGAGAGCATATAGAGGACAAAATTTAGTATAAAAATATGCTCAGATATCAATCCAGTTCTTATCACACAGGATGCTTAAGGTCTCTAAACAATTACATACACAGCAAGGCCTGGATACATAGTAGCAGCACTCTGACTTTGCAGAAGTCAAGCAAAATTAACTACAATGTGTAAAAGCAAAAGCAACCAATAAGAAAAATAAACACGCCACATTCACAATGAAGTGGAGGTATAAATTGCAAGACAAAGCTTGTTACCGGTCATTCTATTGTGTCACTATTTATTAGGTCCTGTGATATGCATAAATGATTATGCAATGTAAATTACACACAGTTTCACAAAACCAGAGTTGCATGCTGTCCTTCACCAGAGGGATGGCAAATTCTAGTGTTTTACTTGATAAAGGATTATTGACCTCAAATATCTGCATATCTCATTTATTCTTATTATTCTTTCTCAGTATCATAGTTCTTTCTCTATTTTCCAAAATGTAGAAAATGTTGTGATGTTTTGTTAATACACGTCCTTTTTCTTTTTCTTAAAACTTAATAACTTCAGGGAAGAAGGACTGACGCTATGGGACAGAGAAAAGCAGGGGTTGGATATGAAGCTAATATTGTGGAATGTACACTAAGTAATGTAAACATACACACATCTGTATGTATGGATGAACAGGAATAAGTCTTTTTCACAGGCTATTAATTCTTCTTTTGTGTTAGTATATTAAATGTTGAATAATATACAGCACATGATTCCTTTTTGATGAACCACAAGGGAAGGTGGTTGCAATATAATATACACAGCACAATTAAACTTCAATATGGAAATATCTGTCGAAGTGGCAAGAAAAGTAATATTAAAAACTTGAACAGCTCCCATCAAAGCCCCATTCAGAAGAGTTCCCAAGACTAAACCTCCTTGTGAATGGATTTACCTTTTGTATAATAACCAGAGCTTCAGACTGGTACAAGTAATGTAATAAAGAGTTAAAGTCTCTTCTGAGTATCAAAACTCCAAATGACCAGGCACACTCCTTAGAACTGAAGATTTGAGTAGCTTTCCCTTATGTCTAAATGTTAATGTTTTAATTTCAGTCTTCACACTGTAAATATTTGCATAGATAAACTTAAAATGTTCTGACAATTGTCTTCACTAAATAATATTATATACTATGTAGATACTATACAGCATACATTATATAACTGTTTTTTAAAAAAAACAGTTTTTCTAAGATTAAAATAAACATGTAAGCAACTGTTATGTTCAAAATGCTGAGAATTCTAAATACAGAACATTTCTGATATTAAAATAAATATATTACCGTATTCCTTTAATTCCTAGATTACCAGTTTCATTAGTAATAACTAAAACAAAGGAGTATATTTCTACATTAAGTAAAAATAATGACTATGGCAGAATCAGAAGAAAGAAAGTACCAACTCGCTGCCATTATCGTCCTATGACACCCGTGCCATTCACTTCAGCTGATGCAGCAGCATCCAGAAGGACTCCAGCTGTGGTCAAAATGGTGTTCATCTCGTGTTATTCCCTGGTGTTCCCAAAGGTGTTTAATTTTCAAGTTAGAGTTGACACAAAGGAATAGAAGTTGCACCAATGAAAAGGGAACTTGAAATAAAAAAGTCAAGGTGACTCTGGAGACATTATCCGTGCTTGAGGGGAAATATATTCTCCACTTTAATCACTGAACTGACGTGTGTCGTCTTCTAATCCCGAGAGACAATGCTAAGTAGAGGTGAAAGTCTATTTATTCTGTAACGTGGTATTTTAAAATAAAGCGACCCCGTGGGGTATTATATTTTTAAAGCTGCAGGGCTGCATAACAAGAGTTTCCCTTCTTACATGAACTTAATTATGTACCTACTTAGGATAGAGAATGGCTAATAATGTTTAGATTACTACCAATGAAAACAGATATTCAGAACCATAAATCTCTTTGGAAATATTTTTAATGCCGTAAAAACCATGTTTGGAATAGGAAAAAGACAACCCTTCTTATAGATGAGAACTATCTCTAGGATTGGTTGCTATAACTGTCTATAATTTAAAATGGTAAAGGGATCTCTAACATAAAAACACTATCACCATAGCTGCTGAAAGGGTAATTTTATAACTATAACTGATAGAGGAAAGATTAGAAGATACTCTGATTTGAGGGGTCGATGCCTGAGTGTTTTGATTTTTCTTCGCCACTCAGAAGTTCATAGCATTGGCTTGTCAAACAAACTCTTCCCAGTTCTCATTACTTCCACACAGTTCAAGAATTTAAATATTGCCAGAAGCATATACATAGCCCATGAACTGACACAAGAAATTTGTTAGCTTCCCTTGAAGCTCTATGATGTGAAAAGCAACATAAGCAGTGTGCAGGATGGGGAAGAAGGTTTGCCCTTCATTCTATTGGCCCCACCCTCTGGTGCTAAAGTGAGAGGGGTTCCTTCACAATGAAATGGTACTCAGTACATACTTATTAGAAGAGACTGGAGGCTGCTCTTCGTCTCTTAGGCAAGCATACACTTTAGTAAAGAAGCTATGTCTGCAGTTCAAAACCATCAAAACAGTCTTTGCACTAAGAAACAACTCATTATGAAGTCAGTTCCGGAATGCACAAGAGTAGCCCTTTCTTAAAATGTGAGCCATTCCTTTAGTAGCAAACTATTCTCCCAATCCCTATTGAACATAGTGTAATGGACATTCAATTCAATTTCAAGAGAGAGCAAACAGAACAAGACTGGAAGGAAGCAGGACAAGGACTGGCACAGCCTCCAAAACTAGTGTGGGCAAGGGAGCAGGTTTAGACTGATAAATAATTGTGCAGATAGAAAAGCAAACCCTTACAAATAAAATATAAGATGTCTCATAAGGTGGAATGCTGTGCTACTTTTCACAAATGCACAGGAAGTGGTGTTTGATTAAAGCCCTTCTGAATGTTGCTAAGTTTCTTGGTGGAAAATTGTTTATGGAACTGGCTTGGTGCTCCTAGGCTTATGATATAAGACACCCAAATATACAGTCTTTTACTTGCTTAAATCCCAAATACTTTCTGCAGAGTCAGTCTGATTACAAAATTTCAAGCAGTTAAACTTGCTTAAGTGTAAGCCTAGAATTTTGTGAGAATTCTATAAATTTTAACCCATATTATTCAGATGAGACAGCTTCATCAGAAAATCCATTGGGGAAAAATAAAAGCAGTAAAGAACAAAAAATATATGCATACACGGTGTAAAAGAGTTTCCTATTTTGCACCAAGGAATTATGCACATATCTGTCGGACTTTGGGCTCAATGTTGCGATCACCTAGAAGAGCCTGCCAATTATTGCCATATGTGAATGTGGTTTCTGTATTCTGGACACTTATCCCCTAGGATTTAGACTAATAGCTGTGGCCTTTTCCTTCTCATTAACTGTGAGGAAACAAGCTATCAGACAGTGGAGACTTTGGTCAGTGCCAACATGATGCAGACTGGGGCGAGTGGCAGTAAGCTGAGAGGGGCAGTGTCACCTAGCACGATTCTGTAAGACTTAGAAAACTAAAGGATCACAAAGTCCTGTGTTCTGACAATCAATAAAGGAAAAAAAAATTCCCAAAGTAAGGACAAGATGTGGAGGGAAGGCAGCCAAGTTTGAAAGTGTTTGTTAGTGGATGTGGCAGCCTCCAAAACAAAAGGAAAAACTTGCCACATTAAAGGTTGACAGGGTGAATGTCTACAAAGATATACAGGCTTGCAGCTACAAAGTTGGAGGTAATAGTTTCATTTAGCTCTGAGAAGACCTTCTCGGCTTTGGTCTACCCACAAGTAAACAAGAGGATTTCCGAAGACAGTAAAGGTATTAGTGAGTTATTTGTGACCAGATAAACTGGCATTTCATTGAAGAGTTAAATTTACCTGTCATGTATATGGATTTAGAGAAAAGTTATATTGAAATAATGTTATCTATGGATATCTCAGTGGTTTGAAGAATTGAGTAAAAGATTTGTCACCTGTCTATTAAGAGCTATCTTTGGAAAGAGGAAGGTTTTCTATGCTGTACATTTGTAAACTCATTAAGGGTACAATTTCAATAGAGAATAATTATGATAGCATAATAGCCCAAAGAGCAAGCATTTTCAGAAGAAAGGAACTAAGAAAAGGTAATTGTGCTTTAATATTTTTCAAAACTATTGATAAACTGAGTTTATTCATACATTCTCAAGCATCTGTGCTTATTTTACAAGTATTTACTTACTGTGGTAAAATGTTTCACTATTAAATTATAATATGCTTTTATTTGAGACCAGGTTTTTCTGTAACTTTGGAGCCTGTGCTGGAACTAGCTCTTGTAGAACAGGCTGGCCTCAAACTCACAGAGATATGCCTGCCTCTGCCTCCTGAGTGGTAGGATTAAAGGCGTGAGTCACCACCACCTGGCTCTGATATGCATTTTAAGACATGCTCATTTAATACTTACAAACCCTATTACATCTTTTAAACATTCACATTTTATGGACAAAGAACCTGAGGCATGAAGATGCCTTGTAATTTATTCAGTTGTATAATAAAATTTGGCAGAGTCAGATTAAAATATAAGTAGTTCAAATTTATGTTATTAATATTAATATGTACCCACCAAAATCAAATATCCTCATAGTTTATCAGCAGTAAGATTTACTACAAATTGTCAGTCTAATATTATGATAGATACTGTGGGCCTGCTCATAATTTCTCATTTGCTTTATCCTAAAGATTATGCACTAGCCAACAACAGTAAAGCTTTAACAGAATCTGTGCAACATGTTTTTTTTTCTTTCTTTCTGTTTTTGAAGCTGGTATCTGGTGCAGGTGAAAATAGAAATCAAACATTCTGGTTTAATTGTGTTGTGTTCTGAAATGAATCAGACAACTCACCAGAAGTACATTACTTTTTCTAACATATTAATAATTTAAACTACTTTGAAAATAAAAGCCATATGGGATTTAATCAGGACTGATTCTGCAAATAGACGCTTTGTTCGTGCCTGTGTGTGTGTGTGTGTGTGTGTGTGTGTGTGTGTGTGTATTATGTAATGATCTCTGCAGCCAGGTTAACTAACATAGCCATCATTTCATGTAGCCAATGCTTAGGCTTTCTTTCACCATCCTGCTACCCTTCTATGCATCTCTTACTGTCTTTGATATTACCTAGACATAATGGATGGCGGTCCTTTATCTATAACAACTTCTCAACTTCTGCCTGTCAGGTCTTGCTTTGATTACTTCGACAGACTCCTCTCTGGAGCCTTCTGACTCAGGTCAATACATTTTCCTCATGTTGCAAGAATGAACTTTGAAACATAAATCTGATTACCGTGTACCTCATGCGTGAAGTTTCAATGACTTCTGACAACACTCAATATGTATTAAAAGCAATCCCTTAGCATGCAACTTCCAAAGTATTTCATGGCTTGATTGATCTGCATGACACTCAAGATTAGTTTGACACCCACGCTTTCTGTTCCAGTGGTATTTAGAGTTAGTTTTGTTCTCTTTCATATTCTTACCAATTCGTTCCTGCCCGTCAATTTTCAAATAAATAGTCAATTTTTCTACTTTCTCTCCTTTTACATATCACATAAATTCTTTTTTTACATAAATTCTTGAATAAAGTTTGCATATATTATAGAAAATTGCAGTCTTTATTTCAATATTAGATATTAAACATGATCACAAATATTTTTATTCAGTTAAATTCTTGCTTCTTTTAATTTTAATCTTACTTAAAATATTTATTTTGGTAAAGAAGAAGATTTAGTAAAAATAATACATATTTTCTTACCCTGAAGATGTTGTGTTCATCAACGTTTTCTTTTTTCTATATATTTCATTCATTTTACATAAAAACAGTTTCCCCTCCCTTCTCTTCTGCCATCCTCTCCCCTTTTCCATCTAGCCTGTCTACATCCACTCCTCCTCCATCTCCATTTAGAAAGGGAAAGGCCCCCTGAGTGAGGACTTGCACAAAGCATAGCCCATCAAGTTGAGACAGGATGGAGCTCTTCACCTTTACCTTTCGGCTCTGGATCATCAACACTTTTTAAATGGCACCAAGCATTGACCCTACTGCATGTACTGGCTTTGTGGGAGCCTAGCCGATTTGGATGCTCATCTTCCTAGACCTAGATGGAGGGAGGAGGACCTCGGACTGCCCACAGGGCAGGGAACCCTGACTGCTCTTTGGACTGGATAAAGAGCAGGAAGGGAGTGGGGGGAGGGGGAGGGAAAAGGGAGGCGGGGAGGAGGCGGAAATTTTTAATTAAAAAAAAAATTAATAAAAAAACTGTTTAGGGTTACTGGGGGAGACATTTTAAATTTTATATTACAACTTGTATATATTATTGTAGATTGTTAATTATGTATAACAAATATGCATGTATGAATTATGTTGCATATTTTTACATTTATCAATGAATGAAACAAATAATTTTTTAAAAGTCTGCTCACCTTCTTCCAAGTATTTCATTTTGAAGCCTTATAATTGATCACTATCATGAGATTGATACTCAAAGGGAAAAATCTTTAAAATACCTGTGGTTAGCTAAACATAGTAGTTAGGCATGCAGAATATGATAATGAGGTATTAAGAGGATTCTTTTCCTCCTTTAAAATTCACTGGTGTCCTTATGGAAGCTCTTTGTGAGATAGCATCTTACTATGTAACCCAGAATACCTTGAACTTTGCATTTCCTTAAGTTTCTCCAAGTGTTGTGTAATTGGCATGTGCCATCTTGCCCAATACCACAAACTATGGCTAACATTACATTCAGGTATATGTCTATTTTATGGACATATAATTGAATCATTGTTTTATTTACATACATGTACATACATACATGTAAGAAATCATCATATCTTATCAATAAAAAGTGATTATTTTACATTTTAAATGTGTTTACCCACAATGTGACATTGAATAGGCAAAAATTGAAAAAGCTTGATACTAAAAGATCTCCCAAGGGAAAGGAAGTTATGGGTAATTGTGAACCACCATGTGAATGCTAGGAACTGATCTTACATCCTAGGCAAGCGAAACCAATACTCTTTGGACATCTCTTACACCCTTCATTCATTCTTTAAGTTCAGCTTGAAAATAATTTCTTATGTTTTCTCAATATACAGTAAGAATTTCTTGTTTCAGCTAATAGCAAAGATAATACAGCATGTGATAATGCTCCCATAATAAATTCATCTCCAAATTCCTCTAATTGGGAATAAAGTATGCATAAGCATGGCCAATTCTTCCTATAAGATCCACTTACTTGTCTAGATACTTAAGATACTAATGAAAATAAAACCTGTTGTAATGGAAATACAATAGTTTAACTGCCTTGTGTGTATCAAAAGATCCATTATCTTTCTACTCAATATTCATTGAAAGTTGTTACACTAAGTTTTCTGTGTGTGTGCATGTTACTCCTGCATATGAGACTAAGGGTTGACATTGATTATCTTCTTCTATCATCTTACATTTTAAAACTAGATCTTTCACTGAACCTGTAGCTCTAATGTGGTATCACTGAACCAATAGTTCACTGGTGTGCTTAGCCGACTGTTCAGTGAACTCCAGAGATCATGTCTTTGCTTGTCCTGTAACAAGCTAAGAAAAATGTTCCGCCTCACTTGGCTTTGACATAGGACCTATGGACTCAAATTTAGATCCTCATGCTTATTTAGTAAACATTGCACTGTGTTCATTCTGGATCTTTAATTCTGTATCAGCTAGTAATGTTAAACTTAATGTCTATAAGAAGAAACTGGAACTTTAAATCATTGAAGCCTACAAACATAAATTTAATGTCTGTTGGATGGAGTGGGAGTATAATGGAAGAGTTACATTGATAGAGAGAGACACTGTAGGGTTAGGGAAACACCTAGTGCTAGGAAAATTCTGAAGAATCCACAAGGATGACCCTAGCTAGGACTCCTAGTGTTGGAAGGAGGCTGCTAGTTTGTTCCTGGCTGCTCATCCCCAAAATCATCACACAGAAACCATATTATTTAAAACATTGCTTGGCCTATTAGCTCTAGTTTCTTATTTGCTAACTCTTGCATCTTAATTTAACATATTTCTGTTCATCTATGTATCTCCACGAGACTGTGCCTCTCTGAGAAAAGTTCTGGTGTCTATCTCTGGTGGGCTATATGGCTTCTTCTCCAGTCTGCCCTTCTTTCTCCCAGCATTCAGTTTACTTTTCCTGCCTAGCTCTGTTCCCCTATAGCTTTGCTATAGGCCCAAAGCAGTTCCTTTATTTATCAATGGTAATCGCAGCATACAGAGGGAAATCCTACATCACTCCTAGCAATAATGGAAAGGGTGCCTGCACTGACCTTCCCCTGTAATCAGATTGGTGAACACTCTATCGTCATAGAGCCTTCATCCAGTAACCAAAGGAACCAGGTGCAGAGATCTACAACCAACCTCCAGGCCGAGCTCCGGAATCTAACAGAAGTGAGGGGAGGAGGGAATATATGAGCAAGGGAGGTCAAGATCGTGATGGAGAAATCTACAGAGACAGCTGAACCAAGCTCGTGGGGAAAATCATAAACTCTAGACCAACAACTGTGGAGCCTCCGTAAGACTGAACTAAGCCCACTGCATGTGGAAGAGAGTAGTGAAACTTGGACTATCTGAGAGGCCATTGGTTGGATCTATCCCTTGGGCATAAAGCTAGTTTGTTGGAGCCCATTTCCTACGGTTGGTGCCATGCTCAACATTACTACAGAGGAAGGTTTTGGTCCTGCAACAACTTAATGTGTCAGACTTAGTTGACTCCACGTGGGAGCACTTACCTGTTTGGAAAAGTGGATGGGAGGTGGGATGTGGGGGGTGGGAGTAGGGCAAGAGGAGGGATGGGAGGGAGAACTGTAGTTGGAATGTAAAATGAAGGTTAAAGTATTAAATTTATAAACAAAACTTAATAATAGGAAAACACATTTTTAACTTTGGTGATATTCTTGAAAAACTAAATGACAGGTCTCCATGAATGTTGAGAATATGGCAACTACAGTATAGTACTTGTTATGCTGCATACAGTGATAACTGTTTGCTTTTGGAGATCTGTCAAGGGTTATGCAGACAGTGTGAGAAATCTATCTACATTTCCAAAGCAAAAAAATGTGTGGTGCTGGAATAAAATGTAGCAGTCTCGGTACTCTTCCCATTTCCTTCTTGGTCCTCTTACTTTCTCAGTTCATAACAGGGTCTAAACCAAATTAACTAAATACAAAACAAGACCAATGATTGCCTTAAGGAATTAATTAAGTCAATCAAATATGTACATACATACATATAAACACACACACATATATACATACATATATATACATATATATATATATATATATATATATATATATACTTTGTATATATACAAAGTGAATGCTCCTCCTTTTGACCTAAAGTATTTGGAAAGATGTATTAAGCTAGTCTTAAGAATAATATCCTGTGCATTTATTTTAACTTGAAATGGTTGTTGGGATGAAATCTATTCTTATCTGTTTATAGAAATTTGCTTTCACTCCTGGATCAGGTACTTACCATAATCATAAAAGTACATTAAGGAACACTCTCCAGTTGCATTATTCTTTTACTTTGTCTTACTGGTTCCTTAAAATGGCTTAGCTGTGAAATTTTTAAGAGCAAATATTTAATGAAGCTTAATGTTATCCATCCTCTAACTGATTATACTATAATATTATTATATATTATATATATATTATATTATACTAATATAACAATAAGGCAAAAATACACAAATTAAGCATGATAGCTTTATTTTCAATCCAATCGGTTTGAAATCATAACATCATTTCAGTAATTTGACTAAAGTAAAAAATGTAAGTATTATGGCAAACTTACAGCATTATAAGAATGATTAAGGTATAAATTTGAAAACTGAAAATATTTCCTTAAAATATAAACCAACAGTTTTAATGTATATTAATTTTAAAGACTAAATCCTCATGCAATGATTTCTGACAAAATTCAATGATAATGCTTTTCCTTCGATAAGCAAATGTCAGAGTGTCACACACTTCAGAGAGTTAGATTTCAGCTTAGTAAACAAACTCGCAAATATTCCGGTTTTGTCTGGCACCACACAAAACTCTGTATGCTTTTCCTTCACGATTGACATCTTTCATAGATTTTTAATTAATTTCTAGATTTTAAAAATAATACATTATTTCTTGAAAAAATTTCTCAAGTGGAGAGCTAATTACTTGAGATCAGCACTCGGGAGGCAGAGCAGGCGGATCTCTGTGAATTCGAGACCAGCCTGGTCTACAAGAGCTAGTTCCAGGACAGGCTCCAAAGCCACAGAGAAACCCTGTCTCGAAAAACCAAAAAAAAAAAAAAAAGTGTGAAATTGACATTAGCAGGTTATCAGAATATTCAATCTTCATGCACAGCTATAGTGCATTTTTCAAAGAAATGTGGAGAAGCAATGTTGTCCGGCCTGGTTCCCTGAAATTGTTAATTCCCAAAGAAATCACACAGGGGTCTACATTAGTTATTAACTAATTGGCCTAGTAGCTCAGGCTTCTTATTAACTCCTACAACTTATATTAGCCCATTATTCTTATCTGTGTTAGCCACATGGCTCAGTACCTTTTTCAGCAAGGTAGTCACATCTTGCTTCTTCTCTGGCTGGGTCGGACTGTGTCCTCTTCCCAGAATTTTCCTGTTCTCATTGACCCACCTCTACTTCCTGTTTGGATCTCCTGCCTATACTTTCTGCCTGCCTACTGGCCAATCAGCGTTTATTTAAAATACAATTGATGGAATACAGACCATTGCCCCACAACAAAGTAAGAATAAGGAACAGTGTAATATAGTAGAAATCAGTTCAAATAAAACCTGTGATGAGTTTGTGTGTGAATTCATCAGACAGTCAATAGAAACAGACTGGAGAAGAGAGATGGCTGGGAGACGTCAGCAGCATATCTGTATTTCTACATACTTTGCATCCATGGCTTGTACACAATGTTCAAATCACACACACACACACACACACACACACACACACACACACACAATGTCTTTGTCTTACATGTAAATCCATTTAGTTTTTAAGATCTTAAGTTTATTTGATAACAGATAACATTTATCAGATTTGGTGAATTAGTAAAAATGGATAAAACGTAAGAACAGATGATACATAACTTTGACCTGTTTTTAATATACCAAAATACAAATATATTTACATATAAAGTATAAATGTTATCAAAAATGTAATAAATTGGTATTATGTTCTCATAAAATACATGAATATAATGTTATTTATTTAACTGCTTTCCAAATTTAAGGAATCATTTTTCTTCTAACTTATCAATATTACCATGACGTCATGTGGTTGAACATACTTGAGGCAAGCCGTTCTTTTTTTTTTATCCATGTAAAGTAAATCTTCTGGTCATTACTCATCTCAAGCCCCTGCACTGGATTTTGAACTCTTAATCTTAGACATATAGCACATGGTATATTTTATATTTAAATATTTCCTTTAGCTCTATGTTCTAAAAGCAACAAAGATCAAGGTGGGATTGGAGGTGGTTCTCATTCTCTTCTCACAATTCCCATGCTGAGAAGGACATCCTAATGCAACAAAGGGAGTATTCAGATGTAAACAGGATTTAGCTCTTCCCTAGTTCCTATAGGGACAGTCCCTAAACATTTTAATTCTATTATAGTTTCAGGAAAACTTCTAATTTTATGCCAAAAGTTTCAAATGGACACTGCTTCTGTCTCAGGTGTGGATTTGGGTATTGAACATTAAAATTCATTGTGTTAAGATCTCATAAAAGTCATATTCTTTCTCTCCACATACATTTTTTTACTAATAAATATTTTTCCACTCTTAGGACAGACAGTTCTTCCTAGAAAGCAATGCAGAGAAAAGATAGCAAAGCATACTGTCAGCATCAGGCACATTTAGCATTCTCCATGGCAAAAGCAAAATGGACATATTTCAATGTTACTGGTACTTCTCCTGCTTAATCTGATAGGACACCAACAAACACAATACAGTCTTGTTGCCAAGCCATCTTTGAGCCGTACCATAGTGTTGTGAATTCTGTGTAATAGCATTTTACCTTAGGCACTTTTTTGTTTTGTTTTGCTTTTTTAGAAAGGAAGTAGCCCAAGAAGGAAACACTTGATCATTTTGTCAGGGATGTGATTTGCAGGCAGTTTAATGACTAAACAGAGGCACTTCCAATGCATGGAAATGTCCTAGTCTTGCCACCAAGCATTGTACCTCTATTCAGATGACAAAGAATAGAATTCCTGTAAGATAGAGCAGTCCAGCTCATTGGGAGAATAAACAGTTGCTTTGACCTTGTACGGGCAAATAGCCCCTGTCAGACCTGGATTTGTAAGGCCAGGAAATCGACTGTTTAGTCAGTGGTGGTTCTGGCCAATAGTTTGTATTTATAGCTGGGAATTGGTGGAACAGCCTTGTGTGTAGCAGCTAATGTCTGAATACTGAAAGAGTACTATTTACCAACAGCTTTGTTTTATAATTTAAACTTAATTCAAATTGAAATGAGCCTTTTAAATCTTAATTAGGACCATGTTTCTTCTAAAAGTCAGCCACATTAGTCAGTTGGGAGACAAACTTCGCTTTGTAGCTAAAGGCTGTCTAATTTCTTTCAACAGTAGCCACCAAGGTTTACTAAGTGCATTTGTTTTTCTTTCACTATGGTAACCTGATCCACTCTCAGTATCAGCAGAGCTCAAACCCATCAATTACAACCTACAAGAAAAGTGTGCTGTGTGCTTTGGGGAGGAGGCCAACCTTGAGTCTCAAAACGCTTCTGTAACCATTACTCAGTATATGCACTGTGCCTGCAATAAGTCGTGTTTCATTTTTTTCTTCTTTATTCTCTGTTGGGGCTTGTATTTTTAACCTGATCTATGGGCATAAGGTGTTTAATTTCTATGTAATTGTTTTGTTTTTTCACCTATAGAATTGCAAGTTCTCAAGATATTTTTAATTCTTCCTCTACAGATTAAAATAATGTTGATTTCCTTCTGTAATTTTATTAATATTTGCTTTGTTCCCAGATTAATACAGGCAGGTGCCTTGTTCTAATTTGCTTTCCTTTGTAGTACCCAGAATCAGCTTAGGAAAGCAAAAGGTTGTATATGTCACCCACATCTTAATCATAGTCTATCACGGATGGAAGGAAGGGCAGGAGCTTAAGCCAGGTCAGAGGAGAGACAGGGACCATGGAGGAAAGCTGCTCACTGACAGGCTAAACTCTCATGGCTTGCTTAACTGGCTTTTTCATATGGCTGAGGTCAACTGCCCAGGGATGACTGTTCCACATCAATGAGCAATCAAGAGTGTGACTCATAGACAGGACCAGGTAATATAAGGGAGGCTTTTTCTCAAACAATATATTTCTCTTCCCTGGCATGTCTAGGTTTGTGTCAAGGTGACAAATGCAACCCTGACAGGAGCCATCCCATCTGCTCCATGGTAGTCATCTTTCCCCTCCCTCTCTGTAAATTTTGGGACCTTCTCAATAAGAGAACAACTATATCTTCACTAACTCACCACTGCAAATAAGAGTAATAAAGCCTAATTAGGAAAGGAAGGCAAACTCATCCTCAGTGCAAACTTATTTAAAGAAAGTAAAGGCAATTTCTTTTAAACTGTATTTTTAACATTTTGTCATCTGACAATTTTCTTTATTATTAAAAGAGAATAAACTCGTATCGTTTTGTAATTATTAAATTTAAGTTAATTCAACATTTTGATTAATTTTCACCAAATGAGATTTGTATGATCGTATATGATTATATGAGTATTGTAGATATACACATGTGTATCTATCTACAGATATCTACAAATACAGAATGTTGACAAAGGAAGATGTCTGTATCCTGATCTATCACCTTAATTTATTTCTTTGTAACACTGAACATAGAGTTTTGCTGCGGACCAGAGTTTCTTCCGTCACCACCTCTCCCCTAGTACTGAAGGTATAGGTATATACACTGTCACATGCAGCTTCTTACACAGCTGTTAGGAATTCAAACTTGGGCCCTTATGAGTGTGCATTTCACATGCACAAAATAATCTCCTCAGCCTCCCAGAAGATTTAATTTAAAGTATCTAGTCTGAAGGGGATTAGGAAACAACTTGGTCAATAGCAGTTCGAGCTCATTCTGTCCATGCAACTTTGTGTCCTTTTTTAAAATTCCTTAAAGACAACTTGTGTTTCTGAAATGTTCTTAGGACTGCAACCTTGCTCTCGAACCTGATCAGTGTCAGGGGGTACACTTAAAGCAAACCCGCTCTTTTTTTCTGAGCAACCAAGGACTATGGACAGCTTTTTGGTTAGGAATGGAACTTTGTACCCCAAACTCCGTTCCACAGCTGGTTTATAGAGATTACTTTGTTTCTACAGAAGCATGCATAGAAACTTGCAACACTATAAAATCAAGTCAGTAGGGATGAATTATCCAGTAAAATCCCATTTGGATTTCTCTCTGTTCTATGATCGAAATATGGGGTATCTTTAGCAACAGGGCCTTTTTGTAAAGTTTGACAGAGTAACCAAGAGCAATGACTGTATTTGGAAATCTTTGGGACCTTATTTATAAATGGCTCCAAAAGGAGTAACTCATTTTCTGTATCAGACTTATTTTTTTTTTTTACCATTTAGTATCTAAGAGGGTTATTGTTGTCCTGTTAGAGGGTACCTCCATTTTTAACTGTTTTTTAGCTATTATGTAGATAGACTATAGGCAAGTCCTACATTAGGAGGTTTCTACATAACTGTTCTGATGACTTTAGTAGTATTTATCCCTTCTAATTTTCCTCTTTTACTTTAACTGCCCCCATATATAAGTGTATCCTTTTCTTCTCCATAAATCCCTTCAGTGCCCTTCAAAGCCTCTCCAAAAAGGACACTTGATATTTTATGATTTCCATGACCATTCCAAATGAAACACTTATATGTAAACATTCAAAGATAGCATTCACAAGTGAGAGCAATTATGTAGCATTTGCTCGCCTGGGACTGTATTATCTCACTCAGAATGATTCTTTCCAAATCCATCTACTTACTTTCAAAAAAAAAAAAACTTCAAAGAATACGTTAGTGCCTACATCACATAAGAAACCAAAGACATAAAGAGGTCTGATTTTTGGGAAATCCCTGCTAAAATGTAGTAGGCTGGAGGGAATGCCTTTCTCACATTAAATCAATGATTATTATAAACTGGTTCATTATACTCATTCATTTATGTATTAAAAACAAAGATGAGAGTTATTATTCATAACTAGTTTTAAAATATCTTGTGTAACAGCACAGACAACATACCTAGGACCACATAATCAATCAGTTAACAGGAAAAACAAAGAGTTGGCACAAGACTTCCTTATCACTTACAACATCTGAATGTTAATTGCCCTTGGTTTTATAAGATGGAGTTGAAATATATGAATAGTATTTTTTATCAGCATTTGACCAAGAATATTTTGCTACCAGATTACCTAAGGGAAGTTATAAATTTGAGTTATATAATTTGGCAGCCAGGTTAAATCTGTTTATATATTCTTTGCTTATTGATTTAGTGACTGGTGTGTATAACAGTAATCCTTGACTTTAAAGCTGAGGGTTTTAGTTTCAAACTAAATTCTAGGGCTGGAGAGATAGCTCAGTGATGAGGAAAATCAACAATTACTCCAGGGGTCATGAGATCCATTCCCAGCATCCATATCGGTAACCTCACAAATGCTTCCAGGTCCTTGGGATCTGGTATCCACAAACATGTGGAAGAAATATGCACAAAAATACATATATACCCACAAATGAAATCTTAAAAACAAATGCAGAATAAAATGTTTCGATGTACATGTCTTTTGAAGAGTTTCTTGTATTTGCTCTATAGTAGTGGCTTTTTGGAAGGTCAGAGGAAGCTTAACAACTTCAAAAACAGGGAAAAACCAGAGATGGTAGCTCACAGAGGTAATTCTACCATTAAGGAATCACTGGCAAGAGGACAACCTTGAAAAAAACACATTATCACATCAAATTTCTAATCTTTACTTGAAAATGGTTTTTCTTTTCTAGGTGTTATCTTCTTAGCATATAAAATATATTTGCATGAAGGAAATATGTAAATTTTTACAGCCCTCGTTTTACAATGAAGGAAGAGAAGCAGATATTTGTGCATTTTAATGTAAAGTCTTCAGTAATTCCATAAATATTTTTTTTTGAAAATGGACAGTCCATATTTGATAAATAGTTACTTAAGTATTAATTAATTTCCGGCCTGGGAAGAAGATGCTTTAATGTAGGATAAAGAAATATTTCTATCTATGTTAATATAAACACATATATTAGCATGCACACATATGTGTGTATAAAACCTTCCCATTATAAATTTTTGTTTTCTCAAAAGTAATTACTTTTTATGTGAAAATACATTCTTAAGTTTTATTTTCAAATATATCCCTAGTTTCAGTGGACGATTCAGAGAAATTGTAATATAATAAGAAAGGAAGAATTTATTGTCTGCATACTTGTTTAGTGCAGCATGCCACCCTATTTGTTTTGCTTGTTTATTTGTTTTGAAGCAAGGCCTCACTCTGTAGCCCAAGTTGGTCTGGAATTCATGGATTTTTCTCTTGTCTTGAACTTCTGAAGTCTAAAATTGAGTGTAGAAACCATAGTTTCTGTTTTTACTTTGTTTTTGAAATTAACAGTCTCTCTCTCTTCTTCCAATAATGTACTTTCCCATTTCCCCATATAAGCAATAAGTATGAAACGTAAAAAAAAAAAAAAAAAAAAAAAAACTTTGCGGGAGATATGTAGACAACAACACCACTGCTTCTTAAAATGTTTCCTATTTGTTGTAGAAGACAAAACGACTAAATTTAGGGGTGATAAGCTTACGCTTAAGTAATTTTAGATGATTATTTTTCTAACATGCATATATGCAGTTTAAATTTTATATGAAAGTCGTGTTTCAGTGAGTAAATTGTTTATTTCTTAAAATTGAAGGCAGAAAAATAAGTTTTACATGATAGCATAATCTGTAATCCAAAATATTGCAGAAGAGGCAAGAGAACTGTATTTCCTAAGCTACTCTGGGATATACAGTTAGTACTAGGCAAGTCAGGACTCTATTGCAAGATGCTCTCTCAAAAAACCAAAGGAAGCCAACAGTGGTGGTACATGCCTTTAATCCCAGCACTCAGGAGGCAAAGGCAGGTGGATCTCTGTGAGTTCGAGGTCAGCCTGGACTAAAGAGCTAGTTCCAGGATAGCTAGGGCTTGTACACAGAGAAATCTAGACTCAAAAAAAAAAAAAAAAAAAAAAAAAAAAAAAAAACAGAAACAAAAAAAAAGAGGAGGGAAATAAAAACAGATTTAAAAGTACCTTTCTACTATGAACTATTTCACAGAATTTCTTCATCTCAGATAAGTTATCACTTCTCTCCGAGTCTACTTCATCCTCTTTTCTCCCCCCCCCTTTGTTTGAATAATCCAGAAGATTAAATAAGCAGATTCATATCTATGCTATTTTAAATGCTGTATGATTCCACGTAAGTGTGTATACGGTTGTCATTCAGAAGGACTGATTATGTGTCTACTAAATTTAGATGTTAGTAGAGAACATATTGTGGGTGTGATACTCAATTAGTAAATAGATACTAGTAGTTGGATATTTCAACCACTCTAGCTCTTGGTTGTCAGAATATGCAGACTCT
Organism: Microtus oregoni; assembly: GCF_018167655.1. Lineage (NCBI taxonomy): Eukaryota > Metazoa > Chordata > Mammalia > Rodentia > Cricetidae > Microtus > Microtus oregoni. The sequence continues at coordinate 25,258,109 of NW_024543089.1, forward strand.
GTCCTCAGTGTGACTTACTTTCTGAAAGTCAGTTCTCAGATGTAACACATATCTACCCTGGCTAATGTGATTTCCTAGGATTATTACACATTCCCAAAGCTCTGCTTTATTTGTTTATTTGCATTAACATGAGCCATAATCTTTCAAATTTCAAGAAATTTCCAGACAGGTGTTGGGTGAATCATTAAGTATAAGGTACATATTCCTCTGACTTTCTTAAATTTTAGTTCTCTGTCTCTTGTAAGCTACTGTCATTACAGGCATAATGCTCTCACAGTTAAGGTTAGAATTGCATATAATAAACAAAAACAGCTTTATGTGTCCATCTTGAGTATTCTGCTATTTTGGTCACAATTTTTGGTTTTACTTTTGCCACTATTTCATAGTTGACATAAAATATGAATAAGGGAATACATGGCAGTTTACAATGCTCAACAAAATCAGAATTCTATTAACAAGCAAGATTAAGGGTTTTTCACAATGCTGGTAATATGTCACTAAATAATAATTTACCTTTACATATTGATCTATTTGTGGATTTAATTAAGTCTTAGTGGCCACTTCCATCTCAAATTTCATGAGGCCTATCAAATTACACTCCATCTGTAGATGTCTATAGCTCACTTAACATTTCAAGAGTGCCCCCGACTTTTATTTCAGACAGTGCTTCACTGTGTAGCCCTGGGCCTGCCTGGAATTCACAGAGATCCACCTGCCTATGCTTCCCAAGTGCTGAGACTACAGGCGTACCCCACCAAGCCTTTTGAAGGCCCTTTTGTTGTGATTAGAATTGGAGATAAGTATCACTTCATGCCTATCCAATATCCTAAGCAAAATTAATTAATTGGCAAATATATTAAATTGAATATGTTTATAGCTAATTTTATTATCACTATTATTATGCAACAATGATTGAACAAATTCTCTTTACTAGCTTGAGCCATGTTTGTACCTTGTAGACTTATTAACTGCAACTACTATCTTAAAGTGCATAGACTTATTGATTATAGCTATATTCAAGTGTTATCAATAATCTAGATGGAGTGTAATGTAGTTAAGATGTGGCTTTTTCATTTAAAAAATATCACATAGGCATTTACAACATGAAGAAAAACTGATCAAGTACTTAGTGAATTCCTTTATGCCAGATGCTGAAACTGTAAAAGCCTCAAACAAAAACCTGCAGATAAATTTACAAGCAAACAAAATAACAAGCTACAACAGCACACTGCAACTTAGCCCTGCCTAAAAATTAAAAGCCATTTTGAAATGAATTAAATTGAAATAGAAGTTGAATACATGTTTTGTTATGTAATTTATATCATTTCTGATGGCATGATAGGGTGTGAAAAATGAATCGTTTCTAAAAGTGCTTAAGGGCAATGGGGGTGGAAATGTGTATTACAGTACAGATTGGATTAAGATGATAGGATTTATTCATTAGTACCTCAGTGTAACAACAAAATGAATATATAATTCATATATTATAAAATAATCCTGGAATAGACAATCTTTTTAGGAACTAGAAAATAGCAGGATGATTTTCATCAGTTATGTGACTCTAATTGTCCCTTCTACCTCTGTATCTTTCTCAGTTTATTCCAGGGAACTTTGAGTAGTCTGGGTTTTGTTTGCATATTGTTCTTTCGAGGTCTGTGAAGAATTGTGCTGGGATTTTGATGGGGATTTCACTGAATCTATAGATTGCTTATGGTAGGATTTCCTTTTTTTTTTTTTTTTTTTTTTTTTTACTGTGTTGATCGTACGTATCCAAGAGTATGGGAGATTTTTTCCATTTTCTGATATTTTTCACAATTTCTTCTGTCAAAGACTTAAAGTTCTTGTCATGCAGGTCTTTTATGTCTTTGATTAGTTTATCCCAAGATATTTTGTGTTATTGTAGCTATTATAAAAGGTAATGTTTCTCTGATTTCTTTTCAGTCCCTTTATCATTTGTATATAGGAGAGCTACTTTTCTTTAAAGTTGATATTGCATCCTGACACATTACTGTAACTGTGTATCAGCTATAGGAGTTCCCTTGTAGAATTTATGGAGTCAGTTATGTATACTATCATATCATCTGCAAATAGCAAAAGTTTGGATTTTTCCTTTCCAATTAGTGTCCCTTTAAACTCCCTTTGTTTTCTTATTGCTCTAGCAAGAACTTCAAGTACTTTGTTGAATAGATATGGAGATAGTCGACAGCCTTGTCTTGTTCCTGATATTATTAGTAAAAACTGCTTTGAGTTTTTCTCTATTTATTTGATGTTGGCTGTCAGCTTGCTGTATATTGCCTTTCCTTTATTATGCTTAGAAAATGGTCCTTGTACCCTTGATCTCTTCAAGACCTTTAATGCAACAGAGTGTTGGGTTTTATTTAATGCTTTTTTCAGCATCTAATGAGATGATCAATTTTTTTTAGTTTGTTTATATGTTGGACGATGTTGATTTTGTATGTTGAGCCATCCTTGTATCTATGGGAGTGAATAAGAGTGAATTCATTGCGTATATGGAGCTGATTCTTTCTGAATTGAGCTTTATGCTGTAGAAGTTAACAGCTGTCCACATAAGTTATCTTTGAGTGAAAATAGCACTTCATTCACAAGACAAAGTTGATAGAAGAAATTTATTAAATTTGGTTACACTCTGTGCATGCTAATGTATGTACCAAGGCCACAAACCATCCTATTTCAAGGTATCCTTTATTTTGCATTTTAAAAGGTAAAGCCCAGAATTTGGATGCGAAATTCCTTCCCTATAATAATTTCTAATGAACTCTTGTTAGAAACTTCACAGTGGTTTCAGTTCCCAATTTCTTTTTCAATTATTCAAATGCAACAGAGGAACATGTTAGATGTTCCACAGACTAAATGAAAGTAATGGGAGACAGTCCTCTATAAGGAGTCTAAATGGGAAACTATAATCAGTGTTTGACAAACAGCTTATTGGACTTATAAAACTACATTATGCAGAGATGTGCACAGAAAAAAAAATATTGACATAGTTTTAATTTGCAAGAAACTTTTACCTAGTAACAATTCATACCTACAATAGTGTAAATGAGAAAAGCGTTTTCCGTTTCAGATGTGGATTAGGAAATGAACTTAAATCCTGTGGTGTGTGCCATTGTCCTAGAAGTTAAGAGACATTATCCAGACAAATAGTAATAATTATTGCTCAGGAAAATCCTTTAACAGTCTTAAGATATGCGGCACACCGTGATTTTTTTTTCCCTTCTGCCCCTTAAGGTATTCAGCGGAAAGCTCTATACAGATAGAAATGTAAAAACATGTCAACAGGCAGTTTAGTGGTAACTACAGTGCAGATAGGACACACGGTGCCTCATGTTGTAGAATCAGAATGACTGTATCACGACATAATTTTGCCTTATTCGCACCACAAAATGTCCAATGCCAAGAAAAGCTGTGAAGAAGCGAGCTGAAAAACTCACCGTACTTTAGTGCCAAAGTGATCTTAATCGTGGGGCTTTTATTTTTTTGGTTTATTTCCCTTGACATTTGGTGCAAATCAAATTCAAATGAATACAAGGGGAAATCACATTGCCCTCATTACTTGTTTCTGTAAATTACGGGAGGAGACAAATTCATTTTTCTCTTAAAAAAATTAGTGCTCTGACATCCAGTAATCTTTTTACACATTTCAAGATGCAAAACAATTGCAGAGATCTTAAAAGAGCCATTTTGTTTGCAGCTTGTCGACCAGGCTTCTACAAGGCCTCAGATGGTATTGCCAAGTGTGCTAAGTGCCCACCACACAGCTCGACACATGAAGACGGTTCAATGAACTGCAGGTGTGACAATAATTATTTCCGGGCAGACAAAGACCCTCCATCCATGGCTTGTACCCGTGAGTAGTTCTGCTGCAACCCATGCTCCATGTTTGGATTGGTTTGTTTTATCCTGTGGCTGTGCTGTTTGTTTTTGAGGTGTGTGTGTGTGTGTGTGTGTGTGTGTGTGTGTCATGTGTGTATGAAGCATTGCCCTTTTCTTTCTGTTTTCCATATGCAAACTGAAAACTCTGTTTCCTTCTTCATGCTTGACTCATCTCAAATGCAACATTTATCACATAAATATGAATTCGTTTTAAAAAAATTTTCTGCAATGCAGCACTGTATAAAGTAAACGCAATTCTGTATCTGACTTTAGAATCTCGCAATGAATTTACTCGCCAGTACAGGGGAGGTTACAATTGGGGATTTAGGTTTGGGGATTTTTATTACCTTTTTCTATCTCTTGGTCATAGATCGCGGTAAATAAAAAAGGTCGGGGGCAGGAACTAAGATTTATAAACATAATCTTGAAGTTTTCGTAACTATTCACCAGGGTATTGGATATAGTAGTAAATTTCTTTGTTGGACACTGTAAATAGCTCCTCAATCATGCGGAGAAATTTCCAGTTCATAGCTGGGCGAGATCGTTCCTCTTGGATCCATGTGCCTATTATCTCATGGATCCTCTGAGGATGAATTGGAGCCGATAATAAGGACAGGATAGATATTTACCTCTTCGGGTCCTTTATTACGTACCCATTTCCTGTTTAGTGGAAATCAGAGGCAATGTTCATTAATCTTTTGTGGAACTATTTTGCAGGACCTCCATCCGCACCAAGAAATGTTATCTCTAACATAAACGAGACCTCAGTTATCCTGGACTGGAGCTGGCCCCTGGACACAGGAGGCCGGAAAGATATCACCTTCAACATCATATGTAAAAAATGTGGGTGGAATGTGAGACAGTGTGAGCCCTGCAGCCCCAACGTCCGCTTCCTCCCTCGGCAGCTCGGACTCACCAACACCACGGTGACTGTGACAGATCTCCTGGCACACACTAACTACACCTTTGAGATCGATGCCATTAATGGGGTGTCAGAGCTGAGCTCACCACCGAGACAGTTTGCTGCAGTCAGTATCACTACTAATCAGGCTGGTGAGTACACTTTGGCGACTTCAGACTTGGACTGTCGTGCACATCCAACCCCTGTGTGGGCAGAGCAAGCAAGGAAAATATCGTTGCATGGGAAGATGGAAAAGAAACCCCAGATTCTTTTCTAAACTCTTGTTTAGACAACTGTGCTACATTAGTAATTCAATTTAATCCTGTGAATCAGAATAAAACATATTTGCAAGGGAATTTCAAAAGTATTTTAAATGTATTGCTGCCTAGTTGAAATCCTGAGGTGGCAAGGGGGCCCCTTGAAAAACTTAACATGTAATAGAGATTTGCAAAGACCAGACAGGCAGCTTAAGAATATATATTGGTTAAATTGGATTCATATTTAGTTTTTTATTTAGTATGGTGAGGAAGGCCTGAGTATCATATGTTTTTGTTTTTTGTTTTTTGTTTTTTTGCTTTTATTTTTTAAGAGTGGGGAGTTTAAGCTGAATACAGGTAAACCAGTAACTGAGCAAGTATGCATTTGCTTCCCGTGTTCCTCAGTACAGGTGCCTCATGGCCAGCTTTTAAAACTTCCTTTCACATGAGACTCCCCCAAACAGTGGACTATTGCATAACTCGTGAGATAAAGGAACACCTTTCTCTCCTAATATCATTACACAGGTATTTTATCCAAGCAGCAAAAATAAAACTAGAGCATCTCCCCTGGCTGTCTGAATAAGGTTAACTTAACTACAGCTCAGAGCTGACACTGGTTAATTTGTCTGTAATATGCCTCTGCTGGATTACCATATTCTTAACAAATAGCTCAAATTCTGGTGGTTCTAATTCAGGACGTTAGAGATACAGCAGGCAAGGTTAGACCTCAAACCTGCCATTCCCAAAACTCAGTATCTTAGTCCACCTTCATCTTCTGGGAATCAGGTTATAAGAAAGAAACCTCAGCATTTCAGGACTAGCACCCTCCTCCTGTCCCTGTTCCTGGCAGGATAATGGATTATTACTTCTTTCACAGAATATCTACCAGTGGTAGCCTTTGTAATTCTTATTCCTAGGTTTTGTTCATATTGTTTGCCCTAACGTTGCTTCTAATCCCTTATTTTAGTGAAAATGTAGCTTTCTTTAACTTTTTCCATAGTGATGCACAAATGTCATCTGTGGGAATGTGTGATTTTCCAGCGGTTTTTAACAACCATTACTTTAATTGTTATTAGGAAACTTGTTTTGCCCCTCTTTATGTTAGATCCCAGTCTCACCAACAATGGATTTGCCTTTGCTATAGTTAATGGTATTTTCTATTTACAGTTATGTTAAAAAGATGTGTAATGAGTTTATTTAACTATCTTTATATGGAAAGATGAACAATACTCATGTTATATATGACATGACTATGGTGTTTTTCCTGTCTAGTGAACACAGGAATTCTACAGTTTTAATGATGTGATAAATGATTTACTGAAATCCTCTATTTCAAACTGATTTACTACTTTAAACAGGAGCATCAATCTGTGCTCTAATTATATCCTATGTCAAACAAGAACATTTAAAAATAAGCAGGAGCTCCTGTGCCCTATCTTATCATTCCCCTCTGCCTTTCAGGTAATGCATTAATCGGAAAATTAATAGTTCTGAATATATCCACTGAGAGGGGAGTGGCAAAGAGGCAACAAGGAGAAGACTGGGATCTTACAAAATAGATGAGATTGTGTGTCCCACCCCCACTGCCTGTTATAAATCAGTGAATGGGGCAGAGGTCCACTAGGAGTCACCCCTGACTCTTCCTAAACTGAGTCCTCTTTCTTTCAAGAGCAGATTTGACCCAGTGTGGAACAACAGAAATGATACGTTTATCACATGGTGTCTGTACCATTTTGTATGTCTGTGGGGGCAGAATTTCTTTCTTTATCTTCAGTCCCCAGGGTTTTTCAGCATGGTTATATGTAAGCAGCACTAAGTCTATATAGAACGCCTCTTTGTTTTACTTTATTCTTATTCCTGTGAAGGTTAATGGACTGGTAGCCTTATAAAACTAACCTCCCAGGCATTTGAAGGATGTGGTTGTGCTGGATATAATGCCTCCATGCTTCAGTTCCTTCTATTCTTTCTATCTTTGGCATGGCTATAAAGACCAAAAGGGAATGTGTTCCTTTTAATTTAGTTTCTGAGATTGAGTTTACTGATCCCCCTCTTGATTACATTGTTAAAGCTTCCAGATAACCACTTGATAAGGCACCTTCTAAATTGTAGAGGATTATGTGGTAAATTCGGATATCAGTTCCTAGCTCTTGATGCTTGCACAAAGCCAGTAAGATTAAAAACATAGACATGGTTCCTACATAAAAATCGTATCCATCAGTGAGGAAGCCAAACATGTAGAGGAAGAATTACAGATTGTAAAATAAACAAATTAAAGTTACATTCTAAAATAAATTGCCACCTTTTACCTTATTCCTCCAAGTAGGAATATTTAACTTTCACTTCTGGAAATGTACATTCCACGGGTGGAATATACATCTGTTTAGTCTTAATCTCCAGCATTGCACAGATGATGTTTAAGTATCCTATAGCAGATAACAAATTCAGATTAGATGAAGGGGCAGAGTCTGAGAATTTAGGAAATTTTGATTTCTCTGTCTGTTCAAATGCTTCTGCTGGAAAAGATCCAGACACTTTCCAAATATTTCATCAAGATTTCAAACTCCTTTATCTCCCCACCTAACTCACTTCCACATCGTTCTTACACTGCAGTTCATGGTATGTCCCACGAAGCAAAGAACAGTAATGCTAATCAGAAGATGGAGAGTGGCCGTAGAGTTATCTGTCATGACCAGCAACAGAAAACCTGGCCATTACTGTTTATACCATGGGGCTTTTAAAGGGAGACTCTGCACAAAATTACCTCTGTCATATCCAATATTCTTAAGACTGGATCTCATCATTTATTCCATAATACTCAGATAATTTTCTCCTTACTTCCTTTTTTTAAAAATAAATTATTTGAAATTAGGATGTTTTAAAATTATTTTATTTATTTGAGCTTTTAATATAATTGCTTCATTTCCCTCTTCCCTTTTCTCATTCATAACCCTCCCACATAATCCTTTTTGTTTCCTTCCAAATTCATTGCCTTTCTTGTCATTATCTGTTGTTAAATATAACTATGTCCTTTCCCTCCTTCTCTTTCCTCTTCCCAACTCCTCCAGTGGAACCCCTCCCTGTTCCCTCTCAAATTTTTGTTATGTTATCTACACTAATATAAATTGACAAAATATGAATACAAATTTCCCAGTCCATTTAGTGTTACAGATATATGATTTCAGGGATGACTAATTCGTATTGAATAGCCAGTTAGTAGGCTCATCTCTGGAGAAGTCTATTTATCCTGTTATTATTATTTCTTAGTTGTCTGTAGTTTCCGGTCGAGGGTTGCCAGCTCATGAAATTTTACTCTTTCATGGTAGCATGTCTATTGATGCTGTTTGGGTCTCCTTTAGGCAGCGATGTGATTGGATGAAGATTTCCTGTCATTTCTAGGAATTAGCAATATCACAAAAGATTTCATGGTCTTCTGGTTCTTGCACTCCTTCCATTCTCTCTTGTATGATGTTCTCTGAATTCTGGGTACAGGAGTTGAGTTGTAGATGACTCATTGGAATTGGGCATGATGTGGTGACTTGTTCTCTGCCTTTTGACCAACTTTGGATTTCTATAATTATCTAAATCTGTTGTCAAAGTAATGTCTTTGATGAGGGGTGGGAACTACACTCACCTGTATAAGAATAAGTATTTTACAAGCAGTTAGAAATTAAGCTGGTGTAGTAAGGTGATGGTATAAGGTTCTCTACTGAAGTCCATAACTTCACTAGCCCTAGAATGTTGCCTGGGTCTCCAATATCTGGCATCATTTTCCTCCTATTGAGTGGACCAGAAGGCGATTAAAAGCTGTTGGTTACCACCAGGGTGGGATCACCATTAGTGTGCCTATAGGGATACATCTCCTTTCTGGCCATTGATGTGGACTGTCGGTGTTTCAGCTGCTTGTGTTGTATTGATTGCTTCCTTCCCTTGGACGCTTGTAAACTCTCAAAAGAGAAAACTTTCAGGTTTGCTCCAGGTATAATTCTTCAAATGCTGTGTGATGTGAATGGTTTTTCAACAATAGGGACTTAACTTCAGTCTCTGAGGAAACCAAGGGCAACAATAATAGGCATTACACATACACACACACACACACACACACACACACACACACACACACAATACAACACATATATAGTATATACATATGTGTCTATGTAATTGTATGTCCATCCTAAATATAATTTAGTTTAATAAAAATGATTCCTTATGATTTTCAAACAACTTTAGTCTTATTTTCCTTTCCTACCTTCCTCTTCTTCTGTAATTGCCCTCCTTTTCTCTCTTCAATTAATGCCCCTCCCCACTTTCCCCATGTCCTCCTTTACACAACCTCTATCCTGCCATTCTCTCTCTAGCTTTGTCTTTTTTGTGCTAAAATTTTATTTCCCGCTTTTCTTATTTTCTGCAGTTGCTCTAAGTTATCTACTCATGTCTGAAGATTTGGAGCTGGTAAACCACAGACAGAGACAACATGAGGCCAATAACTTTACAGAAAGGAATGAAAATGTTATGCTTCTACCTCTAAATGTAGTTTCATCTGAAATCACTATATCCTGTTTATTTCAGATTAATAATGTGTTAAATAGTAAATCTCCTTTTAACTCGTGTTCTTTCATGTTTTGTTTATTGGTTTTGTTGTTGCTTTGGTTTTCTTTTTCTTAAAGACAACATGTCATGATAACAAACAAATTAAAGTGTTCACTGTAGCTTTTATGAATTATTCTTTATTTTCTCATTCTATATTTGATTTAATTTTCAATTTCAAATATTTTAGTTGATGGAAGTGTCTGTCTAATTCCCCCTCTCGTCACTGGGACACCTTGTAACTTGAACCTGTGCAGGCCCTGTGCATGATGCCACAGTGTGAATTTAGTTGTGTGTCAGTCCTGTGGTGTCTGGAAGTTATTGCTTCCTGGGTGTAAACTGTCAGCTCTGGCTCTTACAATCTTTCTGCCTCATTGTCTTTTATTTTATTAAGTGCATATATGTGTATGTATGTATGTATGTATGTATATGTGTGTGTATAACATATATGCATATTCCTAAATATGTGGATGTAGCTTCTGATATTACAAGGAAACACAATCTCACACTGAATTTCCCATTCCTCTCGTGACTTAGTGATTCTACTGCTATGAAGAGACATCATGACCATAGCAACTTTTATAAAGGAAAACGTTTAATTTTTATCAGTTTTAGAGGTTTAGTCATGTGAGATTCTCAGCAGTGTACAGACACACATGGTCCTGGAAAATGAACTAAGAGTTCTACATCTTGATCCTCAAGCAACAGAAAGAAACTGTGACACTATGTCTAGCTTAAGGGCATGTGACTTCAAAGCCTGCCTCCACAGCCACACACTTTCACTAACAAGGCCAAACCTACTCCAACAAGGTCACAAGGCATAACTGTGCACTCCCTGTGGGCTAACATTTACTTACCCGATTCTGTGTGGATCATACTCTTCCTCTTCTGCAATGATCCCGGAATCTTAGGCTCAGGACTTGATTTGTAGATGTATCCATTTTGCTGCTCTTTGGAAGCACATTTTACCTTTTTTTCTTATTTATTTTAATTCTTCTTCCTCTAAGAGCACAGTTCCAAACTTACCATTTTCCTGTAGTAAACTGATCTTTTACTTTTTAATTAATTAAATATTGGAATTTTGAATGTATGCCTAGAATTTCTGATAATAATTCTTTGCCCATATTATTACTCTAATCTTAAAAAGTAAGATAGTTGTTGCTGAGTGGTGGTGGCACATGCTTTTAATCCCAGCAATGGGAGGCAGAGGAAGGCAGATCTTAGTGAGTTCAAGGTCAGCCTAGGTTTCAAAGTGAGCTCCAGGACAGTCAGGACTGTTACACAGAGAAACCCTGTCTCAAAAAGGGTTTAAGACAAAAGACAAAAGAAATGAAAAAAGAAAAAGAAGATAATTGTATATATTATGCAAATATACTTTCAACTAGATTTTTTTAACAAATTAATTTTAGCCACAGGCTTTATCTGTATCTTCCCATGGGAAAGTTAACAATAAATAGTATGTTCTTTTATTTATAATTTTTTCAGGACAACTTTTTAAAGAATGGCACACTTGGAACCTCAATAAAATCAAAGAATTAACGTTGTTCTTACTCATATTCATCAATAAACTGTTGTCAACTGTTTTCCTAATATTCCTGTGACATGAACAAATGGTTGACATTTTATGATTTTAGATTCTATCTATAATACAGATTTTTTTCCCACAGTATCAAATAATAGAGCTGGGGATATGGCTTGGTGAGGTCTTATTCTTAGTGAGTTAAATTTTCTGTACCAAAAAACAACAAAACAAAACAAAACAAAAAAAACCATACTAGGTTAGTTTTAGTGTGTGTGTGTGTCTCTCTCTCTGTGTGTGCATACTTATGTGTATGCACACATATATTCGGGTGTGCTCCCACGACCATGCATGTGGGGTTGTATATTTTCCACCCTTGAGCTCCACATCATTCTAAAGTTTTACATCTTTGCCTAGACTGCCTGGCCCATGACCATCCTGACCCCCAGAATCTCTGTATCTCTGTGTTTCCCCTAGTGCTAGGCTTACAGCACTAGGTTACATAGATTAGCATGCTATAGCTATTTCCAGAAGACTCTATTTTTGTTTTATTGAATTAACCCTATTTTATTTTTCTTCTATTAAAATGATTTGAGATAGTGTTTTACAGTTGACTCATGAGATATATTGCTAATATTTCTGTTATGGATTGTGTGTTATAACAGAAAAGATTTTTTAGTATGGATTTATATAGTAGAATAAAACTTTTGTTGGTGAATTTCATCAATTTCATTTCAGAAGTATTAGTCTGTTATTTTCATTAACTCTGATTGTTGTACATGCAAGATTATTTTTTTAAAATCCTAACATCAAAAATATAGAAAATAATCAGTTTTAAAATGACTTGTATTTATATGTTTATATGTATATACATTAATAAGTTTATATATGAAAGGCATGATGAATTGAGAATACAGAATTATAGAAGGTATAAAATTATCTCATAAGCTAATGAGGTCTAACAGATTTGAGAGAATAATGCTTCTTCTCTGACAAATTTAAACTAAGTTAGTTTTACTCTCTCTCTCTCTCTGTCTTCTCTCTCTCTCTCTCTCTCTCTCTCTCTCTCTTTCTCTGTGTGTGTGTGTGTGTTTGTACACTCATGTGTATGCATGCATGTGTTCACTATATTCTCATGGCCATGCATGTGGGGTTGTATATCATTCTCCATTGCTCTTCATATCAACCTTAGTTCACTACTTTTTCTAGACTGACTGGCCTGTGACCATTCTGCCCACAAGGATCTTTGTATCTCTGTGTTTTCCTACACATAAGGTTACAGGTGCATGAAAACTCATGTATATTTTATGTGGGTACTGGAAAACTGAACTCAAATCTTCACGTCTATATATCAAACACTTTAGCCAATGACTAGTCTTTCTAGTTTTACTCTTAAACATGCACATTCTATTCAGATTGTTTGTATGATAGAATTTTGAGATTGGAAGAACAAATTCATAAAATCATATTTCATACAGTACTGATTATATGTTGAGTGATTAATATTTGGTAGTTTTCACTTTGAAGGACAATATAGAATATTTAACAATAGACTCTCAAAGACATTTTTTAGATAATTCATGGTTTCACTTGACAATAAATAACACACTTGATTAATTGTTGTTTGTGTGTTTCCTGAGCATGGATGGGACACCTCCTGTGAGGCAACTACTATACCTCATGCACTATATGAACAAAATGATGATTAAGATGTGGCCACTATCTTCAAGGAACTCCCATCAAGGAGATTTGAAAAGTTCTAAAAACCCTGCATGAAATTGATTGGTTTGGCTGTGGAAAGTCAGGCAGGCCAGCTGCCAAGAAGCTCCAAGAAGCACCTGCAGCTGAATGAAGACAACCAGTAATTTATCTTGCATTCAGGTAGTAGCTAACTCTATCCAATGGCATCATGCTTTTCCCTCATTGCTTAAGTATAAACATAAGAGCCTACACATTCCACATGATTCTCATTCTAGTATCTCTCGCTCTCTCTCTCTCTCTCTCTCTGTCTCTCTCTCTCTCTCTCTCACACACACACACACACACACACACACATACACACGCTTACCCCTTATAACTTGAAACAGAAATATTATCACAAGTACAAATCCCCAGTTCTGAAACTAACAGGCACAGAAGGCTGAAGATTTCAAGACCAATCTAAGGTGTATAATCAACATTTATCTCCCTCAAAAAGGAAGGATAAAGACAGGTAGATATATGATGATAGGTAGATACATAGAAAGATAGATTATAAATGTGTAGAGACATACTGACTTACATACATGCATAGATGATAGATAGACAAGATAGATAGATAAATGATAGGTAAATACATACATACTTATAGACATATTTGCATACATAAATAGAATAAAGATGGACAGATTGCTAAATAGATAGGTAGGTATATAGATAGATGCATACACACATGCATATATGACAAATTGATGAATATCTAACTAGAGAGATACATACATACATACATATTACATACATACACACAAACATACATACATACATACACGGTACACAGATAGGTAGATAAGCTAGATAGATAAACAGATGTAGTTTGGTTGCTAGATTCCTATGCTCTCCATAGTGAAAGAAGAAAAACATACATTTTGAATTGTATTAGTTTCTGTTGCTGTTATAAAATAGTCTCGAAATAATAAACAAACAAACTTGGTACTGTGAGATAAAATGATCTTGTTCTTCCCTGAGGCCTTTTATTCAGAGCATCTTTGCAACTGTCCAGGAGGCCTCCCATCAGCCAGTTCAGTGTTATCAATTAATTTCTCTGTGTTTATACATGTTGGTGAATCAAGCTTCCTATTCATATAGAATGCAATATTTTACACAGATATAATATATCCTTACTTATTCCTGCTATGTAACTCACTTGCCAGGAATCCTATTAAATAGAATTCACATTATTTGTCATTCGGCCACTGAAAATAAGATACAGCCTTTTATGGGACTGGGTGGATCTATGTAAAGGGAAGTGGTACCATGAGAACCACAACTGATGAGGGTTTGCAGTTTCTCAATGTGGAAATTTACTAGAACAATGGCTTGAGCACTTGGGGTTTGTTTTCTGAGTAACATCTCACATAGAAAAAATGTTCGCTCTCAGACTCTTATGTAAAGGGCATACAGGCTAGAAAAGATAAAGACACTGAAATAAGCAAAAAATAATGACTTTTGTAGCCCACGGTAGAGCCCAGATCTTGCCTTCTCCACTCTTTGCAAATAGAAACCTTTAAGTTTCTATTCTTCTAGTTAAGAACCATGTTTTTGACTGTTATACGTAGCCTTGGATACAGCTTGAAAACTGATACGAGGAGTGCTTCATAAAAGAAGCACAGATGTTCAGTGTGTGATATATTTCCTTCTTACCCCAGTGGCCTTATAAAAAGAGCTTGAAGATCAGCTTATAACAAGTCAACTAATGACATGATATAGAGAGGCCCCCGGTTCAGTGGCTGTTATTACAGCTGTTTCCCATTACATATTAGATGCCTAGAACATGCTTGCATCCCGAGTGGCATTTATCTTCTGAATTTCAAACATTCCTACCATAAATAAAGATTTAATGCTTTTCAAAAAATGTTTCACAGTTTAGTCTAAGGAATACTTAAAGGTCACTTTAACTTGATGGCATTCTCCTTTTGGGGTTCCTGGAGCTAAGATGCACATTTTCCGAGGGCTCACCTCCATGAACCTGTGTCACTCTTCCCTTTGCCCATTTCCTGCTATTCCCTTAGACTGGGGAGGCGATAATAACTTGAGTTTCACAAACCACCAGTGTGGGGACCAAATGAGAACTGGCCTTTGAACATATCTTAGTAATTTCCTCCTTTTGACAACTTCCTAATAGGAGCGACATAAATCTAACATAAATGACAACAGTACTGCTGTGGGAAAAATGAATTTGTGATATGTATTTTGTTCCCAAATTAAAAATTGTCTTAAAACCATTTAAAGTGAGAGCTTTGCAATGCTTCTCTCCAGAGCCCTAATTTCAATTCAAAGAACCCAACGTTTTACCATTTAAAGAATAAAACTTTAACAAAGTTATGTGTGTGGTGCCTCCACTGGTAATTAGAGACTGCAGTTATTCCTTTAAAAATAAATAGTAAGAGTGTTGTTCTTTTTATCTTTTGAAAGATCAAGTGGCTCTAGTCATTTAGTGTCTGATTATATTTTTTTTCCAACATGAACTTATCTGCTATCTTAAAGAATGAGCTATTGAAGGGAGGAAATTTGTTTCCTGGGTCTTTGATTCTGGAAGAAACCCTACCATTTTCCTTTTGTTCTTGACATACTTGTTGCAATGAAAGGAGATTAGTTTGGGAGTTATTTCTGCATTAACAACTGCTTCTGAGAATGAGCTGTGCAGGGGGAGCAGCTGGCCTGGCTGACTCCTGCAGTTGCTGCCAGGCAGCTGCATTTCTTGTCTGCATTGCTTTATGGGTGCTCCTGTCCTCACTGGAGTCACCTGCACAGCCTGATATGATTTGATTTTCTCCAGTCACAAACACTGCAGCCAGAAACCTTTCTATGACCGCTACAATGAGCAGCACAGATAGTGTGAACCAGTGTGTGAGTAAAGGTGTTGGGAGGTGAGACAAGGACGAAGGTGCTTCCCACATGTGAGTGGGTGCCTGTGAAAAGTCCCAGACAAACCCCACCTGGGAGGAGAGGCTGGGACAGCTGGAGTCCTGAGTCCTTGTCCTGTAGAGAAGAAACAGCAGCAGCGTCAACAGTTCTAAGCATAGATCCAAAGGTTAAAGCTTTACATTTTTTCACAGTTAAAGAGAGAATGATCTTATGGATCAGGGCTATATTTAACTCAAACTAGGAGATTAGTTTGGCCTATATTTTATCAATTACTTTGTCCTAAGATTTTACTAAACAGATTGATGCCAACACAAACTGATAATATTTGAAAGGTATCTAATGGTGACGTGCAAGAAAATACTGTCAGTTCACTGTGTGGAAAACTGCAGAGGTACCTTTATTTCATCAGTAATTTTTAGTTTCATGAGTTGTTTTACAAAAAAACCCTTTGAGAATTATATTAGTATCAGTCAAGTACTTTAGAGTGATGGGGGAGAGTCTTCTGTTTTGTGTTAATTTTATTGGTTAAATAAAGAGACTGCCTTGGCCCTTTAATAGGACATAAAATTAGGTAGGCAGAGTCAACAGAACAGAATGCTGGGAGAAAGAAGCCGAGTCAGGAGTCGCCATGATTCTCCCACTCCAGACAGACACAGGTTAAGATCTTCCCTGGTAAGCCACCTCGTGGGCTACACAACATATTAGAAATGGGTTAGATCAATATGTAAGAGCTAGCCAATAAGAGGCTGGAACTAATGGGCCAGGCAGTGTTTAAAAAAATTCAGATTCCGTGTAATTATTTCGGGTAAAGCTAACCGGGTGGCGGGATGCAGCCCCGCTGCTATTACAACTTTAGAGAAACAGTATTTGTGTGTCTATGAAGTCCAACAGAGAGATATACAGAGGTATCAATATCAAGAGTTAGAGACATAAGATTTTAATAATTTAGTATATGCTGTCTTGGGTTTGGAAAGTCCAAACTCCACAGAGTGGGATGGCAAGCTGTAGAGGAGGGAAACTGATCATTGTCACATCAGACTTGAGAGGCTAAATTCAGAATTTTGATTTCTTTTGTTACCTTCTCTCTTTTTTTTGCCTCCTCTGCATTTCAAATAATTAGATAAAGCCCATCAATATTGTGATGTTTGTTATGATTTTCTCTGAAACTATTATTTTAAATTCTAACTTCATTTGGAAAAACACCTTCATCTAGGCATTAATATTATTGCATGACCAAGTATCATGGCTCCATAGTTAGTGAATTTGCCCTGTCCCCATGTCAGTGGTCTTAAATATTGTATCTTCGTTACATCATGTTTAAGAAAAAATTCAGGAAACCTGAGTACACTCGCTTATATATAAATTTTCTACATCAGCCATGTAGTCATGCTGGAATTTTCTTCCTGTAGTTTTCAATTCTTGCTTAGCAGACATTTGTTGAGTTTTACTTAGATAGTATTCAGTCTATGAAAGAAAAATATTATTTTATTCAAAATGTGTGGAATTTCAAGAGTCACCTGGATGATCTCTTTGAAATACCAATGAATTTTAAGTTAAATCTGTATCTGTAATTGTGAGGAACTGAATCAAATTCTGAGAAAGCTGCACTATAGCATATTTCCCGGTAAGCATCTCCACGTGAAGAAGGTCAGTTGGGGCTTACCTTCTTTCCACATGGCTTGTTGATAACAACAGAAGCAATGTCAGATACACTGAGATAGGCTTCCGTGAACACTTCTTTCCTGTGTTCAAGAGATGTGCTTGTCCCTTGTCTTTGAGCAGTAGTAATGATGAAGACCCTTAGCTAAGTGAATTTTAGGTTCACAGTTCCTAACATAGTCATTGAAAGTCTTCCAGCACAACAGCATGTACTGACTTTCAGCCAGTACTGCAGGTAAAGTTTCTGAAAATAATTGGGAGATACCTAAAACACTCTGCAGATGAATTTGGTCAACAAGCTCTTGGGAAGTTCTCAGAAAGAAAAGCTCTTCCCATTTATAAGATTGCAGAGAGTCATGATGTCTACATGCCCCTCACATTTTAACTTGAACTTGAGTGAACTGCTTGGCCAGAGTCCATGCATACTGAGTTTTCTGGAATAGGAAAGCCTTTGTGAAAATACAGATTTATGCAAACTAATATCTTAGTACAAAAAAACAGCAAATATTTTCCTATTTTATTCAAATTAAAATATTATTTTTATTACCAATATTTTCTGGATTAATTTAACTATAAAGAATTTTTGTACCCATTTATGTTTGGTTTCTCCCCTAACCTGTCATAGAGTACAAATAAGTTGTAAACCAGTATAATGTGAAGTTTACTCTACCCATTAACTAATACTCAAATATTTTATCCTTCTACATTTTAAGTATTCTTTGTAGCTTTTTAAATATTTCTATAAAATTCTGTTCATGTCTGATCTGTGTTAAGCAAATAAGCGAACATTTGTTTTTGTCTGCACAAGTTCTCTTTATTGATAAAAAACTTTGAAAAGCATATTCAGAAACTAGGTGACATGGTTCATCCCTATAATCTTAGCATTTTGCAAGTTGAAACAGGAGAATTACACCAGAAATGCTGGGGCTATAGTGAGCAAATGTCTCAAGAAATGAACGGAAGTAAGAATGGCAAAGAGTAAGGAAGAAAAAGAGGGAGGAAAGAAGAAAAGATGGAGAGAGGGATGAATGAAGGAAGGCAAGGAAGGAGGCTGACAGCAAAGAGAGGATAGGACCAATTTTTATGTTTTGACTCAGAAAGAAAAAGCAACAGAAGAGGCAAGCCTCAAATTTCAGCAACTGCCAAGACAAGGATTACAGTAAAAGAGAAAGGTAATAAAGAAGTGGGGTGGAAAGGTAAAGGCATTGTAAGGCAGAGAAACAAACAAAGAAAAATAAGCACGAACAAAAACCCACGTGGAACAGACAATCGTTTCAACCTTGCTTTTTCCTTTCCTGTCTTTATCCTGTCCCTGTTCTCCTCTGAACCCATTCTATCCTTAGTCAATGCTCATTGTCTTCATCAAAGTCCACCTCTTTTAAAGTCTGTCCACGCAAGAATCAGTCACAATTACAATTATTCTATTATTTTCCCCCACCACCTTTGCTCCTTGTATTATATAGTGAAAGGATTTGTTTGATCTTTGAGGGCCAGCTAAGGAGAAATTAGTTACCCTTAATGTTACATGTCTCAGCTTTGCAGTCAGTTAAGAGTGGTCTAAAACTTGGGTGTCTAAGACAAAGAAGAACAATAACTGACTGTATTTTCTGTGTGAATTGACCAAGTTCTGTTGCCTTGGATCCAAGGAAGGATAATTAGCAGCATCTATTGCTATCTGTTTAACCCCCCAGTTTTGTTAGTCTTGAACCGTTTTAAGCCCCTGTCGCTGGTTCATCTATAGATTTGCAATTACTTAGAAGCAGCTTACAGGTCATTCTCACTTACAGAAAGGCCAGCTCTGGATTATAGTTAATCTAGCCATGGAAGCCAGCACTTGAAAACGAGTTATAAGCAGCTCAGGGATTTTCCATTATAGAGCTCAAAATCAGTTTCCTTTCAAAACCTTGCACTCCCTATCCACCAGGGTATTACCCACCACTGGCTACTCCATCTGTCTCAGAGGAATCGACAGACTGACACTCAAGTCTAAATGTCCCTGGGCAGATGTTTTCTTGGTGTCTTTCTATTCTCTTTCTTCCTACATGGCATCCTTATCATCTCTGATGTTATAACTGTTCACCTTTGTCTGTGCAAACATTGAATTCTCTTATGTGCCACATATTGTCTTACATAGTTCAGCTTAATATGATGATAATGCATAGCTGCTCCCATGAAGAAATTTATAAAGTAATATATAATATCTAAATTTAATATATGGAAAGAAAATGAGTCACAGTTAAGAAAGAAAATGAGGGACTGAAGCTATAGCTGTTTTGGGGACAGTGCAGGCATAGGATGTATGACTTCCTGGTACCTCGTTTCATACTTAAACAACAAGAAATGATGCACATGTTCATGTACATTTTTATTCCTCCTGAAGGATCAGAAGCTCAGTCACTCTAAGCTCTAAAGCTGCACAATGAGTTTGAGGCCAGCCTGGGATACAAGAGCATGATGGTTGATGATGACAGCAGCATTGACAGTGGCAGTGGATGGTGGTGGTGGTAATATTTAGTCTAGGAAAACATTTTAAAGAGGGGATGTTTGAGGTCGGCATTGAAAATTGGCTAAAGATTTAATAGTTCCAGAAAGAACAGATATTAAGGACCAGATAAAGGAGCAGGATGGTGAAAAGGGTTAACGTCTCCCAGCACAGACGTTTAGCAGAGTCACACCACAAAGAGCAGTGACTAGGTGACATTGGCTGGAAAATATGCGGATGTCTGCAGGATTGCAGGAATATGGGGGGTTTCATTTGCAATGAACACCCATTCACTTCGATCAGCTAACAATTTTTGTTTCCTGTGAACACACATTCACTTCTATTTCCTAATCGATTGAGTTAAGAATATACAGCCGACACTTTAAATTCGATTTTCATCTCGGGTCTTGGCTCCCTGTAGATCACAGCCTGACCCTATTTGTGCAGCAATGGCATTGCCTGACGCAGAACACAGGCTGATGACGCTGTTGCACTGATCTTCGGTGTTCAGTTTGGTGCCATAGAATCTGTCGAAGTCACAGGAAAATAGGCCTTCTCGAGTTTAGGGGACTATTATTACATACTGAATTCCTTTGGCTACTGAACCAGCTCTGCACCATCACTGTCAACTGGTGTGGAGGAATGAGGAGCGAACCCAGTGAAAGAGGGTCGCTGCCTACTGCTTCCAACTCCACAGGAGACGACTACCTGCAATCAGTCAGCCATAAAGATTCTTCACCTAGTCAGACTGAGGTGTGTGCACATTTTTTTTCCTGATTATGAACATATAGCTTTGTATGGTGTGAATGGTTAAAATGGGGCAGCTGGAAGGAAATGTTGAGGTGTTGCAGTAGAGAGAGATATGATCAGGCCTGTGATTTAGGACAATAAATGGAACTAGAAGAAAAAAAGTCAGTTGACAAACTGACATGAGAAATAATGATTTGAACTAAACTGGTGAGAGAAGATGGCTGATCTTTCAGATATTAAAAGCAGATAACATGGTATTAATTGGCCAAGTGTCCACTGGAAGCTAAGTGCAGATAGCACCCTAACTCAGATATGAAAGTTACACAATCAGAGAAGATCTCAGGGTGAAGCCAGTGCTCAAGATCACACTGAGGAATGGGCATTTTAGACCTAATACGAATCAGGATAATTAAGGTTGGATTTTCTAGAGAATCATACAAAATAAGCAAATGATGAGAAATGTCTGATTATGAGGGGGGAAGATGCTTAAATTTTCATCTTATACTCAGAAGTCATAAAATTTAAAGAAGTAGAGCAGAGTCAGACACAGATATTTTAATTTTTTATTGAAAATTATTTTTCATATTCTTTCTCTATCCACAACTCTTCCCAAATCCTCCCCATGCTGTTGGTCACCCAATTTCATGTTTCTCTTTTTAAGAAAACAGCAACAACATTTCTAGAGTACACAATTTCTCAGCAACTCCTTGTTCCTCTGTTCCTTACAATCCTGCTCCCACAATGATCCCTGAACCCTAGGAAGTCCAGGATCCCTCAGCCTACACAAAGAACTATAGGCAACTAAGGAGTGCTCAAAGTGAAATAGTTTTCCCCAGGGAAGAGTACAGAAGTTTCTTAGCCAATACCCAATAGCAAAGGTTCAGACATCAGAACCTCCATTCGAGTAACATTATACAGGCTGAGCAGATTGAAGTGAGTGCATGTGTCTGTGTGTGTATCTATGTGCATGTGTGTAATAACAATTGTTGAAAAAAAGAAGTCATAAATTTGAAAAGGAGAAAAGAAGGGTTTTTGTGTGAACTTTGAAGAAAGAAAAAGGAGGAGAAAATGAAATAATTGTATTATAATTTCAAAAAAATAAAAGAAATAATTTTATAAAACAAATAGCGAAAACCAAAATAAACAAAGAGAAAAACCAATAAGACACAATTACCGTAACAAAACAAAAAGCCGCAAAGGCAAAATAAGCATAGAAGAATCCTTTGTGAGTTGGCCAGCTACCCCTGGGAATGGGGCTTACTCTGGCGTGTGGCTAGTGTACCAACTGATAGACACTCAATTGGAGAAGCAGATTTTCCTCTGGCAAGAAGGTATCGATTACAAATAGCTTCTTGGTTATGGATGGGACTTCATTTCCACTTCTGCTGCTTTGCTGGGATTTTTGTCTCTTTGAACTTGGATAGGTCCTGGGTTTGCTGTCATGGGCCCTGTGTGTTAATTTATGTATCAGTCCCGTTGTATCTGGGTGGAGTTATTACCCTGGAGTCATCTGCCGACTCTGACTCTTGCAATCTTTCCACTTTGTCTTCCACAAAGATCCCTGAACCTTGAATAGAAGGATGTAATACAGACATAACATTTAGGAAGGATTGCTCCAAAGTCTCTCGCTCTCTACACATTATCCAGGCATGGGTTTTTGTGTTAATTACCATCTACTCCAGAAAGAAGCTTTGCTGCTGATGGTTGAATGTACTATTTTATGGGTAAAACAATATGTCATTTTGAATCATTTTATTGCTATGTTCTTTTAGAACAGTAGAAGTGGTTTTCCCCTAAAACACATGACCTATCGAACAAAGATAGATTTTAAAACATAGGAACAAATAAACATGTTGAGGATATCAGATACCTGATGAGCATACAGGAAGATACCCAAATTCAAGTAGTAAATGGTCACATGGAAAGTCTTTAGGAAACACTATTTTATTAATTAATCCATTTTGATATGTATGTGTATTGTGAACATACATGTTGATGTGGGTGTGTTTTCAGATGTATGTTCATATATGAAGGCAATGTTGTTGTTGGATGTCTCCCTCAATGGCCATTCAACTAGACAACCTGGCCAATGAGCTCCATTGGCCCATCTGCCTATCTACCCTCATCTATATGGTGAGGGTCCAGGCATGTAGTGCACCCACTTTTACGTGGGTGTTGCGGATGCAAACTTAGCTACTTGTGCCGAGCCGAAAAAAACTTAATTGAATTATTTTCTGTGACACATAATTTTATTTTCTTATTGTCTTCTCACTTACCATGCCTCAGGAAATCTATATTCTATGAGGACAGGGAAATTCTTTCTAATTGTTGATTTAATCAATTTGATGCATTTCTTCAGGGTTTACAGTGTCCTGAGTACTAAAAATATGTTTAATAACAGATAGTGATTTACTGTGTCTACAATATCAACTCTAAAGTAAAATCCCTTCTGTCATCATTGATATTGCTAATTTGAAGCCCCCATCATCTCTAATCAAGGTCACTAGAGTAACCTTGATTTGGGAACTACTTTTCCATGTCGTCTTGGAAATCTGTAAATCCAAATGCCTTTCTATGCTTCCAGAACTCCTTATGAAAAATCCTTGGAATTACAGACCCTGTGCACCTGAACAAGCTCTGAAGTTTTGTGCCGTTTCATCTTTATTTATACTGTACCCACATAGGAAATTTTATCTTCTTACCCCTGGGTCCTTTCCCTCCTCTCGAAACTCAATTCCTGTGTCATTTTCTGAAAGAATTTTCCCACTAAAGTAATCAAACTTCCCTTTGACTCCTGGATGCATCAGTCTCTAACTCAGTCACTGCACTTTACTCCTCAGAAGCAGAGGCCTGTTATTAACTCTGCCTGCTGTGCTCTGCAGAGACCAGTACAAGGTGAACCTGAAGAACACATGGTTTTGATCCTCTTACTTTTCAAAGCAATGACGGTCTATAGTAAGCAATAAGAAAGTTGAATTTCTCACCCTAGACATTGAAGACTTTCACAGTTGTTCCAGTCTTATCTCCATAGAAAACCTCCTTTAATCCTGAATAAACAGCGAGTGGAACGCGCTCCTATTCACCAGGGACTGCTTGCAAATTTAGTTCCTCGACCTCAACTTGCACGCACTAATTATCTTCACCCTTCATTGCCCAGATTGAATGCCAGAATCTCCATTATCGTTTTATAATTTTTCCAAGCTTGATGTAACTGTGCTTTTTCATTTGAACTTCTATAATATCATTTAAACAGAAGCATCAGCTATCTGTCACTCATACATATGCCTGAATTTTAATTTATATTATGATAAAGTTTTATATGCATTTAATATCAGCTCCTCAACTCTAAGTACGTTGAGCATGATCGAGGCATGACCCATAGTTTTTCCTTGGTAGTGCCAGGTTAGGTCTTATTTGACATTGCAGTTTTATATATTACTTCAACTTAGAGACCAATGAGAAAGATATTTCTTCTTGAGGATTTACAGAATCTCAAATTCTAATTGCTTTCAAAAAAGGCTTCCTACTGGGCAGTGGTAATCCCAGCACTCAGAGGGCAGACACAGGAGGATCTCTGTGAGGTAAAGGCCAACCTGGTTTATAAAGTTAGTTCCAGGATAGCCAGGAACACACAAAGAAACCCTGTCTCAAAGAAAGCAAAACAACAGCAAAAAGCTTCATTCGTCTGAGTAGGAAGTGATGCTTTTCAGCTAACTGTGTATCACTTAGCCTAGCCAAAATGATGTAAAAGTAAATATTGCAGGCAGAAAAAAATCATTTTTATATCATGTTTCTAATTATACAAAGCTGATTCATTGGTCACTTCTTGGGTGCTCTTACCTACGTAATCAAACCAGGTACTTCTGATTTTGACTTCCAATTTATAAAGAGAAGGAAATCACAGAGAAAATTGTTAACTATGGATAGCTTCAAAGTCTGTTCAACAAATATGTTTTCTATCAAATGGATCATCTTTTGGCATGAGCTACTCACTCTATAGTGATTCATTTGATAGGCTTTGTCTCTATCTCCTGAAGGCTGTAGCTAGCTAGCATTATTCTTGATGAATGGGACAGTCTCTGTAACTCATAAATAAAACAAGTAAAGAACTTAACATTTGACTTTTAGAGGAATGAATGCTACCTCACATCACACAAGTAATACATTTGAAAGGAAAGTATTCAGAAAATACCTTGAGATGCAAAATCGCCAACCAGGCTTCTGCATAGAGCTGCTGGGCACAAAGGCCACTTGAGCGAGTACATCTAGCTTGATTAAGGCTGTATAGAGTTGTGTGTGCTTCCTCATAATTTATCACTTTGGCTTCATAACCTTTTCCCTTTCTAAAATTCCCTTTGTTCTTGTTTAGTTTTCCAGTTTCTAATTTCTCACAAAAGATAAGAATCATACTATAAAATGTTGTGATCATCCCTAGAGTGATTTTTCTTGTTAATTTCAACTCTCTGCTCTGCTCTTTATAGTATAGAAATGTAGAGAGTTAAGGGAAAAAAAATGAATATATTTCAACATGGGTTTTTAAATTTGGCTTTTCCTGGGTATGTCTAACTTTCAACATGTGAGAATGTTTAGTCATCTTAAAGCTAATACTTCCTAAGAAATGTTACTGCTCATTTATAATTTTTATAGCCATTTGTAAAACACTGTCCTTAGAAAAAGATCCCCACTTTATAAAATCATAGAACATTACTGTCATCATTGTTCGCTACCGAAAAAGGCTTGTTAGATCCCCTTGTATTTCTCACATCTCTTTCAGTTGGTAAAGCAGACACTGGAAGTCGTGATGGTTGAATGGACATGTTGTTTCAGAGCAGTCCTAGTGCAGCAAACTAGGCCCAGGTAGTTAGAAACAGAAGACTGCTGTGCAGCCCACTTGTCCCAGCTGCTGAGTGGCAGGGCTCTCTTATGGTGCAAGGAATGAGACAGGTGACTCCCAGATATGATCACCCTACCTGTGAATGAGTCTTTTCCAAGGGAGCCTGCTTCTCTGCCCTTCTGTCTGATTCCTACTAGACTGTAATTTTCACTCACCGTGTGAACTGACAGGAGAGATTTATTGTCACCTCCCAGTCGGTGCCAGTTCACGTTCCTGTAGGTCAAGTTCTACAGTGTGTTACACCAACATGCAACTAACTTTCATTCTTTAAGGCTTTGAGAGTTGCACAATGGAGAATATTTCATCAAATGCTCTTAATCATCTTTAATAAAGGAATTTAATTCTAAGTCACATAGGATCTATTTCATTCAGTTATTATGCTCTGCAATATTTGTATGTCTAACATGAAATTATATATTATAATGTCATACATAACAAATGACACAGTGATGATAATAATTTTAGTCAATTTTAAAGTAAAATATAAGTACATATAAGATTCATGGGTAGATATGAACTTTGATCCCTAGTCGTCTATGAAATGTTAAACTAGTTATTTTCTCTTACTTGGGATTTGGCAGCACAGATCTCTCTCTCTCTCTCCATTTCTCTCTTGTTTGCTCACACACATATATAGGCACGCATGCACGCACACACACACACACACACATAAACACACACACACACAGAGAGAGAGAGAGAGAGAGAGAGAGAGAGAGAGAGAGAGAGAGAGAGAGAAAGAATGTCTTCTATATGTCCTCTACAAAAATTTGGAACCAAACACTTTTGAGGGTTTGCAATGGGCAGGACCTGATCCACGCAGTGCCCGATGTACTGAGCCCTCTGAAACAGTGGACTCCCAGTGAGACAGCACAGACCTAAGGGGCTGTGTTATTCAGGAAAGGCAGTGGAACTCAATAATGAGGTAGCACAATTTTCTCCACAGTCTATATACAGTGCCACTTGTAAGTGTAAGGAAGGGGAATAGTTAATAAACTTTTTCTTGGTTTCACACACAGGATTTTTTTTTTCATATAAATGCATGCTGGGCATTTAAAACAGAATGTGACCAGAATGCTGTGAAATATCCCAGGGATGCCATCAAAGTACAGGAAAGTAAAGTTCAAGAGTTCAGAGAAACTGCTCTCTGCATTCTGCATTTGCAAATAGTTCCATCTGCCTGGTGGGCCCAGTGTCTGCTTCTTGTTGGAGACCTGGATTTGCTGTTCTGCTATCTATGTCTCAGCCTTTCTCAGGGAATCCCAGGAATGGCCAAGTATTGAGGCCATCCTGTTCCTCTAACCAAGCTCGCTGCATTCTGAGTACAGAGCAGGAGATAAAAATGAACAATTGGGATCAGAAGTGTTATCTTAATTTGGAGCAAACAAAAACACAGAGACCTCTATGATCAAAAGTGTTGCTATTATTTTTTTTTTATTTTTCTCTTTTTAGAAACATTTTTTGAAATCCTTTGGCTATTTTTTTCACTTCTTTTTACTTAAAAGTTTTTTTTTTTCATTTTATGTAACAACCACAGATCCCAGTGCTTCCTCCTTCTGCTCCCTGTCACCTTACCCCCACAAACCCCATCCACTACTCAGAAAACATATGGCTTCCCATGAAGGTGTCTACAAAGTCTGGCATAGCAAGTTGAGACAGGACAAAGACCCTCGCACCTGTACCAAGCCTGAGCAAGGTATGCCTCCATGGAGAATGGGCTCCAAAATGCTAGTTCATGCATTAGAGATAAATCCTGGTCCTGTTGCCAGTGGCACTATAGACTGCCCAAGCCTGAACTGTCACCCACATTCAGAGGTCCTAGTTCTGTCCTATTCAGTTTCCCCAGCTGTCAGTCCAGTGTCAGTGAGCTCTCACTACCTAGGGTCAGCTGTCTCTGTGTGTTTCCCTATTATGATCTTGACCCCTTTGCTCATAGAATCCCTCCTCACTTTCTTCAACTGGATTCTGGGAGCTGGACCCAGTGCTTAGCTGTGCATCACTGCATCTGCTCCTATCAAAAACTGGATAAAGGTTCTATGATGATAATTAAGGCAGTCATCAACCTGATTATAGAGGAAAGTCAGTTCCATCACCCTTCCACTATTGCTTGGAGTCTTAACTGGGGTCTTCCTAGTAGATTCCTGGGGATTTCCCTCAAAACCAGGTTTCTTCTTAGCCCCATAATGGCTCCCTCTAGCAAGATATCTCTTTCCTTGACCTCCCTCTCTGCCCCTTCCCCAATTCAACTATTCTGTTCCCTCGTGTTCCTTTCTCCCTTCCTTTCACCACCCCTTCTCAACTGACTCAGGAGATCTTATCTATTTACCCTCCCCAGGGGCATTCATACACATCTTTCTCAGGGGCTTCCTTGTCACCTAGCTTCTCAGGGGTTGTAGATTGCTAACTAGCTATATGTAATATCTAATAATGTTTTTCTTTCTGGGTCTGGGTTACTTCCTTCAGGATGTTTTTTTTTTCTAGTCCCCTTCGCATTTGCCTTCAAATTTCATAATATCATTGCTTTTTACTGCTGAGTAATAAATACACCATTGTGTAAATGTACCACAGTTTCTTTATCCATTCTTCAGATGAAGGGCATCAAGATTGCTTCTAGGTCCCGGCTATTATTAATATGTGAACATAGCTTAGCAAAGGTCCTTGTGGTATGACTGAGCATCCTTTGGGTATATGCCCAAGAATAGTATTGCTGGATTTTGAGGTAGATTGATTCTCTATTTTCTGAGATACTGTCATACTGATTTCGAAAGTGGTGTATAAGTTTGCACTACCACCAGCAATGGAAGATTGTTCCCCCTTATTCCACATCCTCTCCCGCATAAACTGTCATTAGTGTATTTGATCTTAGCCATTCTGACAGGTGTAAGATGGTATCTCTGAGTCATTTTGATTTGCA
Organism: Microtus oregoni; assembly: GCF_018167655.1. Classification (NCBI taxonomy): domain Eukaryota; kingdom Metazoa; phylum Chordata; class Mammalia; order Rodentia; family Cricetidae; genus Microtus; species Microtus oregoni. Next base: position 25,286,589 of record NW_024543089.1, read on the forward strand.
TTTCCCTGATAACTAAGAATATTGAACAATTCTTGAAGAGTATTTCATCATAAACTAGTCTTCATTCTGCAGTACTCCCATTAATGAAATAATTTTCAATATTATCCATATTAAGCTCAAAATTACAGCCACAGCCTGAAACTGAGACATTAATAATACATTTTTGTGAATACCTGTGATGTATATGTATGTGTGCGTGTATTTCTGTGTGTGTATGATTTTCTTTCAGTTATTTTGAATAGGTGATAAGATTTCCCAATGATTCTAGCTAGCTACTAATCAGAAAAATCTATATCATTTAACATCTCAAAAATCTAACAAGGCAATGTAAACTTTCAACACCCCACAAAAATAAATAGTCTTCAGAAAGCAAATTGTCTTAATTTATATTGTCCAATAGGTAGCTGTTCAGAGGAGAATCTGAGTAACTGATATGTACTGGGTAAATGATTCCAGGAAACATAGGAGAAGCAGAACAAAGCTAAAACAATGGAAGGAAGGGAAGGCTGAGAGAAGAGCATCTGAAAATGGGCTCCCTGGAAAACTGTACAGTGTTCCTGAACTCTGGTTATAGGAGGGAAGTGTGCAGTTTTTAGTCATCACAGTCAAGAGGAAGCTGTGGTGCTTGAGCCCCAACTCTGTCAGTCACCTTGTCCTAAGTGTGAAAAGTAATTAGGAAAGAATGTGTTCCTAGGACATTTAGACTAAACTGTGTAGGCAATAGTGAGTCCTGCCAGAACATGATCATCAGTCAGAGAGACTCTCACCTTAAAATAGTTAACCTTCATCAGGCGATGAAAGGAGACAGAGACAGAGACCCCCATGGGAGCACCGGACAGAAATCTCAAGGTCCAAATCAGGAGCAGAAGGAGACGGAGCACAAGCAAGGAACTCAGGACCACGAGGGGTGCACCCACACACTGAGACAATGGGGATGTTCTATTGGGATCTCACCAAGGCCAGCTGGCCTAGGTCTGAAAAAGCATGGGATAAAACCGGACTCGCTGAACACAGCGGACAATGAGGACTACTGAGAACTCAAGAACAATGACACTGGGTTTTTGATCCTACTGCACGCACTGGCTTTGTGGGAGCCTAGGCAGTTTGGATGCTCACCTTACTAGACCTGGATAGAAGTGGGCAGTCCTTGGGCTTCCCACAAGTCAGGGAACCCTGATTGCTCTTTGGGCTGACGAGGGAGGGGGACTTGACTGGGGGAGGGGGAGGGAAATGGAAGGCGGTGGCGGGGAGGAGGCAGAAATCATTAATAAATAAATAAATTAAAAAAAAATAAAAAAAATAAAGAGGAAGTGTGGCTATGGGCAGAGCAGCAACGCACACCAACGAATTCACAAATGCGACAGTTCGATGTGACTGATGCCGGGAGAGATTAGCTATTTTATCTTACTGTTATGGGCTCTTGGCCATCATAAAACAGAATGTGTCAGTAAAGCAAAGCACAGAAAAAGGCATTTTGTTTTCTTGCAATGAATTCTGACTACTAAAAGCTGCCTATGAGATAATATATTTCAAATATCATTTGTATTTAAGATGAGCTACAAATTTATTGTTAATGCTATATTATTATACTATTAAGAACCTCAAAAAAAGAAAAAAGAAGTTTCCTGTAGGGTCAATTTGAAAGGAAGGTTTTTGGGCTAATCAACATCATATGCTCCTTGGCTGTGCCAAATGTCTTGGATGATTTCAGCCCCATCAAAGGTTAACTAAGATGAAGACTTGTCCCATCTAGAGGAGCATTTAGATGAGTGTGACGTACGCATTAGAAGTAAATTCACAAAATATTTCAATTATAGTGATGAGAATGTTCACAGTATCTGAAGAGAATTCCCTACTCGGTTTTATACCATCTCATTTATTTCACTTTTAAGACACCTCTCCTAGATCAATGAGAACCCTTCAGGAATTAAATTATTTTATCATAAATAGTTTAATAATGTTTAGTAAACAAGCAAGAAATGAGAAAGACCGCAAAATGATACTGTTATATTGTTAATTTAGAAGGAACTATAGTGTAAGCAGCGTAATAACCAGGCTAGCTTAATATGAAACAGTAAAGTTTAATGAAGGGATAGCTTACAACACCAGGGATCCAGCAATGGGCAGGAAATACAAAAAGGATCTGGAGGGCTCATGCCCGCCAAATTTATATGTAAATATTAGCCCGAGGCGAACACGCCCCCTACACTGTAGAACTATGAGAACTCTTAAGATAAGCTACACTGTTGTTACATTGAACAAAATGGAAAACTCTTTTATTTCAAGTATCCTATTTGAGAATGAATGGAATATTTGATTAGTTTTACAGAAGTAAAATTTCAGGAAAGGAGAAAAGTACAGAATTAAATATAAATCACAAACATCAAAGCTTTAAAATTGACTTCTATTCTTTTATAAAATTAAAGTTTACTTTTCTGTATTCCAAGGAGTACCTCTCAGGAGAAGAGAAATAAAATAATTACATGGTGTGAAATTGAATTGTCAGGAGCACTTGTTGAATGTGGAGATTTAGTAAAATTTCTTAGTATTTTATGTCCTGTCTTCTTCATTTTATGATAGAAGGAAAATAATTCTAACTTTTCATTTCTTGTAGAATTAACAAAGGAATAGTAAAAATTATCAGGAATTGAGCTTTATATAGAATGTGTGTTTGGCTATATAACATGTAGCCATGTACACATAATATACAACACATATATGTGTAGTGAATATGTTATAACATGTATATGTATATGTATGTCTTCCAAGTTGAACTTTTAAAAACAGACATCAAGATTTTTCATTAAAATAAATTTTGTTTCTATATGATATATTCTGACTGTGTTTTCACCTCTCCAATTCCTCTTAGAGCCTCCCAACTTCCTCACCTACCCAAAATCATATCCTTTCTATTTCACCAGCTTTAGAAGAAAAACAGGTATAAAAAATCACAATAAAAAATTAAATAAGAAAAATAAAAACAAGATAAAAAGGAAAAACAGATTGAAAAGAAAATAACAAAGGAAAAGCATAAGAATCTCATACATACACAGAGACACAAACACATCTGTACACACACAAAACATAGAAAAACAAAATCTTAAGGCATAATATATTAGCAAAGATCTCGGAGCTTGAGAAATGTCCAAAGTATTGTGAAACAAAAAATATATTTTCTTTTCATTTATTTTTCATTTAAGTATCAATTGTGAGTGTTTGATTTTTGCCATAGATCTCATGATGGCTCATAAGTTTTGTGTTTTAATTTTATTGAATATTTGTACCCACCGTTTTTTTAAATTATGTTTTTTATATTTAAATACAAACTTAGAGTAGCACCATACTATTTTGTGACTTATTTTTATAATACATTTGTTGAGGATGTGTTTACATTTCATAAAATGTACCCATTTTATGGGTACAATATTGTGGTTTTACTAACTTTACTGATGGATGCCATTAACTTCATAAATTTGTTTTAGAAAATTTTCACTTCTGTTGAGCAATGACAATGAGTCCATCATTACACTTATTTTCACTTTTAATGATAAACTTCAACTTAAGAGTCTATACATAATGTACGTTTTCTTCAACAAAATAATTTAAGTTTGCTTCACAAGCATAAAAATGAAGGTTTGGAGATTTTCCAAACATTAACTACAATGGAGTGTTTTCCCTATAAGTCTGAAGACCACACAAGGCCATCTTATGATACTTCCTGTGTGTCAATGAGTGAAGATTGTGGGATAATTATTGGGGTAAGAATCCCAAATACCTACACTGAACTAAAAGCCAGAATTGAAGAGAAACAAACATTACTATATTTGCATCCACATAATTTTCCTTTCACAATCCAAAAATAAAAGAACTTCAGGCAATTTTCTCTAATGTGCTAAAATTTTTATGTGCAGAGAAAAATTAATCTGCTCCAGTTCTCAAAATTCTAAGGTCAGTTATGTGTGGTATTTATAATTAGAAAAATATGCACAAATACATTTCCTGATTTGAATGGACTCGAGAATAAGAATTGCTTCAACATTCATGGCTGGTTGAAAGATATTTAACAATTTATTTTTTTCAAAAAAAATGATTCTATGCCTGAAAATAAAGAGGTCAAGTCACAGGCGTCGTGGATACTTCAGCAGGTAGTTTTGCCTTTGCCATTTCTCCAGTCTTGTTTTCTTCCTGGGTTTTTAAAGCTCTCTGCTCATGAGGAGTAAAGTTCATTTCGACTCAATGCTTGCACTCCTTGATTGAGGGACGAGGTCAGAGAAGATAGGAATTTGTTTGGAGCAAAATGAGGTTTGGAGGTATTACTGCCTGCTGACACAAGCTTAGCAAGCCAGAAAAGACATTTTGCAGACATAATAGCTCTTGAAAACAGCAAGTCTCTGCTGGTGTTCATCTAGTTGTATAAACTTGCAAACATGTCCAAATCAGCTTACTTCCCACCTGCTTCTTTCAGACACATACACTAGAAAAAATTAATAAACATGGTTCCTTTTTAGCATTTGATTTGTTATGTTTGAATTGGAATTTTGATAGTTTGGAATGAATGTGCAGAAATTATGTAGAAGGGCTCTATCAGGTTGTAGTTATCAAATGCATTTAATGTTCCACTGTAGTTAGTGTTAGGTCATCTACTTTGAATTAGCATAATAAAATGTGTTGTTTACGAGCACTCTTATGTTTTAAAAAGGACTTCTGGCATCACAATGACATGAAATTTGGGTTGGTCATGACGATGATTTTATGGTAATTAAGATATTTAACATACTTTAAGTCGGTAACCTATTAAGTTCTCTCTCATTTGAACCACTCTTGTCCCGTGTGTTTTAAGGGTGGTGAGTACTTCTATGTCTGAGTAGGTTGACTGCATCTGAGCTGGTTTCTAAAATCTGATTTCCAAATGTTCAGGCAGACGCCATAGATTTCCTGTTATGGAAGCCTTGGGTTTCTACCTCCCTAAAGGAAGGATCAACTATAACATTCTCAAGAGGCCTTTGCGCTCTGCTGCAGTAGGAGTCTGATGAGCTTGGAGGAGGGCCGCTTGGCTTACATACAAGCCATATGGGCCAGACAGCCGCAAGCCATGTGCTAAGCATATCTCCAATTATTTTAATTTGTGTTTACTCTCATGTATATGATAAATAATACTTAAATGAAACATGGTTTTTACCATATTTAAAAATGAAAACAGATATTATAAAATAAAGATTCATGACTCATAAAACAATGAAGAATTAAACAACAGCTAACTCATATACACAAGATTTATATGAGCATTATCATACCTTCAGCAGATCTCTTTCTTTCCCACTTTCCCAAGAATGTATTGAAGTGTAAATGAGGTTATTGCAGGCCTGTTATTGAACCTATCTAAATGAATGTGTGCATGTGTCTATGCGTATGCTTCAAACCCTGGAACTTCCATTAAACTTGGCAGTTTGTCAGTTGTGATATAATGCTCCCCAAAACAGTTTGTAGTAACAATGAATTAATTTTTATCTTTTTACAAAAAGTATTCTCACTCTGAAAATGAGAAGATTCAGCCAAGATTGAAGCCAGAATGCTTATTTGAAGTCTCACTTGTGCTAACCAGGGACTAGGTTGCTCAAGATACATGTGTTAGGTTGTGATTTAGTGCCATGCTCTCATCAGCAATATAATGCAACTGAAATCCTGGAGCCTAACCATCAGAGGCACGGGAGCCTCAAAGGTAGTAAGCTTGTAAGTGTAGAAGTACCTATCCTTTAACTAGTGTGTGCTGCTGAAATCATATACTACCTTAGCTTTTACAGGCTTTTTAAAACCTTGGCTATAAATTAAACATCAAAGACACTGTACCACAAAGTCTCTTATGGTCTGATTGTTTGTAGCCCCTCTAAATTCCTAAGATGAAACCTAATCACCAATGTGCTGGTGCTAGGAGGAGGGACCTGGGGAAGTAGATTAGATTCTGAGCATGGCTCTCACATGAGTGGGATTACTGCCTTACAAAGACTGGTAATGTACAGTATATTTCCTAAAGAGGGAAGAAAAGTCTCTGAATGCTTTCACATTTAAAAAGTGATAAGCATTTGAGGTTTCAGATCTGTGTAACATATTTTTCTAAGTACTGTGAAGAAATCGATTGTACCAATGGAGCGCCCAGCCTATTTTTAAACATTGTACAATGCACTCATGTATCAAAATATCGCATTTTCCAATGAATAAAAAATGTATATTTTTGCTTGTGGGTATAGAAGCAAAACTATAATATTTAGAAGTTGTAACCAAAAGTAAGTTTGTTGTTCAACTTCCCCAAAAGACATGGTTTTCCTTGTGACACAGCCACAGGAAGATACACAAAGGTTAATCAACAGATAGATGTGACCAGGGCACAGGTGGCGCAGACAGGAGCTATTGTGAACTTTCCGTGGGAAATCAAAGCACAATAAACCTGATTCTGATTGGCTACTTTAAATAGTTTTGGTGGACTCTGGAGAACAGGAATTGGCTTTCTCGTTTCTGGGATATGACTCAGAGACTAGACCGGAGGGTGACTACCTGCTTGCATGTAGAGGTAGCTAGTAAGGCATTTCACTATCATTAGCGATTTGTTTCCTTCCTGTGATTCACAGCTACAAGAAGCAGTTCTTTCTCAGTGGAGAAAGACATGAAGCCAAAGCATGAAGAACATATAAAATGTTTTGAATTCACACAGTGACCTACAGAAATATGACCCTATAGTCTAGAAATTTCATTTATACTAAATTGAGATATTATTTACAAAAAGAACTTGGCTGATAATAAATGGTAAATTCCTATGACAAGCACACATACCTGGAAATGTATAGAGAAAGATTTCTTTCACTGTAGAGTGATCTCTAGTTCTGCTGTCGAGTCTATAGCTACAGTGTTAATTAAAGTTTAATTTTTTTGAAGACAAATGTGTGTTATCTCTTAGACCAAAACATGATATAGCCTATTAAATGTAAATTCTTCTATTCTTCTGACATGATGCTTGAGGCTAGAAACCAAACAAGACAAGATAATAGATCACTATTCAATAATGTTTTCTTATAATTTTTAAAGTGGAAATTATCTGAAAGTCTTTCTTATAGTAAAAATGTGCTTTAATTACACCTCTCAGTTCTTCAGCTAATTGAGACATCAGGTCCTTTTTTGAAAAGCCCTGTGCAGTGTCCCAGCTGTATGCAGAGTTAAACCATCTGTGCTGTGCTAAAATGTAGTAACTCCACCCCAGGCATCATGATTCTAAACAAAATAGTCATCGTAGCAGGCCTTTAAAACAAGCAGAGTAGTAAAACCTCCATGTGATTAGCCTGCTTCTAATCAGAATTGTGTTCTCAGTTTATTTGGGCTCAATTTCAAATGATCATGATTCTCCTCATTTCACTTCTTCACTAGCATCTAAGACTTTCTGCCTCAGCCTTTCTGGATCACCTATAATAAAAATGAGCTTGTCTGCATGAAAAAATTTTGTCTAATGTTTTCTAACTGTTCCTATGATTTCATGTTGACTTAGTTGATTATTTTATTATTACTTCATATTTGTAGACATAACTTAATTAAGCAATTTTTTTATTAAAGAAACAAGATGAGGTACTGTCTAGAAAAGCCCAGCATTCTTTATGGACTTGGACTCTTCCGATTCCAGAAAAGAATTTTTTCTAAATATTGTCACTAGTAAATTATAAGCAAACAAAATGTTGCCTAATTTAGAATTAAACATTTGGCTACTCTCAAAGCTAAGTAGCATGTTTTGGACACTTAAAGATATTTAGAAACTTAATGGAGTGAGTAGTTTCTCAAACTATTCTTGGCATTATCGGAGGAAGGAGTCTATTCTCTGCAAGTGTATTACTTTTATTTTATTTGGAATGCATTTTGCTAACTTGAAGCTCCGATAAATACTTAGAATATAAAGCACATATTTTTAAATATAAAATAGTAAATACTACATTTGAAACTTGAACTCAGAGTTACTAACATTTGTTGAGGAATTTGAATATGTTATGTTTAAAGTGAAATGGATATTTAAAAATGCAAAAAGTATATAGATCCACCAGAATTTCGGTTATTTTCTGTTGAAAACCAGCAGTGGACCTCCTAAGTTGGAAAGCTCAGACTAAAAGCTCCTCAGAAATTTACCATAATCATTCTCATAGTCTTGAATAGCAAAACTTGATCTCTAAGAACAAGATTTGTGAACTTGAGATGGCAGTCTCATGGCCCTTCAGCAAACCTAAAGAGAGAGAAAAAAAAATCATAGAAAAGTTCAGAACCACTTCTCTAAAACTATACTGATATTGAAGGCACAAGTATTGTATACTAAGACATTAGGATCCAGCACTTTACAAAAGAGAAGAGCTGCTATAAACAGCTTTGTCTGTTCTGGTTTTCATCATTTATTACATAGATAATTTATAATTATTGAGATTAATCATTTTCAAAAGCTTTTTATGATTTTTTTTGCTTTTTAAATAAAACTGGATACAGTGAATTCTTTCATATGAAAAATTGCACATAGAACCATTAGATTTATCTCATGGACTTTCTAAGCCCATGGTTCATGGTAAGATGCTTATGATTCCATTCAGACAGTAGACGGTTTCAAATAATAAAAGCTTTATATTTAAGGATACATTTGAACATACATTGAGAAAATAAAAAGCAGAATTTAAACTTCATGAATATATGAAATAAAGATTTCTGAAATGAATACTTTCTCTTACCCAGTGGTTCTCAATCTTCCTAATTCTGTGACCCTTTAATACTGTTTCTCATGCTGGGGTGACCCCCCAACTATAAAATAATATCGTTGATATTTTATAGTTATAATTTTGTTACTGCTATGAATCATAATATAAACACCAGATATGAAGGATAACTGATATGTGATCCCCACCAGGGTCAAGACCAACAGGTTGAAAAACCACTGATTATACCTTTAAGGTTTTTTTTTTTTTCCTTGCTCTGGGCAGACTTTGATATGTATGATTGTACTCTCCAGACTTTATAACTATCCTGAGATCCTTAAAATTCAATAATTAAAACTTCTAGTGTTCAAGAAATTTTGTACTCAGACTCCCAAATATCAATTTCACTCTAATGGCCACCATTGATTTTCAGTGTGCTGTATCTTAGACTATTTTCTCTCAATACCAATGATTCATTTGAGAAAACTTTTCTATTTGCTGTAGAGTGCAGATGATGTGCTTTTTCTTTTATAAGTAATTTTTAGTTATATATTTGGTTTAATTTTTTTTTATTTTTAACATACAGTGCTGAAGAAAATTTATCCTTTAAAAGAATTGGACTCAAAATCCTTTTTGTATTCTATCAAAAGCTAACTAAGCAGCATGGCTAGAATTGAGCAAGGCTGGCTAGAGCATGAAATAATATGACTGCCTAGAAGATAGAATACTTACCATCTAATGAGAAGGCATAGTGATAAGAAAAGTCATAATATAGTAATCACATGTGTTGGCATTCACCTTTAGTACAGCCCTCGGAGGCTGTGGAAGGATAATGATGAGTTTCAAAATACTGGGGGATAAACTGCTGTAGATTATCCTTCTTCATGACTTCACTTCTTATGGTTTCACTAGCCTGACATTAATTGTGGCTTAAAATATTAATGGAAAATCCTAGGAATAAACAATTCATAAGTGTTAAATCATTCATGGTTCTGAGTAGTGCAATGAAATGCCATGATAGCCCTCTTTGGCCCACCGGGGATTGGAATCATTTCTTCACCCGGTATCTTTCTACCCTAACATGGCACCAAGTAGCCTGCTGGAGGACCACAGTATTTACTTGACTTTAGGAAATTTTCATATTAACTAATGTGTTATTTTGCCTGCTTTATAAATTAAAACTCTTCATACACTTGCATACAAAGTAAAAATATATAATTTATATAATAGCGTGGTGTGTGGTTTGTGATGTCAACTGAGGAGGTCAGGAAAGATAGCTACCATAAATGCTGACAGAGGAACACAGAATTATCATTAAAATTTATGTGTAAATAAAGAGCACTTGCATTACATCTTTAAAGGAAGACTTAAGTTATAACAGAATAAAATGTCTATCATTATGTGGACTATATTTGTGAAATGGTTGTGAACTCAAGCGTTTTCTAAAGTAAGCAGTTTAAAAAATATAGATGTATATTTCTTTCTCTTGGAGCTCACTATCCCATAGAAATTAGGAATTATGTAACAGTTGAAGTTCTGAGATGCTGAAGAATGAGGAAGTATATATTTCACTTGCATTATGAACTGACAACTCATTAGAATATAAAGAAAGTGGAAGTTCTGAAAATTGAAAGATGAAAATTATTGAATCCAATATGGTGAATGCGATAAGCCTTGTTCTAAAGATGGAAAACTAGAAATGACCTAAGAGAAAATATGTCAGCCTTCAGAAGATGGAGATCATGGTAAGCCTGGAGAAGATACAAAGAGGTGTAACTCTCATACTATTAAACGGGGTGCACCAAATATAGCAATGTGTGTGATCGAAAGGGGGAGAGCAGAGAACGACATGTTTCCGGGAAGTTGAATTGGGGTGGGATGATGGAGAACATTCAGCTATGAAAGATTACGCTAAATCAAACCCAGGAGTGCTTCTGGATTTAATAGAAGTGTTCATGTCGGAAAAATAGTGCAAAGCAAATGTTTTTAAGTAGGCATTGTAAAGAATGGTAAGGAAAACCAAAGAAGTAAAGATTGAAAGACACGTCTGACTCACAAAAAATCTTTCAACCATTTAGTGCACAATATTTTCCCATAGAGATAATTTTTAAAAGTCTTGGCTCACTTGGACAAGAAATACTGAGCTGTTTTTGTTATTACTTTAGCTTGCACAAACTACTGACCACAGAGTTACCTCAGACGTTCATTAGAAATTCCCAAACCCAGAAAGAGGAAGGCCCCAATAAAAACAAACACGCCAATCCAGACCTTTTGGGAGTTGCATTTTAAAGTGTTCACTTCCTGAGTCGAAGGAAGGCTTGTACTTTAGTTACAGAATAAGAATGCATGAAGTTTGAAAAGCAACATCGTTCAAATAATAGACCCATGCCCTTTCAGTCACCAGACTTGACATACACCCGTGCTCATCTTGGGTCAAAAAAAGTCACAAGCAAAACATACCCTATTTTTTACACAGTAAATTAACACAGAAAAATTATTTTCCAGCAAACATTTTTTGGAACAACTCTGATAGAACTTATTTTCCTGTTTTTTCAGTACAGGGAGCCGGGGACACAGGTTACATTAATCATGAAACTGTTTTCTTTCTGCTACAAATAATTGAAGAAAAAATATTTGAGAAAGAGTTCTTTTCTACATTTAGGTTGGGTCTGAACTGTAAGCTATTACAGGTTAGGTCTGCCTGTCATACGCTTGAATTCAACATTGCATGGTGCTGAATCAAAAGTATTTCTTTGCTTTGGAAAAGAATCCAGAGACCCATTCAATTCCAAATTTTCCTAAACTTATGTCTCCTCAAAACATAGATTGAAAAGCAGTTCGTTTTGAGCTATCAGAAGATACATGCTACCAGAAAATAAAGGGGGAAAATACCTATCCATCCACTCACCTGTTAAGAACACAGAAACTCTTATTTTCATGGCTAATGAACTTTAAGAACCATGTACAAATCCACTGTGGCGTGAGTTAAGAATTTATTGCTACTTGCTCACATATAAATCTAAGAGAACATCTTGGAAGACAGTTGTGTGATGTATGAGCCTGACCCTCTGCAACAACCTTACTACATTTTGTTTATGTTTTTTTTTTTACTTTAAAGAAACATGAATATAGTCAATATCAATTAATTAGGTATATTATTGATGTAATGTCTTCCTTCTGCTTTGTTTTATAAAGGACTTACCTACTAGCTGAACCCTATAGCAGCAAAGCTAAAATTACATATTATCTTCCTTGTAAATACGAGTGAAAGAGTTTTATATATCAAGAAATGTTTTATAGTAATGAAAAAATATTCTCACTTATTTCAAATTTTTCTCTATGCCTGTCTTTTTTCTCAATACATTACCTAGTTAATAATAGTTACCTGTATAAAAGTTTATTTAAGTTATCAATATCCAGTCTGTCCTCTTAGTGAGAAAACAACCTTATTTATGATTTGCTTGGAGTATGTTAAAAAATACACAGTTAAAATCCTATGCAAATATATGAATTGTTTTCCAGTAATGAGTAGTTTGCCTACTCAGCATTCTCGTAAGGAAAACACATACTGAGGTAGAGTCTTGAGGCTTGCACACATGAGGCAGGCTCACCACCACTAAGACTTTATCCTTAATTTCCATTTCTTAAGTTTTAGTTCAGCTTTTATCCCCCTCACATACAATTGCCTTCATTGTTTTAAGTGAGAGTTTTGAAAAATAGAGAAATCAGAAGAAATTTGGTCAAACTGATTCCATAATACAAATGTAGTACTGTATTATTTACACAGACAAATTAATGGACTACTAAAGACAGAATTTAGCAATGAAGACAAGTCACCATTCTTACCTGAAAACGAAAGAAATATAATTTAAATGACATTTTCATTAGCATTATAAACTGTTTTAGAGCACATGAAGCATAGATGAATTAGAATTCAATATGTGAGCTGAAAAGTACTTTAAGAAACTTTTTCCAAAAAAATGGTAAAATTTAGTGTCCCTAGAATTTGTGCTCCTGTATTGTTATGTACTATCTGACCATTATTTACAAGGAGAGAGAAAAACAATTACTGTTAATTATTTATTAATACTAAAATATTAATGAGCATTGCCAAGAGTAATGAGCTTTTGGATGATAAACTGGGTTGAATCATGTGGCAATGCAGCCAACACAGGGGCGTGTGTTTAGAGAGCAGAACAAATGACTTAACATGGGCCTAAAAGCAGCAATCAGAAAAGGTTCATTTAACATAGAGATGGCACAAGCTTCAAGCAATTGCCTCTACTTAAGTAAGTGTGGGATTACAAAAGGCTATTTATTACAGTCCAAAGGGGCCATACAGCTTGCTCAAAAACCTTTGAAGAAATCCAACAGTTACAAAGTCTTGCTAACTTCAGAAGCAGTAAAATTTGGGCAGACCCCAAAATTTCCTACAAATGCTTTCATTACAAAAGTTAATACAATCCTCATCCCACTTTTCCTGGACCTGAATTATTTATTTATTTTTTTTTTTTTGCTCTCTGGTACTTATAACGAGCAATATTAGACCTGGTTATTTTCCAAAACTACCTTGACATGCATTTTAATCATAAAGAAGTATAATGTATTTTCACAAAGATATGGAATCAAATATAAGACCTCCTGTGCTTAAACAAAAAGGGTTTCAACACTGATATCTCTGAAATTATCTGTAAGTAGTTTGTGTTTTAAAGAAAAGCATTCAAGTATGACAATATTCATGTGGGATTTCCCCTTTGTATTCTGTGAATACGACTGGTTAATAAAGAAACTGCCTTGGTCTACTGATAGGGCAGAACTTAGGTAGGCAGGGAAATCTAAACTGAATGCTGGGAGAAAAAAGGCATAGTAAAAGAGAAGCCATGTACCCTCCCTGGAGATGGACACCAGAACTTTACCCGGTAATCCACAGCCATGTGGAGATACATAGATTACTAGATATGTATACATAGATACATATGTTGACATAGGTACATAGATACTAGAAATGGGTTAAATTAATATGTAAGAGTTAGCTAATTAGAAGCTAGAGCTAATGGGCCAAGCAGTGATTTAATTCATATAGGTTCTGTGTGATTATTTTGGGGCTAAGCAGCCGGGAACTAACTAGCAGCCTCCTTACAACATACTATGCTATTTGTGTTTTCACCAAAATAATGAACAACTAAAAAGATTTGCTTCAGCAGAGAAAGTATGGAAACTTCTCTATTGTTTACATAAGATTTAAATGTGGTTCCAAGAACATTGAGGGCTATATTTTTATTAGCACTTGGATTATGAATTTATTTTTTGTATTAGGGCAAGTAGAGACAAAATGGTTCTTTAATTTTCAATATAGCTGCTAGCAATTTCTGCTATAAATGTTGAATATGTTTATGTCAATTATAATGAAAATGAAATATTTTGCTCTAAATTAACTTCAGGGCAGCAAAGGTAGGGGAGGAAGTCAATTTCCATTTAAAACAGAATATTGAAAAGATGAAGAGCAGGCCTGAAAGGTAAATGAATTCAATTGACTTAATTCCTTTTTTTGGAAAGATTTTTTTTTATTGATTTTATTGAGCTATACATTTTTCTCTGCTTTCCTCCTTTCTCCTCTCCCCTTCAACCCTCTCCTATAGTCTCCATGCTCCCAATTTACTCAGGTGATCTTGTTTTATTTTACTTCCCATGTAGGTTAGATCCATGTATGTCTCTCTTAGGGTCCTCATTGTTGTGTAGGTTCTCTGGGATTGTAAATTGTAGGCTGTTTTTCTTTGCTTTACATCTAAAAGCCACTTACGACTGAGTGTCTTTCTGGGTTTGAGTTACCTCACTCAATATGATGTTTTCTAGCTCCATCCACTTGCCTAAAAATTTCAAGATGACGCTATTTTTTTTCTGTTGTGTAGTACTTCATTGTGTAAATGTGCCACATTTTTCTTATCCATTCTTTGGTCAAGGGGCATTTAGGTTGTTTCCATGTTCTGGCTATGACAAATAATGCTGCTATAAACATAAGTGAGCACAGGTCCTTGTGATACGGTTGAGCATCCTTTAGGTAGATGCCCAAAATTGGTATTTCTGGGTCTTGAGAAACGTTGTTCTCTAATTTCCTGAGATATTGCCAAACTGATATCCAAAGGGGTTGTACCAATTTGCATTCCCACCAGCAATACAGGAATGTTTTGTTTATCCCATGTCCTTCCCAGCATACATTGTGATCAGTGTTTGGGATCTTGGCCATTCTCACAATTGGAAGATGAAATCCCAGAGTTGTTTTGATTTGTATTTCTCTCATGGCTAATGATATTGAGCATTTCTTTAAGTGTCTTTCAGGCATTTTTGGATTCCTCTGTAGAGAGTAGTTTAGATCTTTTTTTTTTTTGTATTGGATTATTTGTTCTTTTGATGACGAATTTCTTGAGTTCTTTGTATATTTTGGAGATCAGTTTTCTGTCTGATGTTGTGTTGGTGAATATCTTTTCCCATTCTGTAGGATGCCGTTTTGTCTTGTTGACTATGACCTTTGTTTTACAGAGGCTTTTCAGTTTCAGGAGGTCCCTTTTCTGAGAAAAAAGTAAAAATAAAATAAACTGATGCTTTTATTCAAAAAGTAAAACCTACATTTTTCTTTAACATAAAATATTGTATTTTCATTCCCAGGCCACTTGGGATAGCAACACATTCATTAGAGCTGAAGTTAATATTGGGATCTTACAAACAAAAGAAAGGGGAGAGTGGAAATGTATTGTAACAACTGAAGGGGTACAAGTGATGGCTAAGAAGGAATGCACTACTCTTAGGAAAGTTATAACTATGCAAGGCACTTAGAGACAGAGAATGTTTGAAAGAAAACCTGAATATAAAAGTTGTCATGTGGTGACAGAAGCATTTAATTAAGAACCAATACATGTGAATGCCTTTAATCCCCACTCAGAAGACAGAGACAGATAGATGAGTTTGAGGCCAGCCTTGTCTACAGAGCGAGCTTCAGGACATGCTCCAAAGCTACAGCGAAACCATATCTGAAAAATCAAATAAAAAAGAACCAATATATAATCTAGTGATGTTCACTCATATGGGAAGAAAAAAATCAAATAGTGCTTGATTTTGTAAGAATTGCTGAGAATTTATAGTTTCTGTTTCATCATTTGTGAGTATAATTTCAGTGGCTTGAAGCATCTAATATAGCTAAACAAATGAGGTTATAATGACAGAAAAGCCCTATGTTGGTCTTTCTTGGAAGACGTTAGAAAATTTTCTTTAAAAAGAAATAAAATAATATAGGTCCATCATTTATTTAATTTTTATTCAAATTATACATAGTGGTAACCAATGAATTGGTGAGGGCAAGTGTCCATTTTTGGATTAAGTGAAGTAATAAAAAAGGAAAGAATAAAACATAGCATTTTTGTATGCTTCAGTAAATGAGGCTTCTGGACAAGGCTGATATCATAAAAATTGCTAAAATAATTAAAATTTGCTTCTTTCATGATGAAATGACATCGGTAGCTACTGTATATAAAACTCTCTGAGTTTTTGTTTGGCGTTTATGCACCAATGCAGAGTGGTAGATTCCATTAGGGCAGAGTGGCATTGCTCCCAACAAGGCATTTCAATTATCTTGTGAGGCGAGACTTGATATAAGTACCTGGGTGGACAGAACACATTTTTTTCTTTTCACCAAGAGGAAATCTCTTCAAATGTATTTTACGTTACGTTAGAAACAAAGGTGCCTGTATCATATCTGGCCTACATAAATGGGTTTCTATTACCATTTCCTGATTTGGATAACATATGTGGAATAATCATTAAATAAGGTATTTTAAAATGCATCTGTATAACTAACACATAGAGCAAATGTCTTTACATTTCTTATTACATTTTTCATAATAAATGAAATTTAAAAATAGGATATTGGTTCCTAAATATGTAAGTTTATTTGTGGGATTTCTGTTAGAAGTCAGGATCTACTGTAATATGTTATGTATCATACTTCATGTATAATGCCCTGAATATTACCACTACCTATGGATATCAAGGGACTCCTGGTGCATAATGGATTCCAGTCCACTTCCAGAGTTGCACATGAGAATGTTATCAATGAGAATGAGCTGAAGAATCTGGCATTAATAACTTTGCAACATTATAACAAATAGGTAGCCCTGATGTTTAGTTCCATGTTTTAATACATCAAGTATATTTCACTGCTTACATCATAGTAGTGGATTGAAAACATCTGCTCACTTGCCAGTAGTCCACAAGCAGCAGAAAATTTCAGCTCCTTTTCTATAGGCTTTCATGCATCAGGGATGCAATCCAGCTGCTGGAGCAGCACAGGAGGCCAGATTAATACTCAAGAGCCTTGGAAATGGAAAAGAAAAGAAAAAACGAAAAAGCAATGGTAGACTCTGTGCTTGTCACTTTTCTCTGTGTTCTCCCACCCCTCACTCTCTCCTCCTTCATCTGTTTACAGCTCCATCACCTGTTGTGACAATTAAGAAAGATCGGACCTCCAGAAATAGTATTTCTTTATCTTGGCAAGAACCTGAGCATCCAAATGGAATCATCCTGGATTATGAGGTCAAATACTATGAAAAGGTGGGGGAAAAGGTGTTACAGGGTTGGATTGGGTAGAGGAAATTCCTATTATCTCATGAGCTACAGACACTCATTCAAATAACGCAATGATGCAGCTTATGAGTGGTGGAGTCCTGTTTATAACCTGGTTGTGCGACCTTCCTAATTTGTAGGTAGAAGGCATCTAGAAACCGTCTTTTCAATTCATCTTTTTTTTTCTACATAAAATAGTTACATTAAAGATATCGCTTTCAAATGTAAGCCAGTTAGTAATGACAATAGACAGGGAATCTAAGTCTGTTCTCATCAAAACTCCTGCAATGTTAGCACTTTTATAGTTGTTCCTCAGATAGTTGATGCACATAAATATTAAAAATATTAAGTAATAAAGGAAAAAAATTAGGCATTAAAAATTGTGCTTACATAAATGTAATATATGTATATATGTTTATATATACAATACATTTATTATAGCATGCAGACATTAATTTAAAAATAATTCCAAAATAAACATTTTGAATGTTTTGTTAAAACTTTTTACACAAGATCTATCTTCTTTCATGCTTACTTTGCTATAGGAAATAAATAGGGTCTGGTTCTGAGAATAAGAGCAATGTTTTTTTTTTAATGAGTGAATTAATGATGTAAAAATAAATTCAACTCTGTTCATTAATGTAGTAGCTCAGATGACATCTAAACAAACCTTCAGTTAATGGGCACCTGTAATTATGAACTAAAGAGACAGCTAAAATCCAAGTATAAACATGTGCCAGGATTCCCTGAAGAACAGCAGAGTTGGATATAGGATACCTAAGGAATATTGATTGGCAAGTTCTTTTAGTCAATCAGTTAACTTCATGTATAGTAAGAAACCCTGTCTCGAAGATAAGGTGGCAAGCAATGAAGGAAGACAATTTAGCACCTGTATATGCACAAACTTAAAGAAAAGAAAGGAAAAGAAATATCTGTTTGATGACCATGTGAACACATTCAAGAAGGATAATAAACTTCTACATATATTCATTTTGAAGCGGTACTTGATGAAATGAGCGGTGTAAGCCATGTAGAGCAATGATTCTCAACTTTCCTAATGCTGCAACCCTTTGCTACAGCTCTTCATGTTGTGCTGACTGCAACTTAAAATTACTTTATTTCAACTTCATAACAGTAATTATGCTACTGTTGTGATTCATAATGTAAATATCTGATATGTGACCCGAAAGCAGTACAACACACCGATTGAGAACAGCTGCCCTAGACATAGTTGTGTTTAGGTAATACTTCTAGACGTTCATGTGAAGATATTCCAAATATTCACTTTTAATCAATTATAGTTAGTCCCATTAAATGGAATGTAAGTAGAGTTATACTGAGATGATATTTTAAAAATGAATATAAGTATTTCCTATTGGATATTCATGTGATATTTCTCTTCCACTTACTCAGAAGATGTATTGTATTTATAAACTTAATATTAGAATTACTTTAAAGTTATGTAACAACTTTGATTTTGAAGAGACAGTATTTTTAGAAGTATATTATATAATTCAAAAGAGTGAAACTTAATTTTTCCTGCTTTCTCTACAGAATATAAATATGCCATACAAATTAGACTAGTGATTTGTACCCAAAGAATGACATAATCAGCATGGCTTCTCGTAACATCTTATACTTCCTGACAAAATCTTATATAACCTACTATGACAGCATGAGGAAGGTTAGGTGTTAACGTGATTTCTTTTCTTACTTCAAAGCAGGAACAAGAGACGAGTTATACCATTCTGAGGGCAAGAGGCACAAATGTTACTATCAGTAGCCTCAAGCCAGATACTACTTACGTATTTCAAATTCGAGCTCGGACAGCAGCAGGATATGGAACCAACAGCCGCAAGTTTGAGTTTGAGACTAGTCCAGACTGTAAGTATTACTTTGGTTTTCTATAAGGAGTGGGTGCTGCAAAAATTGCAAAATGCCTGGTCAAATATTTTTAACAATAACCAAAGTCATGAAGTAGAGGTGTATGGAGAGGACCTTTAGCAAATTGCATGCTCTTGTGTACAGGGTGTCATATTGCTGTGAGTGGATCTGTGTCCTTTCCTCTTCTACAAATTAACTTTATTCTAACACTGAAATTTTCTTTTAATTAACAACAATTAACAATTTTAACATTAGTTCTGTTTTAATCCTTAATACATCCAATATAAACTAGAGCAAATGACTTTCATAGTTTTAAATGTGCATAGAGCATCATCTGTAGCCATGAGCAATTTAAATATACTATCCATTTCACTCAAAAGTGGACAAAATTTGTCAAAAATTGGAAAACACTTTTTTTAATAACTTTACTTTTCCTGAACTGTAAATATTATTATTTTAAAAGTTTTCTTCTATAATAGAAATGTTTCAAAGGTAGTTACCATTACTATAGTGCTAATACAAAATAAATATAATTCAAAGTTTTATTTAACAGAATCACAAATGAAACTAACTTAATTGAGAGGAAATGTAGATGTATGTATACAATATGCATGTATGTGAGGCATACTTAAAAATTTGTTAATAGGGCAAAAGTAGTTAGTGTACTATGTGGATAAGATTCTGTGGAACCAATAATTTAATGATATGGACTATTTTTCTATAAGAGATGATTCATTTTACCTCTAGTGAATAGGTATCATTTTAATTTCAATAGAAAAAAGTCATATGCCACTAACATTTTCATACTGCCAAAGCCACAGTTATGAAAATTGACCTCAGAGCTGATCAAAGATCCACAGCAGTCAGGCCTGGATTATCCTGGAAAGAATGATGGGGCCCAGCACTCTCCTGAAGAGAAACCTTGTAATCTCTTCTGACTACTCTAATTTCCAATTTTTTTGGCACTTGCATTTTCTATTTTCTAAATATTTTTTGTCCAACTGTAAAATCACATTTTTACTGGTATGGTGATATATCTATGCCTAGTAAAAATGCTCAGGGCTAATAACATGATCTGTATCATTCATGTATCCTAATTTAATAGTGCTGGGGTTCACCTCCTTGGGTAGTAATATTCATTTGCTTTCATGGATTCTAGAGTGTTAATTACATAGATCTGGGATGCTTGCACACTTCTGCTATATCAAAACAGCATTCATCCTGTTTAAATCTTTATTTTCCACATTAGTACATTAATCTCAGTATGGGATAAAATGAGAAGAGCAGACCAACTGGCAACCCAATAACAAATGGTCAGCCCTGACAGCATATGCATAAGTAACCCTCTACAAACTGGGCATGCTATATTTGGAACTATATGCTCATCTGCATAAATGCATGCAACAACTCACAAATAAAAGAGGCTAGGAATTTGAAAGAGGGCAAGGGGTAATGCATACAGGAGGCTTTGGAAGAAACAAGGGAAGGGAAAATTATGTTAAAGACATTATAATCTCTAAAATAAAGGGAAAATGTGATGTGAGGAGAAAAATCAAAGAATCTGATTTGTGGGGAAGTGCATTCAAATGAATTCTTGAGAAATGTAATACTAATCAATGACATCAAGGTATAAATTATCTTCAAGAGCTAGTTCCAGCCATGCAGTGGTGGCGCACGCCTTTAATCCCAGCATTCGCGAGGCAGAGACAGGCAGATCTCTGGGAGTTCGAGGCCAGCCTGGTCTACAAAGTTACAGAGAAGCCCTGTCTAGAAAAAAAAAAAAAGATAGTTCCAGGACAGGTCCCAAAGCTACAGGGAAACCTCTCTGAGCTTCTGGAATCTGCAGATCTTCTGAATGCAAGAGTATAACTTTTATTAGACTCCTTGTGTGCATGAGAACATGAAGCATTTGTCCTTTGCTTGGGTAATTTCCCTTCATACCATACCTTCCAGCTTTAGTCACTATGTTCAGCCAGTTACTTCTTATTTATCCAGTGAGTTTCATATCAATATGGATAGACATAAAAAGACCACTGTATTCATATTTCATATGTAGACATGCAAGTAATGTTGATGATGTGAAAACAAAGTAATTTATTATTCAACCTTAATACATTAATGAGAAATTAGGTAAAAAGTTATGAGACGTGTGTCTTTTTCATTTGAAACTCAGTGAATTTCCTCAGTAATAATTCTGATAGTTTCCTTTTCTTACATAAAAACTACTTCTCAGGTAAAAGCAGTATGCAAGATGATTTTATAGCCACTGTCATGTAGTCAGTCATGGTGATAATGTTTGTTCTTATATTGCTTTTCTTCAACCTCCCAGCTTTCTCCATCTCTGGTGAGAACAGTCATGTGGTGATGATTGCCATTTCAGCCGCCGTGGTCATCATTGTCCTCACTGTTGTCATTTATATATTGATTGGAAGGTGAGTTTACTAGGCTAAACTATTGACCTTAACTATGACCTCATTGCCCTGAGTTGCTTTAGAATCTGAAGACTGTGTACTCAAAGAAGTCATTGAAAAGATTAGAATGTTTCTGTTCTAGTTCATTTATTTTATTTTCATCCATCCTTCTTTCATTTTTATTTCTCCATTATTGTTTTAATTTTTGAGATTATATGCTTATAATATTTTCTTTCCTCTTCTCCCTCCAAAGATTCACATGTATCTCTCCTTCTCTGTCAAAGTCATTGTCTCTTCCTTTCATTGTTATTGAATTCATACAGGTTTATACATATATTCCCAAATACAACCTGTTTATATAATGCTACTTGTATGTATGCTTTCAGGACTAACAGTTTGGTATTAGATAACCAATTGATGTGTTCTTCCCTTGAAAAGACTATTTCTCCAGCTCTCAGTCCTTTGTGTGTGTGAGGCTGAGGCCGCCTGGGCTTTCTACTGTCTGACTGATCACATCTATTGGTATTGTTCTTGTCTAGTTCAGGTTTTAGGAGTCATGTTGATGAGACTTAATGGGTGTAATGTTGGACATTAGTCAGAGACATATTCCCGCAAAAAACATCCTGATCTCCACTCATTCTTATCCTCACCCTCAAACACAAAGCACTTCTCTCAGAACCCTGCTCCTAGTTTCCACCTTCTTTTTCCAATTATCCCCTCATTCTTCAAATAACCCCAGATTTCCTTGACACTTTCTCACCCCAAACACTGGTAACAGGGCACAGCACTAATCATTACCAACGGAGACTTTACCCTTTATTCATTCCAACAGTAGTTGTTAAAAATACTATAAACACATTCTAATGCTATTATAA
The DNA here is from genome assembly GCF_018167655.1 of Microtus oregoni. NCBI lineage: Eukaryota > Metazoa > Chordata > Mammalia > Rodentia > Cricetidae > Microtus > Microtus oregoni. Next base: position 25,309,077 of record NW_024543089.1, read on the forward strand.
AAACTGAACTGGAGGTGTCTGCTCAGTGGGAAGGCAACTCTACATATCTCCTCATTAGGAGGCCTTCCAGGGTCTCCAGAAAGGGAGGCTTTCTGGGGAGAACTTAGAATATAACATCAGTTAAGCTTTCATTAAATTATTGTTTCAGAGAAAAGCTTTATTTGGGGTCTTTACATTATCTGAACATGGATAGTTCATTTATGTATTTTTTCTCTTTGTTTTGCCTCTAGGTTCTGTGGCTATCACAAGTCAAAACACAGTTCAGATGAGAAGCGTCTTCACTTTGGGAATGGGCACTGTGAGTTTCCAAACTCTGTTTTAACCTTTCAGCTTTAGCAGTAGTTGTTGATTTATGCCTGCCTGGATAAAAGAATTCTAAAAGTAGTCTTATGAGGGAAAAATGAGCAAATTGAATTTACTTTAGAAAAAGGAGGAAATCCATAGCTCTACATTAAGCAATTTTTCCATGACTACATTTCAGCGTATTTAAAGTGAAGGGGAACCTGTGGTTTATTTTCAAATAATGTCTGTCATGAGTCCCGAGAAGTGTAGACAGCTCTGCATGCCTGAAATGAAAGCATATCTTAAACTTCTTCTTCCCAATTCTCTGCTGAAACCTAAATAGGAGCATTTTTCCCTCTCTTAACGGTCATGTCAATATAAACAACCATTTATGTGAAATGCCTTACTCCTTTTGTTACACCAACCAGGAAAGAGCTTTTAGAGTAAACTGTTTATTTTGAAGTATGTGTCATCCAATTAGTAGGAAAGACAAGAATTTTCTTCCCAGTTTCTGCACCAACCAATTTAACCTCTAGTAATAGAAGTACACTTTTAGGTAACAGAATGCATCTAAAAAAAAGATATATTTTTATTTATTCCCTCTGATGTCTGCTTTTCCACACGAGCTTCATTCAGGGAGCAAACACTAATCATTGTCCTTCAGAGGAACAACAAGATCCCACGGAAGTTAGCAGAAAATCCAAGCTGATCCTCCCTTGCTCTGAAATATCTTCGTAGAACTAATAATGAAGTCTTGCAAGCAAGAATTACTTTAGCATTTGCTGTTGCCTTTCAAAAATGTTTTCAGATGGATAGGATGCTGTTTACAAACATCTATTTCAACACCTAAAAATTATCATTTCACCTATAACTAATGTAACAAATTATTTCGTAGTTCACACGTAGAAAGCGAACAATAGATTAGAAGGAAGAGAAAAGGATGTTTATGAAGTTTATGTATGGAAACAGTGTAAGACTTTGTAGATACAGGAGTTTTATTCACTTCATTGTAGAGTTGCAATAAAATAATCATTCTATGATAAAAAACACCAACTTATTTCAATGCCACATTTATACAGGTTACTAGAACACAGGTGAGTTAGTTTACCAAATATACTTAGTGAATCGTCAAATTATAGAAGCGTGAACTACTGTTTCTTTGAAGTCTGACTGGCTGGGCCATTAGAATTTTTGACCCGAATCTTGCTTAGTTAGAGGTGGATGATTACTGTGAATACTTTCTATACCGGAAAAAGCTGATTTAGCTATCAATACAAGGATCGTATGTGTTATGAATATGGACTATGATAAATTTCTGTCATGAATTTTAAGTAGGTTCTAGTATTGTACTCTTGTTTTTTTATGGCTGTGTTTCTTAAAACAATTTGTCAATGCACTATATCTTTAAAATAGACAAATTTTAACAAAGATATGCATATTATCTCAGCTTTAAAATCATAAAGCAACTTACATGCATGTCATAGACTTTCTGCCTCTCAATACTACAGCTGGTTTATTTCAGACCATTTATTTGGTATTGCTTTAAAAAGCTCTTGCTATGAACTATTCCCTCAAGCCTTGTTACAAATCCTATAATGTTGCTTCAAAAGAAAAGAAATGTGTTTTGCCTTTTAAGATCCTGTCCCCTTGCCCTCAGTGCCTGGACATTTTTTGTTCATTTTTTGTTGATTTTTTTCTTTTTTTTTTCCTTCTGTCCTTAGGGCAATTCATGCTGGTAAAATGGAAATGTAAATTATTGTGTTTGCACAGAATGAGCTGTAAAGTAGTGCAGCTTAACACGTGTGCATGTGTTTATTATCTGGTTTTCATGGCAGAGCCCGGTTACTCTGTGTGGTGCCCTTAATTATTGGTGTAAAGGGATTATTTGCATTGCAGCCCAAACCTCCTGGTTCCCAGAACATCAAGAGTGAGCAGTTAAAATTCAACAGTCAAAGTCCCTAGTGAAGAAAGCCTTTTACGCATGGGCGTGTGCTTATGTGTATAATTTTTCACCAGTGTCGTGTGGACAGAAAATCAATTTACTTTATGCTAACTAATAGAAGTGAATGTGATTGATTTTGAGGCAAGAATGACTATCCAAGCTATATATTATTTAATGAAGCATGATTTTTTTCTAGGCATGACTTTAAAAACTCAGTTAAAAACTTTTTAAACCAGCAGAGTATATGTATATATAATTTTCAGTTATTGCATTTTACTAATTATTTCACATTTTTATAAATTCTAATGCCAGCAACTCTTCCTAAAATGAGTTTCATTCTTCAAATTTAACAAGGTCAAACATTTCTAACTATTTAATAAAAATATTCAACTCTGTATTATGTTCAAAATGTTATTTTCTTTCTTAAAGAGGAAAACTAGATTCTTATACTATTCAAATGTAGAAGCAGATCAAAATATATCAGAGAATCAGTAATTTGAAGTGAGTATTTAGATGTAACCAAAGTCTAACAAATGCTCAAATATTATAACCCATATTTACTCCCTGAAATATTATAGTAATTCAACATGTAATAGTTTTCCTTAGGCGTGGTATCTTAGTATTGATTTTAGGAGCTATGTTAGTTTAATATGAAGAATAATAAATCTTCGTGTCAATTTTTTGATACCATTAATTTTTATAGTAATAGAGTAATTGTTCCATGAAAGAAATCTTCCTTAAAGAAGAAATACACTATGGAATGCTAGGTTCACTATTGTTTCTCTGTGATGAAGGCTTACTTTCAGCACAATTACTGGCACTACTGAATATCCTATAAAGCCAACTCAAACGCCTGTTGGGTCTATGCAATCCTTAGCTATATGTCTGGGAAAGACATACTTCAATTAAAGCAATTTTTGAAAATTACAGTGTCTGATTTTATTTTATTTTTTAAATAAAAAAGGTGTCCTTCTACATGTAAGGGTTATTAATGAAAAAGTTGTATCTTTTAAGCATCCATAGTTCATATTAAAAGAATATGATTCATATTATCAAAATTTAAATCATCTATAATGTCAATTTATGTAATGTGACTATCAATTTTCATTCCTTAATATTGGAGTGTATTCATGGTTTGATCATATGTTCTTGCTTGAAAATTTTTCTTTTGGAGGAAGGTTGTTTGAAGATTCCTCAATGTGATTTTTTTCAAATGTGATCATTTTTTCCAAATCACATAATACAAAATGATATCAAAAAGATTTATTTGAGGATTCTATGATTTTTTACAGAAAATCCATGAAATATTCACATTAAGAATATTCTATAATAAATATAGCATGAAGTTACATGTATGATTTACCTTTGAAAAAACTTTTCAGCATAACTATAAGCTTATGAACAATATTTATGTTGATTTTAATTATGTGGAAAGGCACATGGGATTTTAGTCAGCTGATAGTATGCTGGTATGCACATAAAATATACAGCTTAAACTCAAATTTTCAGTTGAGATAAGTGAACTCATTTGTGAGTAAATAAAACAATAGTAGTAGCTGGGGTGTGGTAGCATGTGCCTTTAATCAAGGCACTGGGGAAGCAGAGACAGGCAAATCTCTGTGAGTTTAAGGCCAGCCTGGTCACCGGAGCTAGTTCAAGGATAGGTTCCAAAGCTACAGAGAAACCCTGTCTAGAAAAACCTAAAACTAAAACAAACAAGCAAACAAACAAAAAACACAGTAGTGTCAGAGAGGTTTTGCTTTTAGAAATACTTTAATTACTCCACACTTAAGCCTTTCTTCTGCTTCCAGAGCATATTCATGTCTTTTGATTCACTGTCAGATAATAGATATTGGCTAGTCTAAGGACTCTAAATCAAAAATGTTTAGTAGCGCAGAGGCATGATAGCTTGTGATAGTAACTACCTTGCCTACTCATGTTCTTGTCATCTTCCATCCTGAGATCTGCATTTCCATGCCCCCTTCCAGTGTTTTAGCAAAGAAAATACCTTAACTTGCTTCCTCTTTATATTATATAGTAGACAACATTTTTCCATACTTAGTACAATTTTTTTCAGATTTTTTAATATTATAGAGTAATATTTAGTAGACTAAGGGATAAAGGTGTTTTCAGCAAATAATATAATGAATTTCACTTTGTAAAATCATGCTTTTTGTTTTCTATAGTAAAACTTCCAGGTCTCAGGACTTATGTTGATCCGCATACCTATGAGGACCCTACACAAGCAGTTCATGAGTTTGCCAAGGAGTTGGATGCCACCAACATATCCATTGACAAAGTTGTCGGGGCAGGTAATTGACATGTCCATAGCTCTTCTAACAATAACTTGCTAATCATGAGCATTCAAGTTAGAGTGCTACGTGGGGAACATGAGCCTGCTCACTTATCGAGGCTTATACGCATTGCTACGGAGACAGGCATTTTCTGATTTCACGATCAAAGACGGGTAATAAAAAATGCACCATTTAGTGGATTGCAGTGATCTCAAAGGTGCCAGACTTACAGACTCTCAGACCACGGCTGCCTGTTATTTATTGAATTCCAGGGACAGCGGTGGCAGTGGCTAATGGCTGATCATGTGTCACAAATCTACTTGCCTAAATGGGGACAGCAGAAAAAAAGTGAGTCTCCTGCTAAACAAGACTAGTAATTGTAAAGCTTGATTTTCGTTTTAAAACCCTCTTTCAAATTCAAATAAGCAACAATCAAAAATAATAGGCTGGCACATTTGTCATAAATGCGATGTGCCTGTTTTGAAGGAATGTTTTAAATAATGTGAAGTACGTGATTTTAACATCCATCTCATAGGTTTTTACACGAATAGTCCAAAAGTCCTCCGGAAGTGGTCAGATAACCCCATGCAAGCAAAGAACCTCTTACTCTTGTTTTATATTCCAAGTTATGGTGCAACTTGTATATCCCCCATATCTGTAGTGACATATTCTAACTTGAGTTCAGATAATCAGTTGGATATTCAAATATTGTTCCTTCATTCCTCCCATCCCAAGAAACACTGTAGTTTTTGACTATGGCTCAGAAACAAGGGCTCGTTCTTCCAAGCTTTCGTAAGTGGCTTTGTCATTGCTTTGGAAACACTGGAAAGCTTTTTCTTAAAATAAAGTGAAGTAAGGCAAGGTGAAAACTTCCTAAAGAGTTGGCAAACAATTTGCTGTGATGTAGCCTGCCAGTCTGTAGGATATTCTGCCATTTTCTAGGTAAAAACCACTTATTTGGCAAAAAAGTAAGTAAGTAATAAATAAATAAATAAGTAGGAGATTCTTTCTACCTTCTTTCTAATGGGTACAAAGGGCACCATACTCAAGAAACTTATAGCAACATAAGACCACAAGCATAGAAAATTATCATAGACTTAACTCAAAAACATGTCGAAATGATCTCTTTCTGGTTACAACAAGATTATCTTCTAAATATGGTTCAATATAGATCTAATAATCTGTAAAATAATGGGAAGAGACATTCTTGTGAAGCAATATTTTCTAGCAATCATGACTGCCATGGAGGCAGAGAACTAAATGTAATAGATGTCTTCTCAGAGGGCGCTTGATGTACCTATTGGAAGAGTGATAGGTAAATCTTATCAGTAAGCTGGTAGGCTCCTAAGAGTTGAACAATGTTTTATATCAACTACATTGGAAAGTTTAAAAGTCGGCAATATTTCATGTTCACAATTTTTAGATCACTTGCACTTTAAGACAGCTTGATGGAGAACATACAGTCTAAGCAAACATTTCTTCAGTGAGATTTTAGATAAAACTTGCTATGCTTCATTTGATATTGTTATATTATTGTTCTCCTCCCAGAAGCCTAGAGAACTTTATAGCAAGTGTGTCAATAGTACAACAAACCAATACTCCAATAAAATGAATTGGTAGCAGATGCTTACCCTCTCATTTTCAGTGAGCCTAAGTACACAGTCAATTTGGCCCTCACAGTAAAAATGGAAGAGTTTCAGACATCTGAAATTAATCCAATGTTAAACCCTTATATCTGTGTTTGCCTGTTGATAACCCTGAAATAATGTTAGCTATTAGAATAAGGAATGCAATGTCTGATAGATGCTTCTCTCAATTTTCCTCTTGTAGTTTCCTGATGTGGTGATTTAAACCATGTCGAGATCCTCAGCCAGTCCATGAATATCCTGGGAATCCCTAGGCAATTTTACATTACTGTCTTCCAATTTTATATTACTAACTTCCATACAAGTTTTAGCTTGCAAACATGGAAGTGAAAATATATATTCTTTCATGGAAATAGTTGATCTGATTTGATGATTTGGTGTCTCTGTGTGCATGTGTGCATTTGTGTGCATACATGTGTGTGTTTGCGTGTGTGTGTTTGTGTGCGTGTGTAGTGTATACCTATGTGTATAGGTGTCGTCACATATGCCTGTACCAATTGAAGGAGGATGTTGACTTTGGATGTCTCCCTCTATTGATCTCTATTTAAATGGCTGAGATATAATCTCTCATTAATCTGGAGTCCTAACTGTGGCAAGACTGAATGATCAATAAGCCCAAGACCTGCTCTTGTCTCTACCTCCACCCAGCACGAGGCTGCAGCTTTGCACCACTATACATGACTTTACCCTGGGTGCTAGAATTCTGAACCCAGAACCTCAAGTTTGCGAGCAAGCACTTTACTAACTAAGCCACCCTCTCAGCCCCATGAATCTGGAATTTCTTATTATATTTTATTGATCTTTCATATTGTAATAGGTGAATTTGGAGAAGTTTGCAGTGGTCGCTTAAAACTTCCTTCAAAAAAAGAAATCTCAGTGGCCATCAAGACGCTGAAAGTAGGCTACACAGAGAAGCAGAGGAGGGACTTCCTGGGAGAAGCGAGCATCATGGGACAGTTTGACCATCCCAACATCATCCGGCTGGAAGGAGTTGTCACTAAAAGTAAGGAAAATCACAATGTCTGATTTATTTATGCTTATCAGATATTGCACAAACTAAATACAATCTTTGAAGAATTTTCATATCACAAGCAGCTTGGTTGAAACTGAAATTCTGACAGGATGAACATACATTTTTTTTTTGTGGCAATAGATTGATTGGCAGTGCTGTTCTATATCAAAGAAACCGTTGACTTTTGACCTTAGTCTCTTGATTGAAAGATCGTCTTGAAAAGAATTGCCTTTAATCCCAGCACTCGGGAGGCAGAGGCAGGTGCATCTCTGGGAGTTTGAGGCCAGCCTAGTCTACAAGAGCTAGTTCCGGGACAGGCACCAAAGCTACAGAGAAACCCCCTTTGTCGAAAAACCAAAAAAAAAAAAAGAAAGAAAGAAAAAAAAAGAAAGAAAGAAAAGAATTGCAGAGGACAGTCTTGTTCACAGAGTAGCAGGATAAACAATGGCTGGATTTTGAAGGAACTCCCAACTAGCTGTCTTTTCTTATATTACTCACCAGCCTGGTTTAAGCTCTCAGATCTTTGCCCCCTTGTTCCCCACCTGCCTGTAGGAAAATTATAGGAATCTCGGGGATGCTTCTAAGACATAAGATTGGAACTCAGAGGAGACCCAGACCTTCTCTGTTTCTCGGTGGATTTCAGGTAGTTCTGACCTAGGCTTCCAGGTGCATCCCTGGCTGTGCTGGGAAACCCCTGGCTCTGAGCCATCACAGAACTCTGGATTTATTTCCATGATGATTTCTTCAGCCAGGCCAAAGGGATCCTGTGAGGCTGATCTGTGATTATTGGCTCCAGTCCCAAGGAAAACCTCTTGAGAACACACAGGCAATTTTTTTTTCTCAAGATTATGAAGCACAGGGCAAAGAATAAGTGAAATTGGCAACAGACTCCATACAGTGAATGACAACATATGGCAGAAAATTTGGCATCCTTCAGGGGATAATTCGCTGGCACCACATTTCCATACTCTATGGTTACCAAGAGACATTCCTCGTTACATTGAGCACATTGTTATTTTTCTGTAACATTACTTGTTATTCTTTCCAAGTGGCACTGATGCCTTCCACCAATTTATTGGAACTATAAAGGTATTTCCTTTTGCACAGCATGTGGCATAATTAATGAATACTTTGATTTTCCTGTGAGTTTCCATATGAAATAAATAAAATTAAGAGTTTAACAAGGAGCCAGGAGGTGGTGGCACACACCTTTAATCCCAGCACTTGGGAGGCAGAGGCAGGCAGATCTTTGTGAGTTCAAGGCCAGCCTGATCTACAAGAGCTAGTTCCAGGACAAACTCCAAAGCTACAGAGAAACCATGTCTCGAACAAAACAAACAAATAAAAAGTAATTTTATAATTTGTAATAATTTAAGTATGCACAGCATGACCATTTTAAATCTTGTAGATGCTTAGTTCTTGTCCCTGTGGTCTTAGTTGTCTGTCCATATTACCAGTCATACTGAAATAGTCACGATGGAAATATTTTTGTCTTAACAATTAATTAAAACATTAATAATAGAAGTGAGGATTATGAAAATGAGTGGTTTTATTATTCCTTCAGGAAAAGAACACAGTGTTTTAGATGTACAGGGTCACATATCATTGGATTTCCAGTGTCGTTTACGCATTTAATGTTCATGGTGACATCTTGATCAAGCAGTTGCTGTTGGTCTGGAGCCCAACCGGGAAAGTCATCCACGTGGACTTACACAGCTCTCCTCCTCGGTTTCCGCTGTTCTAGTTCCTTGTTTTTCCCGCTGGTTTTGACTTCGTACTGCTGTACGCTTCCCTTGTTACTACCACTGCTGCATTAGAACTGATCACTTCTTTTTTACATTTTCGGGAAGGACCATACATGATAAGGTCCGTTTCTAGAAGTCACTACAGATATTGAGAAATACAGTTTTCCATCTTAACTCTCTCCCCAAATAAGGGGGAGAAACTTGTTTTTATTATCTTCTTTTAGCATGGATTTTCTCTATGCGTGAGTGAGTGTGTGTGTGTCTGTGTGTGTGTGTGTGTGTGTGTGTGTGTGTGTGTGTTAGGACACATGTGTGTCATACCTAGAACATTTGAGAGGTCAGAGACAACCAAAGAATCTAATTCTCGTCGTTCAACATGTGAGTCCTTCAGACCTAACTCGAGTCATACAAACTGGAGGCAAATGCATTTTACCTGCTGAGCTAGCTCACCAGCCCGGGTCTCATGTTATATTCTTATATAACACCTACTCTCCTATTTCTTTATTGATGAAAATATTCCTAAACCTCCTTTGGAGCAAAGCACCATTTCAACTTTCTAAAACTTTTGCATTCATTTGTTACTGCTGAGCCCTGAAACAAGGGACTAGGTAGATGACTCAGTGGTTAGGAGCATTTGCTATGCACACATAAAACCTCCCGTTGAATAATCAGAATCCATGCCAACAAGCATGACCACATGTTCCTCTTTCTCTAGTGCAGAAAATGAAGACAACAGGAGGATCACTGTGTTTGCTGGGCATTAAGTGGAGGCACCAAGTTTCTCGAGAAACCCTGTCTAAAGGGAATGAGACACAGAAAAATAGAGAATACCAGATATCCTCCACTGGACCAGGCATGCTTGTGCACAGTTCTATTTGCCACACTCAAAAACTAACTAGTAAACTCAATAAATAAATGAAAAATTAAACAAGACAACCCTAACCAGATAAAATATCTCAGAGATGATAGGGATGGGACTAAGTTTAGTCTTGGACTGAAACAGATACTTAAATTTCCCGTGTGTTGGGAATCAAAAATGTATGGATTGAAAAAGTGGCAAACATGTATATATATATATATATATATATATATATATATATATGCATATATAGATGCATGTAAAAACAATCAATGAAAAAATAAAGGCCACAAATTTGAAAGAGAACAAGAAGGGAAGAAAGTGAGTTAACGTCACCATGAAAAACAATGCTCTGCTCAAGTGACGTTAGTGGCCAGGTTCCGTTGTTTCACCAACAGGCATTGTTTCCTTTGAGTCCAGTGAGATGAGTTAATAAAGGTAACCTGTTCTGCTGAGACATAAGAACATGTTTACTGCATTAAGAGTTCCACAAAACAGTGAATATTGAGGGAAATTTCCTTTACATCTAAAAATAGAACCATACTTTGAATTAAAATAACCCAAAGAAACAACAACTACATTGAAAACATCTAAAACAGTCTCCAAGACAAAAACATAGGAAAAAGTAAACATATTTCAAATCAAAGAGATGTTAAAAATGCAGGTAGCGTATGTTGAGCTTCTTCCTCAAGTCTGATTCTGGAATGCTCTGGTGTGGATTACAGCTACCTCCTCGGAGTGAAAGTTCTAAATATGCCATATCTCTCCGCTCAAATAAGAACATGAGCAGCTGCCAAGCCCACTCTATAAATACAGCCGCCGTATGCACTGTAAACTTAATAGAGTAGTCGGGGTAGAATTCAATCGTGAGCTCCTCAGTGGTATGTTTAAAGGCTACAAGTCTATCACTCTGCAACGGCGGAGGGAAATATAAACTCTTTTGGTATCAACTTAATATGTTTCATTTACAACAAAATAGAGCTAATCTGCCTCTCAAAGTTAGATTTTCTACTGGCCATTTTGTTTCCTAAAACTCTTTGACTTCTGGAGCTATTCTGTCCACAAAGTACAGAGACACCTTAGCACACTGCAGCAGACTGAAGCTGAAAAAAATGGCATTTACAAAGCAAAAAAAAAAATACATTTTAAGTAGGAGCCAGTGGATCTAAAATTGAATTCCAAGTCAAGCTTGCTCAGTGTGAGTCCTCTTGCACATCAGAGTGTTACAGGTGATTCCTCTGTGAAATGAAGAACAACAGTACTGTAGCGTTTTCAGACACTTCACATATCAGAGGAGTTTATACAAGGCTAGATTTACCACCTCTGACTAAGCTCCAGTTAATGAATCAACAAAAGAAAATTCTGGAAAATAATTCCTTGATTTTGCTTCTTCTTTTTTTCTTTGTGTTTAAAAGCCATTCATTTTTATTATTGCTATGAATTGTGTGCTTGGAACCACTCAACCTATGTAACATGCTATTTTCGGATCATTTTTTTTGAAAGCTCATTATATAGTCATTACTTTTTCATTTATTTGAGTTGAGCCATAAACAATGTTAATGGCATGGTACTTGCCGAGCCCGATGGCCTTGAACAGGAGAAGGTGATAGAGCCTGTGATCTTCAAAGTAGCAGAAAGCTGGGGCACACTCTGCTCAGAGCTAGGCACTAACATGTGTTATCAATTTTGCTTAAGTTCAAAAGGATGGAACTTTGTTTCAGCAAATGTTTGATATTTCTGCCATCACACCATTAGTTAAATGATGCTCAGGCTCCAACAATAATTACCACTGGCAAACTTTACCTACTGGGATAGAGAAGGAGTCATACTGGATGTGACTAGTATATTTTCACATTGAAATTATTTTCTAGAAATTAAAATAAAATTATAGCAAAAATTAGATTTACTGTATATCTCATATGTAATCTTGTATGATGAAGAATTCTGTGAACAGTGCATTATAGGATTTCTTTATATGTCCCTTTGAATGCCCATATTGCCCAAAAGGCTTAGAAATTTTTATTATCTTCACATAAGATGAGAAAACATTACTAGAAGGTGATGCTATTTGACAATATCAAATCTTCATTATTTCACTTGCTTCTCTCTAAAAGTTTTATCTATGCTTGTTATAGTACTATATTTCATATGACTTTGTCAGTAGCTGGTATTTATACGATATTTATTTTACCAATATCAAGAATGGTTTGTTAGAATAACACATTTTGGCAATGCTGATGATGCAAGTTATTTCACACAATCACAATTGCAAATTGACAACTGAGTCAGAACACATATATCAGCATGCCATGTAATATAATTGGGAAGGCTTTAATCAATGTGATATAAAACAATAAGAAAGCAAGACTGGGCAGTGGTGGCGCACGCCTTTAATCCCAGCACTCGGGAGGCGGAGGCAGGCGGATCTCTGGGAGTTTGAGACCAGCCTGGTCTACAAGAGCTAGTTCCAGGACAGGCTCCAAAACCACAGAGAAACCCTGTCTCGAAAAACCAAAAAATAAAAACAAAAAATAAAAAAATAAGAAAGCCATGATGTTATGTATGTTTAAAAGATTTGGGTTCTTTCTTACTGTCTACTAATTTCTCATGGATAAATACATTGCAACTACAAAGGAATTGGTTGTACATATTTTGTCTTTTATATAACTAGCATGGTTTCCTGGCATTATCATAATATTTAATTCATTTTAAGATAGATAATGATGAGCATAGAAACTCAGATGTGGTCAGTTTATAGAGTTTATGTGGCGTGCTCTTGGGCCACACCCCTCCTGATAGATCTCTATGGAAGAAGTAGCAGAAAGCCTGTAAACGTTAGAGAGGTTGGTGGCTGACCATGTTTTCAGAGCACTACAGGGCACCTGAATGTATGAAGTCACTGTTGCCATGACAGCCTGTGCATGACCTGTGCAGGGCCAAGTCAAGCAAAAGTCCCCTCAGAAAGATGGGAGACAGCACCAAGTTTCACCTACATCTAAGGAGCTGTTGAGAAGGGGGCAGGCCTGCTTTTCATCCCACCCAGCTCCCCATACTGCAAGCTTTACACCCGAAATACCAGCACACAAATTGTATTCATTTAAACACTGCCTGGCCCATTAGTTCCAGCCTCTTATTGGCTAACTATCACATCTTGATTAACCCATTGCTAATAATCTGTGTAGCCCCACGAAGTGGCTTACTGGGAAGATTCTAACCTGCATCCTTCTCGGAGAGGAGAGCTATGGCGTCTGCCTCACTTCCCTTCATCCCAGCATTCTGTTCTGTCTACTCTGCCTATCTAAATCCTGCCCTATCAAAAAGCCAAGGCAGTTTCTTTATTAACCAATGAAAGTAACACATAGACAGATGACCCTACTCCATCAGGGGGGCGTCATCCTTCTAGAAGGCACAGATACTTATAGGTCAACCATGTTCCAATGGAGGGCCACATATCTATATCCGACAGCATGTAGGAAATATAAACTATACTTGATGAGTTTATTTTTTTTTTAAAGGAAGACACAAAGTTAGGATAGTGAGAGTTCTGGAAGGGTTTAATAAGACAAAAGAATATATTTCTTAAAACTCTCAATAACAACATCTTGAAACTTGTGAGCAAATGGACATAGCTAGAAAACATCATATTGAGTGAGTACGTACAGAAAGGGAATTATCATATTTACTCACTAATAAGGGGGTTTTAGACATAAAACAAAGAAAACCAACCTACAAATCACAATCCCAGAGAACTTAGACAACCATGAGGACCCTAAGGGGTCCTTAGACATACATGGATCTAATCTACATGGGAAGCAAAAAAGACAAGATCTCCTGAGTACATTTGGAGTATGGGGCCCCTGGGAGAAGACTGAAAGGGAGGGAAGAGCCAGAGAGGGGAGCAGAGAAAAATGTAGAGCTAAAAAAAAAAAACCACTCTCAATGAACTAATAACATCCAAGAATCAGTGAGCTTCACGGCCACTGAAACATTCTGTCTCCAAGAACCTTAGGTAGAAAGTAATAGAAGAACAAACCTGAAGCTGATGTTTGGCCTCCATGTGCACATACACATACATGCACACATATGAACAAATGTTCATTTCCTACACAGAGCATTTTTCTAAGAAAACATGTATACTATGACTTCAGCTGAATGTAAAGATGCAGAGTTAAGATGGCAAGTGTGGTTGTTAAGGAATTCCCAGAGCATAGCTTCAGGCACCACCCAGCAAAATCATAAGTAAACCCCATTCACAGACTTGACCTCTGCACGTGTCACTGGCCTGATGCTGGGCAGTGGAGTTGGATCTTGCTTTAAATGGAGTTGACCTCTGCTTTCCTTAACACATACATTGGTAGACATTACTGTTTATTACCACAGAAAAATGATTCTGGTAAAAAACTGAATCAAGAAATAGCCCCTCATATTTTCATAATGGTCTAATAAGAAAATAAAAATATTTAATTTGTTACAATATTTGTATCAACTTATTACCTACAGAGCAAAACCTATGTTTTCACATACAAATTTTCTGTCTCAGAAATATTGTGAAGTATATTTTTGGGGATTTGTTCCAATTTCCTTCTCTTCTTTTTTTTTTAATTCTCTGATTACTTAATATCACCAAAAGAGTACTATCGATTAATGACAATGATTTTTATTTTGTTTCACACCCATTTATAAAAGTGTGCTTAAGGACCCACGCATTCCTCATTGGAAATGAACTACACAGGAAGCTCATGTAAGGGTGCCATGTGTGTAAGGCCAGTCTAGGCAATGCAGCATGTGTCAGGCCAGCCAGGATGCATAGCAAGGCTCGACACAAGCCGACAGCATATGTAAGACAGATTGGAGTCTTAGTGGTACTGTATCTGGGTCACTAGCATTTCCTTTAATGTTTTAGTTCTGATGAATATTATTAAATTTGAATGTAACTCTTTTAACCTGAAAAATTAGATTAGAAATTTGTAAAGACAGCATGACTACAACTAACTATATTACAGCATCGAAGGAATTGTCTTTGTGGAAATTGTTATTAGGAGACTTGCAGTCCTAAATATCCAGGGCTGAATCTGGAATTCTTAGATACTCTCACTGGGCAGTGATTAAGGGATTTCTAGTATTTCTGAACTACTGCGGATAACTGAGGCAATGAACTCACTATACCAGACTGACTTGATTCTGTAACTGAACAGCTGTGATAGAAACCTTCTCCAATCCCCCACCATATTTTTTTTTATATTGAGTAAATTTTGAAGCAAAAATGAAATCTCACATTGAAATCTGCCTGGGCAGTTTTTGATGGAGATTCTTCAGCCACTCATAGAACTGAATTTCCACTGAGCTTAGTGCATATCCCCAAGTATGTTTTGGGGTCTCTCATGACAATAAACGAGACCAGTTCCAGTTTTAGGAAACAGATTGTGTTGTGTGCTAATCAAAGCACACAGGATGAGTTGTGCAAACTTTAATGCCAGCACACCGCATAATGTGCAGATGAGCTGGTGTTTGTAGACTGTTTCCCACTGCATTTGCTGCATGCTACAGCAAATTCTCACCACTACTCCACAGTCTTTGTTTCTGACCATATTTATCGAGATCACAAAGGAAACTCTTAAGATATTGCTTTCCAAGTGATTTTTTTTTTGCTCTTTGTCTGTACATTTGGGTTGCTGGATCTTTGAACTTAATGCGAAGCACATTTTCAGGCTTGCCTATCTTAACTGAAGTGTTTACAAATACCTAAATTAGAAGAGCTAAAGGCAGCCTGATCTGATTTCTGAATGGTCATGGGGCCATGGCTTAATTGACTGGTCTGACTTTTTAGTTACTTTTATTTCCCTTGCCAAACATTTTACAAGACATGCTAATGAGAAATGAAATGGCCATAAGGCCAAGAGCCAGAGGAAATCAGTGATAAGCAGAGAGCTGAGTGGTATCCAAATGCAGGGACCAGCCAAATGAAGCAGTGTTGTTGATTCCTATTGAAGCATATACTCAACTTTGGTAGCATATCATTCTCCTCCAAATTGCATAATAAATGAGCACAGACTCGGATAATGATCAGACGTTGAATGAGCAGGCTTTCTTTTCATTCACTTCTCAATCATTCATTTATTTTACTACAGGACAGGGCTGAAAAAAATGTCTTAAGAGACATCACAGTTTCTAAGGCACATCACAGTTTCTAAGGCACAAGTAAATCTTGCATTTCTTCTTGAAAATTGTCAAACTAAATTGTAGCTAGGATTTGATAAAAGCAACAATAAATAATAAAGGTTTTGAGTAAAGTGTTCTTTAGATTTCACTAGGTCAAGGAGGTACATTTATGTGACACCTGAAGACTGTAAATAAATCAACACTTTAATGAAAATAAGCCAGTATAACATTTGAAATAATATACATGAAAATTTTTATATCATTTAAATAGTTGAATATTTGATTAAGTAAAATTATTAAGCTATATTAAAACTATAAGAACTATAACAGTAACATACAGGGAACTGATTCATGGTTCAGTGTTGATATTCACCAATAAAAGGAAAGTGTACAGGAATGAAGATAGTTTGTAGTATCAAAATGGCCACCTAGCTAAGAGTGTAGCTTATTTGATAGACTGCTTCCCAGCATTCAAGAAACCAAGGGTCTAGCACTGGACCACCTGAGTGTGGAAGATGTGTATGTGAGGACCACTCAGCAGATGGAAGGAGGAGATTTCCAAAGTTCACTGCCAGTCTATGCTCCACAGTGAGTTCAAGACTAAATTATATGAGAGCCTGTTTTAAAATTAAAAAAAATAAGATAACTAAAACCATGAGGAAGAAAAAAATAAAACTGGCTTAATGCTGTTATAATTATCAAAATTAATAAAAATAAAGAAAAACATATCAGAGAAAGCAGAATTAAAAATTAACTAGTTAATAATTAATCAACATATCCCCACATCAGAGAAGATGCTTAGAAGGGAAACTCATGATTGCATCATGCAATTAGATGAACATTGGTCAAAGCCTGTTTTATGTTCATGGACATTCAATATTTTTTACTTCTGACCTAACTCAGATCCTCTCAACTTGGTCATATTATGTTATGAGAAATATTTTGTTATATGAAAGTGTAACTATAGGCATACTAACATTAAAAATTTGTGGGGAAGAGTAAAATAGGGAGATTCATGTGAGTCTGATGAACAGACTACTGCTCCATAGTATACAGACAAGAACACTAAATACCAAATCCTGAGCATCTGCAGCATGGTGATTAGTTTGAAATGCCAATCTGCCAGAGTCTAGAATCACCTGCAGAGAAGGCCTCACTGAGGAATTATCTGGATGGCCTGACCTAGGAGAGATTGTCTTCTAGATGTGGCATGACCCAGCCTAAAGTGAGTGGCCTGGTTCCTCATGTTTGGGTCCTGCCCTCTTTGTAAAGAGAGAAAGCACCTGGTATGCATACATTCAGTATCTGGTAGTTATCTGTGAAAATAACTCACCCCTGCAATGACTGCTGTCTTGACTTCTGCATAAAAAACTGTGATGTAAAACTGTGAGCAAGCATAAAACCTTTCTCCCACGTTGGCTTTTGGCAAATATTTTTTATCATAGTAACAGGAATGAAACCAAGACAATGAGGTTGAAGACAAATGTTTGTTTCGTAAAAATACCTCAGAAGCAAAAGAAAAAAGGGATGTACTTGGATGTTTTATGGCTCTTGAACACTATAATAAATAACTTAATTTAGATAAAGTAGGTTACAGGCATTTGTTCTAGAACCTGGCTTTCTGTATTTTTTATTTTATTTTGAAATATTTTTAATTGCAACTTTGTAATGTTTAGAGATCACAGAAGTCACCTGTGTGAATTAGATGTTACAAA
The DNA here is from genome assembly GCF_018167655.1 of Microtus oregoni. NCBI lineage: Eukaryota > Metazoa > Chordata > Mammalia > Rodentia > Cricetidae > Microtus > Microtus oregoni. The sequence goes on from NW_024543089.1 coordinate 25,326,731, forward strand.
GTGTATTATATAGTTGGTTCTATGGTTGAGGCCAACTAAGCATACTGATGAATATATATTTATCATTTATTTTATGTTTAGGTAAGCCAGTGATGATCGTTACAGAATACATGGAGAATGGCTCCTTGGACAGTTTCTTACGTGTGAGTAAAATATCATATGTATAAAGTTTATGTGTTTCTATGATATAGTGCATATAAATACACATATTGACAAGTAAGTTATAGAAAATATTAAACACCTTCTAATACTGTGCTAAGAATTTTGGTGTCTAAATTTCAACAAACAGTGAAATAGTCTAGGATTAATTAGTAAAGAAAAAATTGTAAAATTTCATCTTTAACTTGTAATTTCTTACATGTATGGTTTGCATTTTAGACTTCTTTTAAATGTGTAAGGTTTTTGTATTGTCCCAAATAACACCTTTAAAACTCTTTGTTACTATTTAAATATAAATATAAATAAAGGGTCCTCTGTCCATGACGCTATGACTTTATCTTTCGTAATAATTTATTTAGTTAGCTAAAGGAGTGGGATCAAGTCAATACTATTTTGAACAGAATTTAGATTGTATGATACTATACTGGGTGCTGCAACTACTAACAATTTTGAGTTAGCCGTGCATTCATTTGTCTACAAATCATGGTAGTATTATGTGCTTTTATTTAAAATGTGTAGAGTCAACAATGAAAGATCTTGACACATAAATTTCCAAAGCAATGGAATGAATTTTATCCTGTATTGTAAATGCATTTCAGAAACATGATGCCCAGTTCACAGTCATCCAGTTGGTGGGAATGCTCCGTGGGATAGCATCAGGTATGAAGTACCTTTCGGATATGGGCTATGTCCACCGGGACCTTGCTGCTCGGAACATCTTGATCAACAGCAACTTAGTGTGTAAAGTTTCTGACTTTGGACTCTCTCGGGTACTCGAAGATGACCCAGAAGCTGCTTATACGACTAGAGTGAGTAGTGGGGATTCCACCGTCTTTGTTTTCCTTATTTAAATATCTGGGCGTAGAAACAAGTAGAAACAATAACATAAAGTCATGTGTCAGTTATGTTTTTTATAGATGGAGTCATTTCTCAATAATTAAAATATTATTTATTCTGTGAAACCTGATAGTTTACATTTAACAGCCAAATAACTACTATTATTTTAAATAACTTACCTGCTCTAAAAAGCCTCTGCTCAACACAGCAAGGTCTCCACATGCCTAAATTACTGACATTTGACTACTCACTCTTTCTGACTGCACAACCTTTAACAGGCATGATTGATAAATTCTCTGGGTTCTTGCAGCACTAGGTTATTTTTAAAGCATTGACAATTAATATTCTCAATAAAGACTTTAAAAATAAAGACTATTCTTTATCCAATTATGAGGGTGTCTTTTATCCTTGCCATGTATGTTCTAAATATATGTCTCCATGTAGCAGGTTCAGTTTTATTACTGAATATATCCCTTGTACATAAATATCATTTTAGATAAGAAAAGAGTTAAACTTGTGGCTAGTAGAATGCACTTATAAGAGTGACTTCAGCTATCCAGTTCTGAAGACGAGATGGAGTTAGAAGCATGGGTAGTTAAACAATAAGAACAGTCTCTTGACGTTTCTCTACTCTCCACAAACATCAGCTAGTACAGGTTCTATAAAAACAGCATCATATATCATATTTCCAACTACACTCTTTTCCCAGGAGGAAACATATTTAGCAAAGGAAAATATTTACTTATCATCCTAAGAAATGACTTTCTTCTCCCCACTATTGCTCAGTCCTCTAAAGACCTCTTTTGTAAGCATCTGACTCTATAAACATTTAGTGGTACAGAAGGAGTTTTGTTGCTTGTTTTGTTTCTGTAACAGCTGTTATATTTAAAAAGATCTTCCAGTTTTAATAAAGCATTTCTGATAAGAGACTTATATTTGATTACCTATAGTATAACCTAGTGCCTGTGTGAGTCTCTAATTTCTCTGTGGCACATGATTATTAAATGTGAGTATCCTTGGTTCCAACTTGATTCCTGATTCTAGAATACTCAAAGGAATGACTGACCTAGTGGGAAACTGACAGGGATTTATAAATATGACCATCTGCTTTCTGGAGACTCAACTTTGTTTCTGCTCAGAATTTCATTATACGGCTTGTGACTTCATTAGGAGTAAAGACACTTGAGGACCATTTATTTTTCTTTAGTAAAAAAGGAAGAAATTGCTATATCAATATTCTCATGTGTTAATTCTGAGTAAAAATGCAAGAGGCTTTGTGTTGAAATTTCAGTGTCAGAAGATTCTCGTCAACCATAGCAGCCAAGTGGATGCATTCCCTTCCCACACATAGTTGCTCAAAGCGCTCCCGTGTTCATCCTTGTGTCCCGCTGGCACTCTCCCAAATACCCATGGGGTTCCCAGCTTCCTTCTGAAAAGCATCTGCATGTCTACAGGAATTTGGAAGTCGTTGACTTAATCTCCAATAACAAGCTTTGTTTGGTACAGTAATTTTATGATTTACTCTTAAGATGAGTATGATTATAAAGTCATTGAGCTGCTATTTTTTATGTAAACACACCAAAACAGCTGAGTTGCCATTCAAAGCAGTTGTGTGGAGAATATATGCTGACTGCAGGAGGTCTGTTAAGGAAAAATATTAGAGCGCTCCTCTTTCTGAAATTTAAAACTGGATAGGTCAAATAGCATTGATAAAATTATTTAAGGAAAAAATGGGAAAATATACTTGAATGAGGTAAAATTTATTATCACAAATAAGACGAATGCCACATAAAATATATAATATATAAAATAAAGTTTAGGAAGGTGAGCATCCAAACTGGCTAGGCTCCCACAAAGCCAGAATATGAAGTAGGATCAAAACCCAGTGCCATTGTCCTTGGCTTCTCATCAGCCCTCATTGTCCGCCATGTTCAGAGAGTCCGGTTTTATCCCATGCTTTTTCAGTCCCAGTCCAGCTGGCCTTGGTGAGCTCCCAACAGATCAGCCCCACTGTCTCAGTGGGTGGGTGCACCCCTCTAGGTCCTGATTTCCTTGCTCATGTTCTCCCTCCTTCTGTTCCTCATTTGGACCTTGGGAGCTCAGTCCAGTGCTCCAGTGTGGGTCTCTGTCTCTGTCTTCATCCATCGCCAGATAAAGGTTCTATGGCCTGGATGGAGGGGTGAGGACCTTGGACTTTCCACAGGGCAGGGAACCCTGACTGCTCTTTGGACTGGAGAGGGAGGAGGAGAGGAGTGGAGGGAGGGGGAGGGAAATGGGAGGCTGGGAGGAGGCGGAATTTTTTTTTCAATTAAAAAAAATGTCTTTAAAAAAAAATAAAGATCAAATGTAAGACTGAAAAAAATAAAATAAAGTTTATTCATTTATTTTCTAAACAAAACCAATTTTATTCAGTTTTAATGCCATATTACCTAATTGTTTTAATATTTAGTGATTATTGACTTTTTTAGAAATATTAAATTGTGTGAGGCATAAATTTTGTATAAGTCTGATGAACGCACTTTAAACATCATACATGCTTAAGAAACACTTAATATATTTTGCATTGTATCTTTAGTTTATAGTTCAGGAATTGGTATTCAGTATTTCAATGCATTGATTCTTTGCCACTGCCTTTCTGAACACTGTCGCCTTTAGGGAGAGGAAATCAAACAAAGAAATCACAAACCATATTTGATTTTATGTTGTTGGTGGAGGGTATCTGCTCCTTCCATTGTTTTCAAAAATCTCTGGGATATGCAGGAAAAAAAAGGTGTAGTACAGAAATTCTGTCAATTAATCATAAGAGGGGAGAGGTAGGGAAGGAAACAGAGAAAATGTAGAGCTCAATAAAAATCAATAAAAAAAAACCTTAGGGACCCGGAACATAGGTAATCCATAGGAGCACACGTGCGCATTCATCAGGACCTGAGTGCAAATTCCAGTAGTTATGTAAATACCTGGGCTCACATGAACATAATTTAAGTAATAAAAAATCATAAAAAATAAAATGTAAAACATTTCAAATTGAGTAGAGAATAATCTTGGTCTCTAAACATACTCTTTTCTTAGGTATATACTGATCTCTTCTTATGTTCTCAACACTGTGATGAAAAGAAGGGGTCTAATGAAGAGTCATTTGCATGTGTATGTGTGTGTGATTCTAATTTAGGATTTTAAGCAAAAGTCAACTATTTTCAGTACCCACATCCAGTTATTTCTCTTCATTTCTCACTCCTGAATTATGCAAAACTTTCAGATGTTGACACTGCACATTTTACAATATTGTTATGCAGTCTGTACCCTCTGTAAAATCCCACTTCAAATTCATGGGCTGTTGCAAGTGAAAAGGCTATAAAGTTTTAGTGTTATTATGAAAATAGTTTTAAGCGCACAGACTTCTTAAAATGCTCTCGGGATCCCTACAGATGCCTGAATGACACTTTGAAGACAATTGCTACAGGTGCTTTTAGCAGAAAAGTTACCTTAAAAACTAAATAAATATTTCAGCAGACATTCAATGATATAAATCTAAATTATGATATAGCTATACGCAATATGCTTTGTTTTAAACAGTTGTTTGAGAAGCCAAACTGCAGCCGCACTCTCCCTTCAGAAATAACAAGAAAGCCCTGGATTTTATTTGGGTGGTGTAACTGGAGCAAACAGCCCTACAAATATAAATCCCAAAAACCTTCTATATTTGAGCAACTAAGAATTCCTTCTTTTCATTTTTCATCATGTTACTTTCAAAGTATAATTATGACAGGTCCCATCTTCTTTGTTTGGGTCTGTTCTACCATATGACTATTTTAAATGAACCATGTCTGAAGACAAGAATCTAATTATAGAGGTTTTACTCTGTTCTCCATACACATGGGCAATCCATGGTATATGTACTGTGGTTTCTGCTCTCTCTCTCTCTCCCTCTCCTTCTCTCTCTTTCTCCCTCTCTCTCTCCCTCTCCTTCTCTCTCTTTCTCTCTCCCTCTCCTTCTCTCTCTTTCTCCCTCTCTCTCTCCCTCCCCCTCTCTTTCACAAAACATATATATATATATATATATATATATATGCACACTTATAAATGCATACCCACATGTATACATATACATAAATACATACATGTACACATATTCACACAGACATGCACACATATGAAAACACTAAAGAAATAAAAGAACCATGTTGCTATTGGTGAGAAGTTTGTGTCACTGAATACATTGTCAACATTTCTTTTTATATGATTTTTTCAGTATAACATCTTCATATATATGCATGTCAGCATGCTTCTATGTCAATTAACATTCTTACTATTATGTCGCAATAGAACTCACAATTCCAATATACCACCTGTGGATCTGCTGTTACATGCATGGTCCCCACTAGAGATAAAAAGTAGACTTACCTTTATGCCATGCACTCAGGCAACCTATTCTTTTCCATAATCTCAGTCATTTCAGGCATATGATAATTGCATGGATTTTTTTTTTAAGAAACTTAAGAAAACCTTTTGGCTTTCTTTTGTGTCTGTCTTCCAGTGGTGCACCATTTTCTCTTTACTGCATTCTGATGTTGCATACTGACCATAAGCAATCAAATTTCAAGCATGGTTAAAAGTATCCCACCTTTGTTCATAAAGGAGAACTTTATAGTCTGTAGATTCTAGATCTGTGACTCCACTGACTTGATTCTACCTTTAATCTGTGTCTATACTGACTTGACTGAGTGGGGATAGCTTTGTATTATATAACTTCATATTTAAAATAAATAAAAATGGTTTTGTATTGTCCATTTAAATAATAAAAACTAATCTTCATTCTTGAAGGATTCTCAAATAAAAAACATTGGCATCAAAAGTTACAGGTGCAAAACATATTATATAGATATTTAATTTACTCACGATTAAAAAATGTAAGAACAAAATAGCTAATCAATATTTTATGTATGCTAACAATAAGCTTTATATCTAAGTAAATAAAACAAATGCCAAATTACTTCCCATTCTCTTATATTGGGCATGTCAATACCTGTATGAAGCTTCACAAAATCAATCTTCTTACTCATACAAAGTCTAAATGATTTGTTGATTTTAGTAATCAATGTTGTAATAAAAACTGATAAGTCTCCTTGTAGATTTTCAGCATTTACTTTAGACAGATGGCTACCATGATCATTTCAGCCTGGGAAAAGCAAAGCTCTCTGTATTTATGTGAGGGAAAATCAAGGCAGTAGTTTTGAAGTGGGACATTGATTAAGGAAGCTTTATGTAAATGTGTTTAAATATATTATCCATGGTCCTGGAGAGATTATTTTTCTATGAAATGTATGATTCACTGATTCACAGATTTGTGCAGTAAATTTGTGATTACTGTGTTGCAGACACAGTCCTGGAGACTAAGAATCTTGAAGTAAGCAGAGCCAAGATCTGAACTCATGAATGTGCACTCACTGTAACCCAAATCAGGGGAAAATTCAAGCTGAAGCAGGAGAAGTTACATGAATGCAAGAGCTCATTGGTGATCTATCTTTAACCCCTTTTCTTGCAGAGGGGCCAAGTGTTACTCTATAGGCCCACCATGCCTAAAATGCACTATGTATCTCTATATTATTTCCTTTTCCTAATGAGATCCATTCCCTCTAGTCCTCTATACCTACCCATTATGGTTTTATAGACTGTAGCTTGGCAAACATTCATTTTACAGCTAAGATCCACATGTAAGCAAATACATACCGTATTTATTTTTCTGGATTTGTCTTACCCCAGTCAGAATGATTTTTTTCTAATTCCATCCATTTGCATGAAAATTTCATGATGTCATTTTTTTAACAGCTGAGTAACACTCCCTGGTGTAAATATACCATTCTTTATCCATTCTTCTGTTGAAGGACACCTGGATTGTTTCCAGGGTCTGGCTATTTTGAGAAGGGCAGCAATGAACAAGGTTGAACAAGTGTCCATGTAGTAGGATAACGCATCCTTAGGGTATGTGCCTGAGTGTGGTATTGCAGGATCTTGAGTAAGATCAATTCCTGTCTTACTGCGGAACACAACACTGATTTCCATAGTGGCCTTATGAGTTTGCACCCATTAAGCAATGGATAAGTCTTCCTCTTAATCCACATATACACAAACATGAAATGTCACTTGTTATGTTGATCTTGGACAAATGAAGTCTTGATTTTGCCTGAGGCTATGGATGCTGAACATTTCTATTAAGTGTTTCTCAGCTATGGAGTTTCCTGTTGTATGAATTCTCTATTAATACCCACACTTCATGTTTAATTAAGTTATTTGCCTTCTCAATATCTAGTTTTTTAAATTTATTGTGTATATCCAAAATAATCCTATGTTGGATGTGTAGTTGATAAAAATCTCTTCCCATTCTATAGTCTACCAATGTGTCTGAATAACAGTGTGCTTTGCCATGAAGAAGCTATTCACTTTCATGAGGTTCTATTCATTAAACGTTGATCACAATATCTGTGCTAACAGGGTTCTGTTCAGAAAGTCTTTTACTGTACCAATGTGTTGAAGGTCATTTCCTAATTTCTCTTTTGTCAGGTTCAGTGTATCAGGTTTTATGTCGATGTCTTTGATTCATTTGGAGTTTAGTTTTATGTGGGATGATAAGTATGGATCTTTTTCAATCTTTCTATATGCAGTCTTCCAGATTGACAAGCCTGTTTAGATCTGTACCCCATTTTTAATTGGGTTATTCATTTGCTTATGTCTAGGTTATTGAATTCTTTATAAATTTTGGACATTAGCCCCAATCAGATATGTAGTAAACAACTGAACTGTCATTTTTACCTCCTGGGAAAGGAAAAGTCCGTTTTTACTAACAGATTGACACTGGGTATCTTGACTACAGGACAGACTTCATGTTCAAGGGCAATTGACCAAAATATATTGGAGTTTCTTTTATGTGCTTTTATTTGGCTACAGTTTGTTGCTCTGCTTTGTTCTTCTTTTTGGATGTTATTTAATTTTTCTTGGTTTTTGGAGGATTTTTTGTTGAATTGGATTGGGGCTTTTTTTTTTTGAGAAAGAACTTAAAGTACATTTGATAGGAAGTGGACAAGATCTGGAAGGACTGGGGAAGGGAAACCATATAATCAAAATATATTTAAATTTAAAAATTGTTTTAAATAAAAAATGTATATATTAATAGATAGATAGATAGATAGATAGATAGATAGATAGTCTAGAATGTAAAATTAACAGAATTTTGGAATGAATTGAAGCCACATTAGGTCATATTTTATCTTATTCTTCGGGTTTTATTTTGTTTTACAGGTGCTCTTTTCCCATCACATTACCTAACTTTTATATTGTATTGTGAACATCTGGAGGGATCATAAACATTGTTTACTTGTGTTTCGGTTTTTGCATCCCCAGAATTACTTAAATATGAATATTGTTCTGTCTATTAATAAATATTTAATCCTTTTCCATAATGTTGAAAAATCTCAAGTTCAAGGGTGGGCTTCTGCTTCTTTAGAACCATCTGTCTCTGATCTCTCATGGCAACCAACATCTGTTGAAACTGTTTGCTCAGTGGTCCTTAGGTTGGAGCTACTTAGGACCAGAATAAATGCCTCCCCTGGGATGTGCTCCCCTTGAATTGTGCCTGTTGGCTACTACAGTGAGTGGAGCTGAGTCCCTGATAACAGATAGATGCTAAGACTTTCAGCAAAATGATTTATCTCTGTAGTTCTTTTTAAACCTGAGAGGCTAATATTTGTCTACAAGTTCAATACTCAATCATTCTGGGTTGAATCAGATTAACCCCTTGAGTACTTTGTCATTTGAAGTACAATCTAATAAAGTTCATGAGCAAAGATAAGAAATGAGAATCCTCGGGAGTGTTAAAAAAACAAACAGGGGATTATTTTCACAAACAATTGTAAGTCTTTTTTAAAAGTGGATATTGAATAGTGTACTTTACCACCCAGATATTTAAGCCATTGTGCTTATCTTTAGAAGTCAAGGCAGTGGCCATCCATGTGCAGCAAATGAACTGCCATCAAATGAACTCAGGAGGAAAAAGATAATACTAGTTACAATTATTTGTTCAAGAGTCTTACGCAATCAAATGAGCTCAGGAGGAAAAAGATAATACTAGTTACAATTTGTTCAAGAGTCTTACCCAATCAAATGAGCTCAGGAGGAAAAAGATAATAATAGTTACAATTTGTTCAAGAGTCTTACGCAGTGGTTCTCAACGTATGAGTCATGACTCCTCTGTTGTAAAATGATCATAACAGTAGCAAAATTATAGTTATGAAGTAGCAATGAAATGATTTTATGGTTGGGAGTCAAGGCAACATGAAGAACTGTATTAAAGCATTGCAACATTAGAAAAGCAGAGAACCCGGATATTATGAAAACTATCAAATTTAAACATGATATCCTAAAATTCTGACATATAGAATTTTGTAAGAACAGTTCACTACTTTATTTTAGAGGCGTGAAAGAGTTTCAAACTCCTGTAACTAATAGTGGATTGGAAGATCACAGCTCAGCACTGTTTCCTTGAACCCCTACCATGTGTATTTAAAACTTTTTCTTCACTGGTAGGTGGTGGCACAAGCCTTTAATCTCAGTACTGTGGAGGCAGAGGTAGGTGGATCTCTGTAACTTCAAAGCCAGCCTGGTCTACACAGCAAGTTCCAAGACAGCTAAGGCTGTAACTCAAAGAAACTCTGTCTCAACAAAATAAAGAAAACACATATACACAGTAAATAAAAAATAAAACTTCATTCATCTCCTTTAATTCTCTAAATTGTATAGAAATAACACAAGATACATGTTCAAGGAGATATAGAGTTTAGTATGAAAGTAATCTCTCTTAAAGAGCTCAAAAGAATTATCACTGTAAATGTTGGCCCCTTCTTGCTGTTCACGTATGTTTAGCACAGAAATTGAAAGCTGAAGACCTAAGGTTTATAAAATGGTCAAGCTGTTAGGCTGTTAGAGAGGTGAACAGAAATATAGTTAAATTTTATTTCTCCCATGGCCCTTGGCTTATACATAGCAAAATAACTTCAGAAATGTCAAGCAACTTGGCAAAATTAAACAGGAGGATCAAAACAGGTCCCAGAAAATAACACTATTACTTCCACTAAAATTAAGTATTCAAGTGGGACAAATAACCAAATACTCCTGGCACCTCCAATTCTTCAAGCTTCACGTTGACAGATGTTGCTTAGAAATGACTAGGTTTGATGCTTCAAAAATAGGAAGCAAGCATTAGCTTTAAGTTCTGCTGAGTTTGAGCTGGATGTTCCTCTGAAGTTGAGGTTTTAGATATAGCCCATATGCTGTGATTCTTGGATTGCTCCAATCAACTGTGAACTTTCCTCAGAAGCATAAATATCTAAGGAGTTTAAGTGTGGATAGAAAAGACAGTCAAATAAATGCTTTGCTTAAAAACCTATTAAAATATGGGAAAATGCACCATCATAAATTATTTGTATAACTGATTGTACTTTTAAAATATTCTCAAAAATGGGTGGTAATTTACCAAGAAGATGTAAATTATGAAATGAATTCCAAGTTAAAAGTACATCAATAAAGATGCAATAAAACTATTCTGCTATCTCGAATCACATGGACCAAATAAGGACAGCACACTGTCTCATCAAATCCAACTTTTTGTATACTTCATTGAAACCTGTGTTTGACAGATATTAAAAAAACTAGTTACACACATTTAATATATTTATTAATAAACTTTCAATAAATTGTAAAGCAAAATAGAAACCTTAAAAAATCGGGGATGAACTGCTGAGATGGGTGATAAGGAAGGAAGAAGTTTTGTTTTCAACATCATAAGCAGAATATTGTATTAGTTTGGGAATTAATTTTTTGTAAGAAATATAACTCTCTTTTGTACATTCATTTCAACCCTGCAGTTACTCAGTGTAAAGATAGACACTGTTGTAAATTATGACCACGTTAAACCTTCTGAGCCACACTTGGCTTTAGCCACATTTCTTCTCGATTTTTCTTTGCCTTTGGAATTCAGGCATCACAGACGAGGAAACTCAGCTCTCAAAAGTCAGTGCTTCTACTGAAATGCAAAGCACTAGCAAGTTATACCTAGGAGGAAAATGATGATTAAACTATTAGATTCATTTAAGATTGACTGAAAATAGAAAAAAATCTCCCCTAATATATGAGAATAGGAGAAGGTAAGGAGAGGAGGAAAAAAAAAATGAGAGAATGATTTAAATTAAGCTAAATTCCAGAAAGGGTATTGCAATTTAATCAAAATCTAGGTATTAAATTAGCTCTTGTAAATTGGGTTCTTGATTTTCATAATGAAGTTAAATCCAAGGACAAGAACAAAAGTATCTACAGACTGAACGAGTGTCTGAAACAGGGAGCCCAAGTGTAACCAGTTCATATAAAGCCTTAGTCCTGGGGTTCAGCTGGCTCTTCTTTAGCTCCTCAAGGATTATTGTGCATCACCGGAAGCAGCAGCTCCCACACAGGGATGATGATCATCCCCAGCAGATATTTACTCCTGTCTGCAGCTACGTTTGGGTTTCATAATTCGGGATCACTAATATCATCCACACACAAAAGGAATAAAGAATCTCAGGATGCAGAGTCATGGCCCCTGGAATAATGTAATCTGAAATGGCAAGAGCGACCTTTCAGAGAACCTGGGTCTAGGGTTACCCCACACGTGTAAGGAATCGGAGTGAGAAAACAGCCACGATCTCTAGTGCCACCACGTACAGGTGCATCAGGGAATGCAGGAAGAAACAAAAGCAGTTTGGGTACATAATGGAACATTCTTCTCTGAAAATAATCGAATGCTACCATTTGTATTGATATTGGTGAGCCTGGGGAATGGTATGCTAAGTGGTTCATGTGTATTCTAATACAGAATGATGTTTACCAAAAAGGGATGGAGAGTGTAAGGTAGAGGAATGAAGGCAAATGTTTGACCAATAGGTGCTTGGCTGCAGATAGACAAAACAAAGTTCTGCCTGGGTGAGTGTAGACAATGATAATATGCTATATACTTTAAAATGCTGGAAGGAGGGTCTAATCACAGAAAGAAGTGGGGCGAAGGTATCTTAAGAAAAAGACGACAGTGTGAATTTAAGGCAGCGTGAACTTAGGACAAAGGGGATTCAACTAAGATAAGCAAGCTTTTCTTGAATTCCTGATCTCTTGCCAGAACAATGAATCTAAATATAAGCAACAAGTCTGTGTGGTCGGTACAGACCCACATGTGCTGTGCTCATAACCTTTGTTTTATTGCATATTTAGCTTTCATGGGCTTGTGACTTCCAATTATAGTTTGAAAACACCATGTTTTATTTTATTTATGTCAATGGACATTTTACTAGTTCATTATACTAGTTCTACATTTTTTTTTGTACTGGTGATGAACTAAAGGATTTTGAATCTACAAGGTTGAAACTGAAAAATTTGTAATGACTCACTCAGTTTTCCTTTTAGTTCCACAGTCATTTTATTTGTTTTAGTCCTCTTCTGCAGTTTGTGTTTTTAATTAAATATGTTTAGTGTCAAGTTCTCTATTCATTTAAAGGCAGAGTGACTTGATACTGCCCGCATGGAAATGGGGAAAATTAAAAACTTTTTAGTCTGGTTTAATTAGCAATGACAGCAAAAACTGCTAAATTTCAGTATATCTTTGTAGATAATAGTGAGCTTTTCATGACTTCCTCACCTAAAGAATTTGTGTAGCATTAAAAGTGTGTTAACTAAAAGTTGATAGAATGACAGGAAGGAGGGGAATCACTCTGTTAAGGATCACACACATTATCTTTTGTAGATGTATAATACAAACCTTCTGACAATGATGAAAACTATAACTTAAAAGCCTCCAACATATATTTTTTTTCTGAATCAATATTTCTTAGTAAATTAATAAAGGTTTATTTGTAATACCTTTCAACTCTAAGAGGGTGACTTAAGTTGTAAATACAAATAACTTATAATTTCTTTCAGAATTTCACTATTCTTTGATATGTTTAGGGGTAAATGTTGTTCTCAAGATGTTTTCTGATCAGAGCTTAGAAAGTCCCCCCTGAATCTACCACTCTCTGATGAAGTATTAGCTGCTGATGGCTTCTGGGATAAGAGTAGGTACTATACTTAGCTGTGTGCAAAATAAATTGCCCTCCAGGCTTACATGCACAGTTCCAAACCTCATGGTCATAAATATCATCTTTGCTAAACTTAGTAGGTCTCAAAAGAAAAGAGATATAGATATTTGAAAAGGTGTTATAGGGAGAAGGAAGGTTAGTAAGGTTGGGAAGGGTATTGGAGAGAATAGGGCTTCCTGTAACCATACATCACTTTATATATGCAGGAAATTGTCAAAGAAAATAAGTAAACAAATACAGATAAAATATGGAAAAAATAGATAATTAAGATATTTTAGCAGAACTCTATATTCTCCTTCAGAACAGATGCACTGAAAATTATGTCTGATATTAGAGTATATTATGTCCATCATATGTTATATTACTTATTCATTGTACATGTTATTTTTATGCCCCAAGGGAGGGAAGATACCAATACGATGGACATCACCAGAAGCAATTGCTTACCGCAAGTTCACATCCGCTAGCGATGTGTGGAGTTATGGGATTGTTCTCTGGGAAGTTATGTCGTATGGAGAAAGACCATATTGGGAGATGTCCAATCAAGATGTAAGTATGAGCTTGTAGTTTATGAATTATGAGTTGAGATCAAAACTTCAAGCTGTGCAAGGAAGTGGAGCATAATGAAACCAGGTGGTAGCTACTTGGTGACATAGAAGTTGAATATTTAGTTAAAAAAATATCTTGTATCTTACAAGGGTTTTAATTGAGCTGTTTTTACAGCTTTATTTTGCTCCCTCAAGCAGGGATTTAAAAATGGGACAAATAGAATATTTATAACAATAATGTAGCAAAATTATATGTATGTGTGTATGTGTGTGTTCATGTGTGCATGCAAGAACAATATTTTTGCTGGATATTTTTCTACCTAACATTATTAAGACTATGCATGCCATCATTTCTTGACTAAATTTTTACAACTGCTCCAGTATTTGCTTACTTAAATTTAGTATCCAAAGAGACAAAATTAATAATCACTACCATGTTGTTTCTAATAATACTCTAGGCCTGCACATGAACTTAATCATAGAAACTGAGTCAGGCTAGAGGAAAAAATCTTTAGCATTCTGTTAGAACTACAGAATGAGCGTTTTTTTTTTTACTAAAGTAGAATCATGTTTGCATTTTTTGCATGTTGCTACTGTTTAAAAAAAGATACTATTAGCACATGGGATTAGCATATTTCTTTATGCTTACCAGGAATTTTGTGCATGAACCCAAATATACAAGAAAGCAAATTGAGATGATGCTATCCAATTTCAAGTCACTGCTTATGAGATTGCCTCTTCTGTATGTTGATATATCAATAATACTCTGTTTTCTCACATGTGCTTAGTATTTAAAATACAGCAATTATGGTAGAATCACATTAAGTTTTCCATGTATTTTCTTCAAATTGATGTTATATTAGAGCATCTAGAAGCATGGTACCTGGACCCACAACTTTAGCCTGGCCTAGGAACTTGTTAGGAATAAAAATTCTCGGGATTTACCCCCTAAGTGGATGATTCAGTAATTCATTGAGAGGAAAGTATTTTGCACATTAAGAACTTCTCCAGATGTTTCTGATTTACAATAAACTTTTAAAATTGCTGCGTTATATATTTAAAAACAGTAATGCATAGCCCACAGTAGTGTACAAAAGAGATCTTCTCTGGGTCACAAAGTTCTGAACTGTGGTATGATTGGAATCTGATTTATTTTGCATGAATCTTCACAAGACTATATATATATATATATATATATATATATATATATATATATATAATAAAAATAATCATTTTATAGCAACCAAATTCCAGTACTATGGAACATTTATTTTTACCTTGGTTTTCAAAAGACCTTTACACACACTACTTTCCATTTAATCTTCCTGTCTAAAATATTTTCAGGCATGGATAATCTGTTATGGATACAACTAGCTCTTGTCTTCATTGGACATTTTTAAAAACTATCTTATCGAACTTTAAAATATTCCTACGAGTGTGAATGAAAAACTCCAATGAGTCTCTTGTCTCTGACCCTGGAAACTTCTCCTCCCGTAGGTAATTAAAGCAGTGGATGAGGGCTACCGCCTCCCGCCTCCCATGGACTGTCCAGCTGCCTTGTATCAGCTGATGCTGGACTGCTGGCAGAAAGACAGGAACAACAGGCCCAAGTTTGAGCAGATTGTCAGCATTTTGGACAAGCTCATCCGGAATCCAGGCAGCCTGAAGATCATCACCAGTGCAGCAGCAAGGTGACACATTGGCTGTGCATGCTACTCTCTTTTCACAACACATGATTCCCACCCCCCTCCAACCGGATTCTAAGAAAGTGTGGTTCTCAGAACTGGAGTGGAAGAACTCTCCTGTGATTTTGGAATAATAATGGAAGTATTAGTATGATTTTTAGCTAGAAGTGTCCCTATCTTCAAGCTTAAGTCTGGGAAATATGAAAGCTGAACACATAGTTTATTTTACTATTCACCATTTAAGGGAAAGGGGGATAAGTTACTTGCTTAAAGCTATATTCCAGTAGTTGAGAACATTCTGATGGTGTATATCAGTAAATCCAGCCTTTGAGAGGTGGAGGAATCCACAGTCATTCTCAAACACATAATGAGAGCAAATCAGACTGAGTTACAAGAGACCCTTACAAAACAAAGAATAAAAACAAGAGAAAAACACAAATTAAACCAAAAGATCCAGCAGTTTGTGAATGTGTGATTAGTATGTGTGTGTAAATATGTGTATAAGTGACGTTCTGATAATTATGAATTTTGACCAGATTTTATGTAAACACTGGATGTAATATTTTAAAAAATAAAATGAAAAGAATGTCCCTAAATCTAGAATGAAGAAAATACTAAAATTTAAAATACAAGAACTGATTATAGCATTTTAGAAAATGAGGGTCCATACATAGATGATAGATAGATAGATTGATAGATAGATAGATAGATAGATAGATAGATGATAGATTGTGTGTTAATTTTTTCTTGAATATATTCAAGTTCTGTAATGTGCTTTTATAGACATGTGTTGTAAAATGATTAGCATAATCAAACTAAGTAGTGCTTCATCATTTTACGTATTTAACTTTTATATCAATTAACTTTACAATGAGACATCTTAAAATCTTTCTAGACCCATATCCTAACACTTATGAATTATTTTTACAGTCATCATGTTGTACATTAAGAGTCACAACCTTTTTAACTTAAAATACAAATGTGTTTCTTGTAATTACAATCTTCTAATTTGTCTCAACTCTCATTCTGGGTGAACTCTATACTCTCTGTCTCTGTGTGGGACCAATTTTAGATTCAATTTGCAATTTCATACCACAGTTATTTATTCATCTGTGGATTATTTCACTTAAAATAACTCCCTCTAGATTCATTCACATTGTTATAAATACTAAATATGTTGATATATAGTGAGAACATGAATGTTATTACTGAATATATTGACACATAGTAAGAACATGCATGTTTTCGTAGTCATTTATTGCTGGTGTTTGTGTTATTTTACCTCATTGCTTTTGCTGCAATAGGGAAAATATATTTTAAGTTAATTAACTTATTCCTCTTGCTATCCACCAATAATTGGATTATATTTTGGCTCTACTTTTAATTTTTTGAGGAAATTCCATGTTATATGAATTTAGATTCCCAACAATATTACTTTTATTCACATTAATTATAACTCTTAAAGTCTAATGTGTTTTTAATCATGTCCACCTTTCCCAATGTGAGGTGATTTTGTAGTGATTTTTATTTGCATGCCCCAAAAATAGGTGAATGGTTTACACATAATTACAATTTTTTGGTCCCTTTGTGTGACAAGAATGTATTAAGTCTTTTGTCTATCTTTTATGAAGTCATTCATGGTGTTTTTATTGTTAGCATGTGACTTCTTATACATTGCGATTATTAACCTACTATTAGATATATGGTATGTAGAGTTTTCTCTATTCTGTAGATCTATTATGGTATTTTTGAATGATTTCACTGCTGTGCAGAATTTTTTTTAGTTTGTTGTAATCATACTTATTTTCTTTTCATTAGTTGGTTTTGCTTTGGTGGCCATATCCAAAAACTACTTCCAAGACCAATATAATAGTGTTTTTTTTTAATCTGTTTTTTTTCTTTAATTTCTTCTTTTCTTTTTTTGTTTTCTTTCTCTCTCTCTCTCTCTCTTTTTTTTTTTTTTTTTTTGGTTTTTTGAGACAAGGTTTCTCTATAACTTTGGAACCTATCCTGGAACTAGCTCATGTAGACCAGGCTGGCCTCAAACTCACAGAGCTCTGCCTGCCTCTGCCTCCCTAGTGCTGGGATTAAAGGTTTGTGCCACCACTGCCTGGCTTTAATCTGTATTTTCTTATAAGTGTTTTATAGTCCAGAACTTATGATTCAATCTTTAAACCACTTTGAATTGGTATAGTGAGCATACATGATCAAGATTTATATGAAATTTTAACAAAAGAAGGGAAATCTAAATCATGCTTTTAATGTCGTTGCGTGAGAATGATAGTTTATTAGTTTCATTTGACATTTAACAGTTACTACACTTGAATTTATTAATGTACTTTTAGAAGAAATTTTCTCATAATTTATTCAAACAAAATTCACCTATGTCCCAAACTTGACAAGAAGTGAAATAACGCAGACTTTGTGAAAATCTACCTGACAGTTTGACAACTGGCTGGCTTCTAGGCCTGTCCTTGCCAGAGCATATGGTCCTCATTTTACACCTTGAAGCTATTTCTTTTGATCTTTGCTCAGTGGTAAACTGTAGCAGGGAAAAACAACCCTTCAGCCCTCTTCATCTCGTGAGGAGGCATTCAAACCTTCCACTGGATGGTCTTACCACACTAAAGATGAATGATGCTATAGGATATAGGACTATTTAACCCCAGTTCTGTGGATGAAAATAGTCTTACATCAGATTATAGAATGTCAGGAGACACAGAAGTAAGTATCCAACCTTTAATACTTAAAGTTTAGACTTTCTGAATCGTTTTATCTAGTATGCAATTTTTTGCTACTACAGCATTAAATACCCAAATAATTTCTAGAAATTTAGACACAAAGCATTTAGTTCTGGGGAAAAAATAGATATTTTTTTCTATAAAATGACATTGGTTTTAGTTCATCAAATGTAAAACTGGCAACTCTACTTATAGTTATAAAGGTATTTGTCTTGGGAGGCCAGCCCATGCAAAGTCACTGTCAGGCTTATTCATTGCCACTCAAGGATTTCAATACTTTTCCTTCCTCTAAAAATAAAAATGAGTTCCCACTGTTTGACAGTAATAGTGTTTTTTTTAATTGATTGAACTTGTTTCCTTCCTTAATTTTCAAACAGTGTTCTTAAAATAGTCATGATTGAAATTTTTAAAGATGAGTATGTACTTTGGAGATCCTTGGTGGCAAAATGAAATTTACTGCCACTTGTTCTTATCCACTTTGTTGTTTCTAGTCATTTTTGAAGGAAGTGTTCCTTGGACCATCATGAGCAAATTCTACTGTTTTCTTACTTTCTGCTTCTGTCTCCTCTTTATATATCTAAAATTTTCATTTCTGTGTGATCTTTGCAATAGAAATATACTTATGACATTTCTCACATTTTGCAGTGACAGGCATCACCAAAAGAATTTATAAAGTGTATCTGACCCTAAATCTTTAAGAAAGAACTCTAGAATCCACTTGCTTCATAAAACTCTGGTGACTGCTTTTTCTCGACAGGTAAATTTAAGATGTTGCGTTCAGTATCACCTGTATGGGCAGATATCTTGGATCACTACAGTCCTATTTTTCTAACATTCCTCAAACCAAAACTTCCCAAAGAGTAGTTTCAAGATATTTCTAATATGTGTTCTGAAACATTCATATTTCTCTGTCCTCCAATTGGCAGATTTGTTCTACTGTTTGTTTAGGGAGTTGAGGTAAGATTTTGGCATGCCATCGTTGCAACATCCATTGCTGTAAACTAGTCTACTGCATTGACTGCCTTACTAAGCTCCTCTTCTCTTTTTCCCTGGACCAAGCAGCTGTCCACATAGCACTGAGATCGTCTTATACAAACAAGTATAATTTTAACCATTTTATAGCCAATTTGATATTATCTTTATAACACCAAGGAATTGGTAGACTTTTTGGCGGCTTTAAAAAGCCTTGCTTTCCCAGTGACACTTTTCATTTATTCACTAATTTCTGTGGAAGACTATGATAAGCCCACCTTTATATAATAAAAACTAAGTTGTCCCTAAAAATGAGGAAGCCGGTGGTCCTGATCATGTTCACAATTGTGCTACAGAAGATGTACAATATGCAATAGGCAGTAAGACTATAGGATGAAAGAAATAGGTTGTTATATGGAGATTAAACCCTCTGAAGAGCTTGGGTTTGATCTATTGTCTGCAGGGTAATAATGACTTAGCTGTTAAAAGAGTCAATAGCCCCTCTCACATACACACCCATACACAGAGTATTAGAGGCAATAAGTGAATTGAAGATAAGTGAACTAAAGATACCTTAAGATGAGAAGTGATTTAAAGGTACTGGGAAGTGAGTGGGAGATAGGTAATATTACTGAATAGCAGTGGAAAAAGAATTGTTTTATCATAGCCTCAAGATGCAAACGGAAGCCAGAGTGCTTAAGACTATGAGATAATCACAAAGATTTTGAGATTTGTTTTCAAGTGCATAAGGAATCTATTAGAACATCTGAAGCTGAGAAGTTACATGAGTTGATTTATGCAGCATTTCTTAGGGGTCCATTTTATCCAGTGGCTCCTTTCACTTTAGCAACACAGCAGCCTGCGGGGCACTTCCAGTTCCTTCAGCACACTGAGCATCTCAGAAAGCAGAAGCTCCTGCTTTCACCCATCCCAGATTTTCCTTTGTGTCTTTTTGTCCTCATAGAGTCAGCTAGTGCACCATGTATTTATTGACAGAGTTTTCAGGTAATATAATTAATATTCAATGCCCTTATTCCTTTACAGAATGAAATATGATAGTGAGCATATTCTTCAATCTGGATTTTCTGTGTGAATTTTTAAAAGTAACACTTCATTTGCACTGGTTCACAGCAGAATCTTTCTATTATGTGTATCTTTGTGAACATCACTTTCTCAAGAGTCCATGACTAGAGAAGACTATAAAGTAGATGGTCCGGATGCCCCTAGGACCACTACACATCACAAGGAGTAATGAGATGGGATGCTATATTAAATTTAAAATATATTAATTTATATTTATGTACACTTATATTTGTAGTTATAATAATATTATATTTCTAGTATACTCCTTTTCAAGTTATCTGCTTTCTTAAATGTAAATGGGAAAGGATGCATGTGAAGTTTGTGTGCTGGCGGCACAGCAGTATGAAGTTACACAGTTGCAGTTGAAAAGCATCTTTCATACAACGTTTTCCTAAGTTTCCTGTTAATTGTATAGGTAGAGTCTAGTCTGCGACCTCTACTCCCAACTTACATTTAATTATGATGGGAAAAGCATGGAGGGGAAGGTGATAGCTAAGCTCAGTTTAAAGTATCCTTAATAGGGACATGAAATAGCAGCCATAGATGTATAATTAATAGGTGAAGTCTCAAATTGATGGCATTCATAACCAATATATCTTTTTTCATTCTTCCTAGCATTTTTAATTTCTGAAAAAGTGCTTTGCCGTGGATTGCCATGAGACTTTATAGAGGGGATATGAGGTCCTAATAGATTGACAGTGAGCTATCCTAATCCCAGTTTGCAAGTCTATAATTCTCAGCTCCTTGCAACTTCCAAATTGCTTTGGGATTCAGAGGTCATGGTGAAACCACTAAACAGCTCAGCTAAAATGTACAAGTAACCACGTTAAGTTCTACAAGTGCCACAGCATTCACTCACTGAAATGGACAAACGACTCTGTTGAATATAACTGTGTGTGGTTGAACCTGGGAAGATTTTAGGTAGCTTATGTGGGTGCTGTGCAATCACTCAATCCCAGGAGGTGTCAATCCTACAAAGAAATGAGAGATAAACATCCATGGCTATGCAAACTCATAACAGACTTCAGTTACTCTTACCCAGAAAGAAAGCTTTCCTGCAGAGCTTTGGGAAATAGTACCTACTATAACTCAGAGACATGTTAAGTGTAATACAAAGAATTGGTAAATAGTGGACAATACATTGCCCTAAGTGGAATGGTAAGAATCATAAAACTGAGGGTGCAGAAAAACTTGGGCTTCAGCAATGGAAGTTTGCTGCATTCCTTTCTCAAAATTACTCTGGTTCCTTTAAAGCAGTTGTTCTCAACCTGTAGGTTGTGACGCCTTTGGAGTTGGATGTTAGATATTTCAGATATTTACATTACGATTCCTAACAGTACCAAAATTACATGAAGCAGCAATGAAAGGGAGGGTCACACCATTAGGAAGGCTGAGAACCACTGTGGTTTTAGAGTGATAAATCTGAAATTGTAAGAGGCCTGTTGATACAAAGATGAGGAATAGGACAGAAAATGTAAAATGATACCATTGAGATATTTAGAAGAAAAACACAATTATAATTTTCATCTTTGGAAAGGAAGCAGAAGTCCTTCTCCTTTGCTTTAAGATTCAGAGATATCTTTATGGAAATGATCATGATGGAAATGCCATTGAAGAAAAAATGGTTCCAAAAGGACAGGTACTGGAAGTAGAAGTGGATTATCACTTCTATCTTGTTTTTTTACTCAAAGTCTTAGTGGTTCTCAACCCTTTGAATGCTGTGACCCTTTAGTACAGTTCCTTGTGGTGACCCCCTCCCAACCATAAAATTATTTTCATTTCAACTTCATAACTATAAATTTGTTTCTATTATGAATAGTAATATAATATCTCACTAATATATGTATAATAAGGTCCCGAAGACCAAGTCATATTGATTTAATGGAATTCATTGTAAAGTTTGCCTCTCATTGCCTTACTCTTTATGGAAAGCTCATGTTAATGAATTTACAGTACAAATAAGACCAAAACCAAACAATGCTCACCATTTCCCTGTTAATGGTCATAAGCAAATCTATTTTATAACACTTTCTACCTCTGAGCACATTAAACAGTATTTTTCAGAATAGCTGATGTTTTGACAAATACTTTGTACTTCAAGATAAAGCCTACAACCAAAAACCAATTCTGCCTTATTCCTCAAAATGACTTCGATCTCAAATTCTGAACTGACAGGGTGATTTTGCTCTCTGACAAATATAATAAAAAACCATTTTACAGGGAAACAAATATTCCAGATACCCAGGCAATTTCTTCTTAATAATAGCAATCTTAAAATGAAAGTAACTAATTTTACTATAGAGTTATTAAAGTGCACAAGAAGCTATAAATGCTCAAGTTTCTTTTTAAGATAAAGATATTTAAAATAATACAATGGCCTTTTTCTTTGACCCTTTACTTGAGTAGTGATTTTTCATTGGGAAACAAAGAAATATTTATTCTACATATAAATCTGAATGAATATATCTGTTCAAGGTTATTTTCCATTACCGATGGAAAGTTCATATATTTAATAGTATTTGGAATTTTAACTTAAAGATGAAGAGATCAAGGTTAGCATTGATCCATATTCAAATAAAGTAAAAATATAACATTCCTACTCAAATATAGTGTACAGGTATCAAGTTGATACTTAAACGTAAGTTACAAAAGGTATTGAAAAAGATAAAGGAAAATGGTAACAATACTTTGGCTTTAAGAAATGACTGAACTTTACCTGATATTACTTACAATAAATAAAATAAAATTTAACTATTTTACAGCATGCATCTCTAATATTAGTGATCTCTCTAGATGCCATGGCATCAGCTCCTTGGTTGAAAAAAATATATATCATTAATAATCTTAGTGCATGGACTTAGAGCCATTTGCAAAGAAAAAGCCAGACAAGAATAACTCCTGATTCAATCCTAACGAATCCGGGGCTTTATTGAAACAACCTTATTATCAGGAGGTATTCCTGGACTTGGCAGTTGGAAGCTGACATTTGTTCCCCACTACCTGGTACTAATTGGTATGTAAGCCCTGGCAGCTAAAATAGGACTTGATGGGAAGAAAAATATGTGTACCTCTTTAATGCAAGGGTATGAAAGCCCATAAAAGAATAATTCACAAACCCAAATACAAGGCGGGAGCAAGCAGGGGAGGAAAGTTATTTTTTGCATCCCCTGAGCAAACATGTAATTTCCATGATTTCTTTTTAATGACTGCGGTCTGTGGCCAGTAGGCACTGATTTATGAAAAGCTGTAAAAGATCAGGTGGAACTCTGTAGGACATCGTTTACAGCTGCATGGATTGAAACCTATCTAATTTGTCTAGTAAAAGTGTGAGCTCACGGTGCACATCACCCTGCCTATAAATTTCCCCTTCAGACCCCAAGTCTGGGGCTGGGTCTAAAAAAACCTGCTGCCTGCAGCTGCTCAGAATGCTGGATTCCCTTGGTGCGCATGAAGAGACATCACAGGCTCTTCACAGTGAGAGACAAATTCCTATCCATTGATAAACTCTCCAGATGTCCTCTCGGAGGAGGAAAGGAACCAATTTTTATTTGAAATCCCTAGAGAGATCCTGGAAGTGGAAAAATGATACTTTGCAGGACCGGTTATTCTGAGGTCACCGGCATTAAAATTAGGTTCCTTTTTTTTTTCTTTTTTTTTTTTTCTTTTTTTGTCTTGGTTGTACTTTGATCCAAGTCATAAACAGAAAAACTCAGCTGGGGTCACTCTAATCCCTAATCCACACGTCCTGTTCTATTTCAATTTGTTTATACTAATTTTCTCCAACTTCTTGTTGAGTCTGTCCAAAGTGTTGAGTTTAAAAATACAAACCGTCCTGCGCTGGGAAGAAAATGTTTCCCATTTTGCTATTAGGCACACTTCATAAATATCCTGAATAAATGGCCTGGGGTTTGATTCTTTGTACCCACAAACCCATAAATAAAAAAGTATTGCTATTCATGGGACGGAGAGACGACATGGGTTCTGTGCAACAGCTACTGGAGACATGGAAACTGGTCTGTGTGTGTTCACATTCTAGGGTCTTTTTATATTTCTCACATTCAAGGTGCTTTTGTTTCTCATTGTCTTGTATCTTAGCCTCACTCATTTTTCTTATAAAACTTTCTCATACTTGATTTATGTTTTTCTGTGCTCTTTATATATAGGAAAGATGATTTATCCAAAAAAAAATCCATTGTTCAGCTATGTGACAAAAATGAGAAAAATAGAGGCAGAATGAAATATATTATTGCGCCTTATTTCTTAAATTGGTTTGAAATTTGAAATTTTTAATCAAACTATCTTAATGTATCTTTATAATTTTATCTCAAATTATAGGTTTCTCCAACACTGAACAATAATATGAGGGTCTTGGGCAGGTTCTGAAATTCTCCTTACCTAAAAACTCAAGTTCTAAACCAGTAAGATGACTCAGCAGGTAAAGGGGCTTGCAGACAGGACTGATGAACTGAGTTTTCCACCATTATCCACATTAAGGTGGACAGAGACAACAGACCCTCCTCTGACAGCAACACAGGCACTGTGGTACAGGCATCCACAAAACATTGTTCTCAGACACACACACACACACACACACACACACACACACACAGAGGGAGAGGGAGAGAGAGAGAGAGAGAGAGAGAGAGAGAGAGAGAGAGAGAGGAGAGAGAGATGGGGCTGGGGAGAATAATAAAATAAAAATTTAAAAATCCTGAACTTTGTACTTTACATGTATACTTTTGCATGTTAAGGGAAGATGAAGATGATCAACATTGGTAAATGAAACTTCCCAATTAAAAGAACATTTGCGGTACAGAGTGGGCACCTTGAGGAACTCCGCTCAGAGCCGTTTTCTTATTTACAGAAGGAACATCGCCCTGCAGGGCCTACAAGATAACTGGTGATTGCTTTCATGTGTGAGAGAGAGAGTGTAGATCCAGAGCATTGGAATGTTCAGTTACTTAATAAGATATGACTACAATTAACCCCAGTTAAATTTGCTTCAAAAAGACGGGAATAAAAAGCATGCTAATTGTCTTCACTTATCTTGGAGGCCTCTATATCCCCAAGTTGAGTTCCCATATTCCTAAACGCTGAATTTCAATACTTCACGTTATATATTTATTTTAGACACATGTTTTTAAGAGGATAAAATAAAAGCATTTTAAAACTGATGATAATGGATATTTTATGCTACAGATTGAATCTAGAATTGTATGAACATGCTCTAAACAAAAGTACATATTTGGTCTTAGGTATTTTAAAATACACTAACATGTCTTAAGAGATGAATAAAGACTAAATCCAATGCCAACTTCACAAAAGATAAAAGGGTTTGAACAATAATTCTGTTGCGGTTAAAAAATGGAAAGGCATGTTTAGAATTACAGAAATGGGACTATGGTAGGTACAGGCTTAATGTAAGCAACATATTCTGTTTAATAATTAGAAAAATAATGACATTAGACAGAATAACACATCCATTTACAAGAGTAGCCTGTGACCTCATAATGAGCTTGTAAAAGTTATTGACTATTCTAATGAGGCCTCTAATAACTGCCCCTTTTCAGTGCTGTTGCTCCATCGTATATATAATATTACACATGATTAAACAAACAGTCACGCCAATCGAAGCATTGTATAAAACGTAGAATTTACTTTTCTAAATTTTCTTCTTGAAGTTTTCAAACTGTTATGGAGACTCAATGACTATTCAACCTATGTCACTATAATAGAAAAACTCTGCAATTATATTGCAACATTGCTCTAAATATAACCAATGCATTTACCTGCCAGCTGTGGAACACCTGTTGTTACTTCTATCACATGCATCCATTTTATGGTTGAGGAAATTAGAAAACCCTCCTGGCCACATAGATAGTATTTGTTATACCCGGGTTTCCTCCCTGACCCTTCACAGCACGGATGGATCAGAGGTCCCATCCTACCATCACAAATGCAGTAAGGAAAAAAAACACAGGAAATCCAATTTAAACAACTTTTCCACCAAATGATGTAGCATAGCATTGAAGAGTCTCAGTTCCAGTATGGGTTGTGTCTAAATCCCCGTTTTGTCTCTTATGCCTTAGGAAACTGAGATTGTAACTTAATTGCTGTTAGTGTTGGCTTTTGCATCTATTACAAGCAAACACCATCTGTGCCTAACTAATGTTGTAAAGGTTAACCCTGATGTCTGTGCAATGTGCTTAGCATTGGGCCAGGAACAATACAAGTGCTCATGAATTTAAAATTTAATCTACAAACAAGGCCCTTGTAACTGCTTTGTTTTTAAGCTTCTTTAAAAAATAAAAGAATAAAGGAGTCAGTAAATTCTTCCATTCTTATGAGACAGAGGACAGTTAAAGAAAGGGGTCACTAAGAGCTCAGAGGAATGAAAAACCAAGCAAACAAAAGCACCCCCATGTTAATGGAGGTTATCCATAGCTTAGTTCTTCTTACTCTTCAGAAATAGAAACACTAGCCGGGCGGTGGTGGCGCACGCCTTTAATCCCAGCACTCGGGAGGCAGAGGCAGGCGGATCTCTGTGAATTCGAGGCCAGCCTGGTCTACAAGAGCTAGTTCCAGGACAGGAACCAAAAACTACGGAGAAACGCTGTCTTGAAAATTAAAAAAAAAAAAGAAAGAAAAAAAAATAGAAACAGTGTCCATCGTTACCTTTACTTTAGTTTTAGATCTTTGCTTCAGCAAATCTGGAACTTTCCAGGATGTGAGAATAGGACTGTGACTCCACAAATCAATCTTAAATGTGTTCAGATGAATGCTGATGAGTGCTGTCAATATAAGTCACAATCTACCTCTATATCTGAATGTCTTTAAATATATACATACACACACACGTGTGTGTGTGTTTGGTTGTGATTATTTATCTGCCATTTTTTAATCTTTTTATAATTTTTACATTTAAATAGCATTAGTAGTATTATCAAAATCTGTGCTGAATGCATGTATTGCTGTAAATGTACCTTATATTTCAAATTCTTCTTCACCCACCAAAGCTATACAATCTATACCAAGAACCTTTCATTTGTGATGGATTTCAAATTGAAACAGAACCCATGAAAAGGCACATAGTTAAGTATTTACTGTGTCGTGTTTGCTACAACTGTATCTAAATGACACCATTATGTTAATTTATTGAAATGCTCAAAAACAAAAAGATATGTTTTGCATGTTTATATGTTTTGCTGGCAAAGTTTTGATGGTGTAAAAAGCTGTGAAGGGCAGAGAAGGGAGCATTAGGTGAGATGAAAATCATCGTCTTCCTTCCAAGGAGCCAGCTTGAACAGATGAAGACTTCATGGCAGATCAATTCCTCAAATAAACAGGAACACTGCATGTAGTCTGGAAGTTCCTGCTGCTGGTGGTGTCAAATTTTGACACTTAGACACTTCAATCACTCCTGATTTCTCTCCTTTGGATGTTTTCTTTTCTTGCAGGCCATCAAACCTTCTTCTGGACCAAAGCAATGTTGACATCACTACCTTCCACACAACAGGTGACTGGCTTAATGGCGTCCGGACAGCACACTGTAAAGAAATCTTCACTGGGGTGGAGTATAGCTCATGTGACACCATTGCCAAGATCTGCACAGAGTAAGTGGCATACTGGAGAGAAAGGGGAGGGTTGTGAAGTCCTCCTCATCATTTATATTTTTATTAATGGATTATACATACCCAATATGTCTAAGACTGATGGCTTACAATATCTGCTTTTCTTCTGAAAGTAGCACACACTGTCAAAACAGAGTAAGGTCCAGGAGTCCTTTGTACAATACCTGTGTTGAAATACACTTAGCTATCTTCCTTTTTATGACAAATCTTCAGGACAGGGTCTTTCTATGTAGTAGGATGTGCTGGCAGATAAATAACTCAAAGCCCCTAAAACAAAACATTATCAAGTACAGTATGTAATCCTGTATATGTGACTTGCTGTGTTTACTTTTTTTTTTTTTTACAAAACTTTTATATCTGTGGTTACAGGAAACCGAGCAATGAGCTAGTAGAGAAAAAAATATGTCAAAATCCAAAAGCAGTTTCCACAACTGCTAAATAACTTCTATCGTCATGTATTATTGTTTACTCCCTAAGAAAACCATGAAAGAAAAGGGAAGTTAAAAAAAGTTGTAAACTGGACTTTTTTTATTTTCTTTAAAGGATTGGTACTTGAGTATGATAATTGGTAGGTCATAGAGGTTGTTACTTTTAACATAGTTTTTCTAGGTTAAAGATAAAGAATAAGCAAATGTGCCACGTTTTTTTAGGAGTCACTCTGAGAAGAATCTTCTTTTTGAGAAACCCTGACTAAAGGAAAATGGTTTTATAGAGAATCAAGTGAAGGACTGATATGTAGCTAAGCTGGTAGAATGATTGACTAATATGAATGAATCCCATGGTTTAATCCCCAGAACTAAACAAAATGGGTGTAGAGGTGCACATCTTTAATACTATCACTTGAAAATTAGACAGAAGGTCAGAAATTGAAGATCATCCTTATCTACATAAAGGGTTTGAGACAAGTCTGATCTACTTAGAATCCTGTTCCCCAAAATAAAACAGTAATAAACAACCAAGTGATCCAAGGGAAAATGATCATATCTTTCGCTTACTCTCAAGCGTATTAAACAAACAAGAAACCAAAACCAAAACAATACAGTTGTCATGTTCTTTTCTCTTTATAAATGAGGTCAAATTTACCTCAAATTGGCAATGTGACAGCATCCTTTTCTCATCTTGTAAACAATATTAGTTTTTTTATGGTCACAGATATACAGACACACACACACAAAGTTCTTCATCTTTGTTATTCTATCATAACCTGTGTATGGAACAGCTCTCTTAACTAAGTCTCTAGTAAAGAAACAAGGAATGATTCAATTCCATTTGTTATTTAGAATCTCCAAAGTGACATGCTTGCCATTACGTAACAATTCTGCGCAAAAGATGTAGACTGAGAGAGCACTCACTTGGTTCTAGAAGCCTCTATCCAAATGTAAAATATGAGACTGTCTTAAAAGATGTTTGTGTTGGGTAGATATCTTCCAAGATGAGCAAATGCTGCATCAGAGACTTTCTCTCTTTGATCTTCACTTTGTTGAATGTAGCTGTTGGTAATTTCAGATTCATTTAAGTCTTATACTCTTCAGCTGAGATGATTCAAAGTTATTGCATGTATAAAGACTTTGAACGTTACCCTGACATTCACTTCAGCAATCTCATTGTAGGGAGGCACATGTTAGATCTCCCTAAAAAAGTACATAGTGTAATTAATACATGCATAAACATACAATAAATAATTTGCATAATCTATATCATTGTGTTTTGATCAGAAACATTTAATATCACAGAACTTGTGAAAGTGTTGATTGTTATTGGAAAGGATAGCTTATTCTCAGAAAGTAAACTTAGCATTAGTTCATCTAAAATACACTGAAAGTCCTGTTTAAAGTGGAAGGTGATGTTTACTGAGTGAATTTCTTAATCAATCAAGAATACTCTGAGTTTCTCTGGTAGTTGTTTTGATCAGCCACAGTTACAGGATATATTCGTGCATTCAAACTTTTTTTTCTTTGAACATTTTTATACATTCTTATTTTAGTAACATAAACAGTTAGGGTTATGATATACAAGACACCTGCTTTAGAACATAGAAGCCTGACAAGGAATAACCACATAGTGAATGTTTTCACCCAGTTGTCAGATTTTCAAAGGTAAAATTATGCAAATGTTTATACTTCATAATGCATAATGAAATACTACACAAAAATATAGGAAGCAGAACACTCTTCATAAGATTAACTGCTAGTTCGTAGCATAAATATAGTCAGCTTTTAGAAGCTATGAATGAAGTAAGGCAGCTATTTGTTCAAAACAGGTGAGCCAAAATTGTCTTTTAATTAAAAATAAGGGATTTCTTTGTGTCCACATTCCTGTAGCGAACAATATTTGCATCTGGATAATTGGTAGATTTGCATTCAGAAAGCAAACTTGCCTTTTCTGGGGGTCTCCATTCCTTCAGGCTTGTTCTTCAGAACCAGAGGGTGTCTTGATTGCTGTTCTTTTGCTGACAAGAGACAACATGACCTAGACAACTTTAAAAGAAATCATTTAATTGGAGGCTTCTTACAGTTTCAGAGGGTTAGTTCATGACTATCATGCCAGGGATCATAGCAGAAGGCATGATGCTGGTGTGGTAGCTGAGACCATATGGGTGATCCCAAGTTGGAGAGACACACACTCAGAAAGAGAGGGGGAGAGACAGAGACAGAGTCAGAGACAGAGACAGAGAAAAGAGAGACAGACAGAGAGAGCTAATGGGGATGGCCTGGGCTTTTTATATCTCACAGCTTACTCCCATTGACAAACTTCCTCAACTCAGCCATACCTCCTAATCCTTCTCAAACTGTCCCACCAGGTATAACCCAAGGATTCAAATGTATGAGCCTATCAGAGAATTCCCTTTCAACCACACAGATATATTAGATGTCTCATGCCCTACTACCTGAGAGCCCTTTTGCCCCTCAGTTTAGGAGCAAGGTATGATCAGTATTTATTGTCTTAATAATGTTTCTGCCCTCTGACACCATATCCTATACCTTATGCATACCTTTGGTAATAGTATTACGGAATTGCAGGATTAAAATAAAAAGAAGAAAATGAGAAAAGAAAAAGAAAAAAATTCTTACTAAACTGGGGAGCAAAGCCCACTGACACGTGTACACACACAGACATGCACATTCACACACACACAAATATACAAGCACACACACTCTCTCACACACAAACACATACACACACAGAAATATATATATATATATATATATATATATATATATTCTCTCACACACACAAACACACATACACACACACACACACACACATGAACATATATACCCAGGCCCACTGTCTTTGATTCAGTTATAAGCAGGGTAAACATAATCAGGCCATGACATTTTCATCTCAGATGCTGAAAGACTATTAACTAGATATTTTAGGTTTCTTTTATATTCACCTTCTTATCATCTGAACTTCAGTGCTTCAACTCCTATGTTCTTTGTACTATTCAGGCTCAACTCAGAAATGATCCACTTGAACAAATAACCCTAGAAATTCTCCTAGAATAATCAGACACCTGGGTAGGATATTGAATTTCTTTCTGCTTTCCTGATCAGTCAACCGAGCCCTATGAAAAGGTCAGAAGAGTTTTTTTCCTCTCAAATAAATTTTAATTGTTTCAGTAAATTTAAGTATTTCATTAAAATGACAGCTACTTGAGTCCCCAAATTTTCATATGAAGCAAAGAAAATATTTTAATGAACATTAATAAAGTATTATTTCATGGCATAGAATAGATTTAGAGAGGTTCTGTCAAAAAAGGAGAGTACAGAGATGGGCAGAATGATGAAAACTGTGGAGATAGGAGGGTATTAAACTTGGGTGATGAACACCAAACTAGAACATCTACAGGCCATTATCATGTATCTTTTGATTCCTATGTGCTACCACCAATCACTTTATGTATGACTTAAAGATAACACAGCAGCCCCTGATTCTGTCCTGGAGCTGTTCTTTAGTCTTGAGATTTGAAGGATGGGATAATCCAAAGACCTCTGCACACAGGGCATGCTATCAAGACTGCAACAGCTGCTAGCCAAACTCTTGACATGGCAGGGTGGTTCAGAGAAGACAAAGAAGTTAAGAGAGTAGACAATCCATTTAAAATGGAAAAAAAAACAGGCAGGGAAAAACTGATAGGAATATTTTGTTTCTGTTCACCAAAATTAAATGTAATCCTCCGCATTGAACCTTTACACATATGGATCCACTATTGGTTTACATCACTGACTTAGGACTCTAAGACACACTTATAAAGATTTCGTTAGAAATATGCTTGAGGATGGAATCTGCAGAGAAATAATGAAGCATGCCCCAAGGAATTTTCTGGACTGTCGGTCGTTGTTCTCCTCTTCTTTCTCCTCCTGCTTCTTCTTCAAGACATGTTCTCTCTTTGTTGCTCTGGTTATTCTGCAGCTCACTTTAAAGATCAGGTTAGCTTGAACTCCTAGAGATCCACCTGTCTCTTCCTCCTAAATGCTGAATTTAAATGCATGGATGTTTCCTTCCATCCATGCCTTCACTAAATGGCACTCAGGGTTGAAGGTGCTGTCAAATTACACAAGAAACCCTGTTCACATAGAATGCAACTGCTTGTGAGACAAGACAGAGAACAAATAAAATAAATCAGAAAAGTGACATAATTGATACTAATAAAATGGGGAAGGAAATAGAAAGACCAAGAAGTTGCATTTCTTGAGAGAATCAGGAAGTTCTCAATAAAAGGGAATGTTTGAGGGAGGACGTGAAACATGGTCATCTGAGTGAATTATTTAAACAAGAAGTAATTCATAAAATACAATCATTTACCTATTTTTCATTGAAAATAGAATTGGTTTCCTTACCATGTTTATTTTAATGACAATTCTTAGCTTAAACTACTTTATATTTAATAAAGATTTACCTTTGGCCATTTAACTACGACAGCACAACAATGAAGGCGAAGGCGACAGGAATTTGAGATGCAGACCATTGTTGTGATGGAGGAATTTGAGATGCAGACCATTGTTGTGATGGAGGAATTTGAGATGCAGACCATTGTTGTGATGGAGGAATTTGAGATGCAGACCATTGTTGTGGTTGAGGAATTTGAGATGCAGACCATTGTTGTGATTGAGGAATTTTTGGAGGAACTGATAAGGAAGATCAGGTCTTAGTGCTTTAAATCTGGTATTGACGGGAACATTAAGTTGATTTAAAAAAAAAAAAAAGCTCCCATCTGGAGGCTGACAGGGTTTTTGCTTTATTGTCTGCCTTAGCATAGCTAGGATTGTACACTAGACCAGCAGGCTAACACGTGGTCTCAGTACAGTCAGATTTCTACTGTAGCTTTGTGGTAGCACAAAGGGTGTTTCAAGAGAAAAAACATAGAAGATTTTGATGTCATGAGACCTGAGAACAAGAAACATGTAATATTGACTTGAATTTTAACTACTTGCAGTCAAAATAGTCAAAATATTCAAAAGACTAGAAAAAAAGATTTCAAAAAGAGTGTATGATTACCTAGTGTCAGTTGGGCTAATAAATAAATGTCCACATTCTACTACCACAAATATATTCTTTCAATTCATGGAGAAAAAGAGTCTGAAATCAAGGCATTCATAAACTTGCTCAGAAATCATTGTAAAATAAAGCCTTACTTCTTCTAGTTTCTGGTGAATAATGAGATTAATGAGTAACAGTAGAACTCAGTCCCTGCCTCCATTTGTATATTTTCTTCTTCTCCCATGTCATTCTGTATGCTTTCTAGACTCTTAAAAAGAAACATACACTGGCTTTAGTATTCACCATTATCTAGTACTCTATTTCCCTAATCTCTGCCTGAATTATATCTCCAAGAAAATCTAATTTTACACAAAGACATATTGTGAAGTTCTGGGTGACAAAAGATTTGAGAAGAAGCATAATTAACCCACTACAACATGTGTTCTCCTACACAAGATAGGGATAGAATTGTCCAAATAGAACAACATATCAGTGCTTAAAAATTTAGGAAGCAAGGTACCAAGCATAGGGATTTATAATTGTGTCCATTTCAAGCTTAAAACTGTTCTCTTTCTATATTCCTCAAAACTCCATAATTGTCATCAGCTATTTTCTCCTATGTTCTACAGTGACATGAAAAAGGTTGGTGTTACTGTGGTTGGGCCACAGAAGAAGATCATCAGCAGCATTAAAGCTCTTGAAACACAATCTAAGAATGGTCCAGTTCCAGTGTAAATTACAAGAAGGATGTGAGAAATGAAGATGCAGCAGCATCCTGAGAATGATGGAAATGATGGAGACACCAGTGAAAGCTCCAAGTCTAATAAGACACTCAGTTATAAGTCCAAATGCCTTAAAATGAAATTGAAAATCTCTTTATTTTCCCCTATCATTTTACAGATAGATGGGTGGGTGAGTGGGTGGGTGCATTTTGTTTTGTAATTGCTTTTTTATGTTAATTGATGGGGTGAATTAAAACTCTTCAGCTCCAAATGGAAGAACTAGTGTAGAGCCATTGATCATAAACTATCATAAAAGTAAACTAAGTTAACTAGCAAAACGGACCTTAGGTTTTGTTATGAATGGCCACAGGATAAAAGACTTGTGATATTTTTATACACAGAAGAAATCTGTAGCAGGTATTTTGTTTCTTTAAAAGCAAACGAAATAGAGGCATTTATACCTCAAACTATCTGGCCATATTTGCTACCTTATCTCTTTAGTATTCTCTTTTTTCTGTTTGAAACATATAGAGATCAAGTATGTAGTTGTTTTAAATACTACACATTTTTAATTGTTACCTTCATTAAGCATACCATGTAAAAACATGTCTTAATTTGGGGAGGAAGTGCATATTTATTTTCTTTTGGATGGTTTTTATTGTTTGTATTTATGCCTTGATGATTTAATTTGGATTTTGTTACAGCCAAGTGCCAAATGCTATCTCAAATTGTCAGCAGTAAGAAACATGTCTAACTAGACCCAGAGAATGATGTGTTCCTTTCTAGAACTGTTGAGCAATTCACTTATATGTACCAACAAAATGAAACTCCTTCCGTGTTCATTGAGTAGCCAAACTAATCACAGCATGAATTATTCCATTCAGTTTTGTCCCTCCCTTTGTCAGTAACTGTATGCTCCTAATTTAGTGTAATATATTGGCTTGTATGTAATAGATTTTTAACCAGATATCACCCCTCTCTTGCTCTGGTGCTTAGAGGTCATCAACTCCTTCCATTCATGAAGGAAGCGTGTAAGAACTCTTTAGATTTGTAACACTGGAAAGATCAAAATGAAGTTAGATGATTACATTGACAGCAACCTATAGGTAAATGCATGAAGCCAAAAGAATCACTGACTTTGGAAAATCTCTTAGTACAATTGCTTAAACTTGCAGAGCTCCTCGTAGAGATGGTAATTAAGCTACTCATCTGCATCACTGGGGTGTAGATTAATTAATAACACATTTTCATCATCAATATCAGGTATATCCATCTTTCAGTCTTCCACTTCAGTGTACCTATTGTGATTTGGGTGCATTATTAGAAGTCTTGAACTTCCACACATATTATTATTCATATCCTTTTTGAAATAGTAGCTATTCTAGCAAATAAATCCATAAATGCAGGCAATGGAGAGATGTCTCATTGTGGAGATTTTAGACTTGCTGTTCTCTAAAGGCCAATTATGAGCATGTTCATTAATATTGAAAGAATGTGCTGAAGCAATACTTTAGATGCTGGTTTTTCATGCTCATATCACCATTTCATATGTCCAAGAAATGCACATGTCATAAGAATAATACATGCTGCACCAAGTATGTCTATATACAGATGGGACATTAAAAAACTACAGCTTACAGTCATTGAGGAAAACTGCCAAATGCTGCTCTTTGTAGATTTAGTATACTAGGAGTTAGGTGTGTCCTTTCAGATGTGAAATTGTATTCCAAGTTTTGGCAATGTTCCTTATAGTCAAATTATGCTACTGGAATTTGTATTGGATTTATAAGAGGATGAACATTTTGGAAATGAGCTGATGAAATTAATCATAAATTTTGTGTGTATCTCCTGAAAACAACTAGAAGAGAATCTACTCACATAATTTACATGTTGGAATATTTGGTCAAAATTTAAATCTAACTTCTATACCAATTTGGTCATATTAGTGTTCAGTCTCTTAGGCAATATTCTTCAACAAAACTCTCAATAACAATGAATTTCAAAATAAGCAGATGATGAAAATTAAATCTATTGCATTTATTCGGATTGAGTTTCCATTTTTATGTTTGGAAGTAGAGGTGGTTTACACAGTACATTGTTCTTCATTTGTCAGTTATTTTATTCTCTGACCACTTATGAAATTACTTTGCATAATCCCTTCCCTGTACATATGTAAACATAACAATGTACGATTCTGAACTGGGGAGTAGAGGTACTAGAAAGCTTATGGCCATCTCTTTGTACAGGAACTACATTGCCTTCCCATAACAATAAGGCTACCACTCCCTCACAAAGTTATGTACCATATTATCTGATTTGTATCTTAAACTTGATTTATAGATTTTATTTATTTCTGGCAATGCACCCAGTCTATGCTGTACTAAATATCTATCAAGCCATGTATAAATATGATATGATTGGCAGTATGTGTTTACTTTAAACTTACATTTTCAAAACATTGTTCATTTAGTTTATGTTGCACAATGTAGATGGCCTCTTACTAATGTAAAATGATTTCTAGTGGGAACATTTATATTTTTATAATAAACATAATGAAAATATTTTTACAGATTGGAATACAGAAGTGGTCTTTGATGTCTTATTTAATATGAAATACATGCTAATTAACAAGATAACGAAGCATTATCTACATCATTAAGAATGTGCTGTTGTTTTACTTATCCTCTTCATTATTGTAACAAAACTCATTATTATCCCAATCTTATAATCAGAACGCTTGGAAAATGATAAGCAACTATAATCTTCATGTAGAGAGTAAATATATTTGTACTAGTTCACTTGATTATGCATCTACTTCACACATACACACACACTCTTTAAGAGAAATGTAAAATTCTTATGTTCTCACACCAGTCCATTTTTCTTGCAGAAACAGAACTAAGTTTAAGCCATATGATCAGGTATAAGTTTCTCATTATGTCTTCTTCCCTTTAGTCTATATTTCTACCTGTTAATTTGAACTATATGTTTTTACAAGTGGAAAATACAATTGTAGTTAATTTTAATATAAGACTATACTATGATTTCTGTGAAATTATCATTGTTCCTTAATTATCTAATCAGAGATCCTAAAGCCTTGCTTTGAATCACAATGGGTAGAGGAATATATTATTCAAACTGGCAAATACTCAGACCTGTATTTTTCCTGGGAGGTCGTGATGAAATTATGCAGAACAATGCTTGCTAGAGAAATTACATATTTCAGGATGGTTCCTGTCCAAAAGGAAGAATGTGGCTGGCATAAAAATAAGCCAGGACAGTAAAGAAGGGTCGAAGAAAAATACAAACTAAATAACTGAATTGCAAGCTACATGTTAAGACACACCTAATATTTGAAATAAAGTAAAATTCTTTCCATTGTAGTTCACTTAAAGAAAGTGATTTACAAAAAAAATGAAAAGTTTTTAACTGAAAGAGAAGCAAATTAAACTAAGAGCCCTGTGCAGGCAGAAGTAATTAGAAAAGGAACACAAAACAAATTAGAAGTGATTTTTGCCTTGAAGGAGAAATAGCATCTCATCATGTTGAGTGGAGCAGAGAATAAGTGGTAACAGATAAGGTAAGTAAATTGTAGGCGGAAGAAAAAGCCTGTTCATTTGTTCTGTAAGCATTTAATCAATGTTATAGTAGGAAAGTGTTTTTTCTGTGAGCTTGTTATGTACACTGGTATTCTCTGAAACATTTAATCCTCCTGTATCAGTTTCTCAAGGATGACACGTGTGTACCATTGAGGTGTTATTACCAAACTGCTAGACAACTTATTCTCAGAAGTTACAAGTCGTTCATTAACCACATACGAAAATTTCAAGAGTAGCCATTACCTACTCTGTGTAGAGGAGAAATGTTAAGCTCAAAAATCCTGAGTGACCTCCTCTAGAGTCTTGTTCACTTTTTTGCAAAAACAGATTTTTGAAACTAACCCCTTGTGATGCTAGTTCCTTTCAGCCTCACCATCATGGAGTTAACACCTGTGTGATGCTACTTTTTCAGAACTCTAGAGCGTATTATGGACTAGGCCTTGTTCTACTTCAGTCAATCCCCGGAAAAGATTAAAGACATAGAAATACTATGGGAAGGTCATTTTTTCTCATATGGTAAAATGTTGTTGACAAGAAATCTTCAGTCTTACTATAGTCATCTGGGCTGAGATTTTATTTTATTATTTATTGAAAATAAAGTATTTCTAATAAAATACTCAGATCACTCTTTCCCTTCTTTCAATTCCTCCCAAATCTCCC